>NC_056435.1:48859704-49200538 GCF_018296145.1 Oncorhynchus tshawytscha | reverse complement strand
AGACACTTGTGATAAATTAGGTTCAGATATCTATGGGTTTCTGGGGTTAAACGTAATTATATTAACCTTACTAGATTCAAATAAGGTTTCATGTTCTATAGAATAGGAAAGTATACCACGTTATTGTTTGATTCTGTGCTTGTTTGTAGGGTGACTCATTTTTAAATACCCAAATTCGGGATAAAATAACGATTTTGCAGGGCATTCACAGGACGTTGTACAGAAATTATGAGCACCTAATGAGCCATGGAGAACCTCACAAGTTTGATGAAATTACTTTATCTTTCAATCTAATACAGCTATTTAGTTACTTTTGTAGCTCTTGGTTAAAAGCATGCTTTTTGTAAATTGTTAACTGTCCTCTCTCCCAAGTTTAGCTGGAACTGAGCCTGACAGGATTTGACTAAATGTGATTGGTAGACATGACATTGCCCTACGTATCGTCTTTTTAAAGTTGTGTTGCACAGAATATCAGATCTCACAAAGATAGAAGTGTTTAACATGACCAGTACCTCATCCATATGATATAAAATGTATCTTGTCAAAAGTGCAACCTGCCTTCCTGACTGTAAAAGAAACCAGCAGGAGTGACTCAATGTCAATTATCATTAAATTAATGGAGAGTCTGAAATAGTGGACAAATTAAAATTTGTCAATTAATTACATAAAATGTAAAAATATATATTAAATATGGGACATATTGTGTGGTTGCTGGATGTGGGACAAAGGGCCAAAACACAGTACTGTCCCACACAATTGGGGTCAGTTGGCCCCCCTACCCCTAAACTGTGTAATTGGGGCCAATTGGCCACCCTACCCGTATACTTGTGTAATTGGGGCCCATTGGCCACCCTACCCGTATACTTGTGTAATTGGGGCCCATTGGCCACCCTACCCGTATACTTGTGTATTTGGGGCCAGTTGGCCACCCCTACCCGTATACTTGTGTATTTGGGGCCAGTTGGCCACCCCTACCCGTATACTTGTGTAATTGGGGCCAGTTGGCCACCCCTACCCGTATACTTGTGTAATTGGGGCCCGTTGGCCACCCCACCCGTATACTTGTGTAATTGGGGTCCGTTGGCCACCCCACCCGTATACTTGTGTATTTGGGGCCCGTTGGCCACCCTACCCGTATACTTGTGTATTTGGGGCCCGTTGGCCACCCTACCCGTATACTTGTGTAATTGGGGCCAATTGGCCACCCTACCCGTATACTTGTGTAATTGGGGCCAGTTGGCCACCCTACCCGTATACTTGTGTATTTGGGGCCCGTTGGCCACCCTACCCGTATACTGTATTTGGGGCCCGTTGGCCACCCTACCCGTATACTTGTGTATTTGGGGCCCGTTGGCCACCCTACCCGTATACTTGTGTAATTGGGGCCAATTGGCCACCCTACCCGTATACTTGTGTAATTGGGGCCAGTTGGCCACCCTACCCGTATACTTGTGTAATTGGGGCCAGTTGGCCACCCTACCCGTATACTTGTGTAATTGGGGCCAGTTGGCCACCCTACCCGTATACTTGTGTATTTGGGGCCCGTTGGCCACTTATACTTGTGTAATTGGGGCCAGTTGTGTAATTGGGGCCAGTTGGCCACCCTACCCGTATACTTGTGTAATTGGGGCCAGTTGGCCACCCTACCCGTATACTTGTGTAATTGGGGCCAGTTGGCCACCCTACCTGTATACTTGTGTAATTTGAATTACTATGCAAGTTTCATGTAGTCATGAGTCAGCTCACCGTTTTGGCAACAGGGGAGACATTCATGCCAAAGCGCTCTGCCCGCTTCTTCAGGACCTCAACGCTGACCTAACAACACAGAGGGAGGAGAGGGGTTGGTTACAAGCTCCACCAAGACTAAACAGGTATGCATATACACACACTTCTATTCATAACGACAAAAAAAACAGTTCTGATCATTTTCATACGGTCTTGTTCTCCTCTAATAAACACAGCAGATTAACTCCTGTTCATAGAGATCCTATTAAATTACTAGAGGGGCTATGTCATAACCCCTAAAAGTTCCAGAATGGGCTGAAAATGGCAGCCACATTGGTCAGGGAGAAATCCAAACCAGTTTAATTGGAATCAATGGCATTAGAGGCATAATCCAGATTTTTAATATGTAGGAAATTAAAAGGTATGCAATATCAGAAATTCTGTAATATAATTGTTAATCTAAAATATGATCACATACTGTAATAGAGTTTATACAGGTGTTATGCCTTGCATGTGCAAGCGCCACCACTATTGTCAGTAGTACTATCAAAGCTGTAAAAATACAAAATAAAAATGGTCTGCAAATAAGCACACACACAGATGTGTTTATAATACCGCTTTGGTAATAAGACATTATTTGTTTGACCGAATGGGGAAAAAAAATGAACATCTGAAATAAGATCAGGATCAAACGAGCAGGATAAAAAAATTGCTAGGTTGTCTAACATTATTCCCGACATGCGACCATCGCATTCAGCACCGGAGAAGGGATGGTGATCCTGCTGCTTCTGCCTGCCAGCCATATCCTAAGCAGGTGCACCTGATTCAACCTAGCTAATCAAAAACCAGAATAATAAATCATTTATTTTGTCAAATTGATGACAGTTTGGAAACTGGGAGGTAGCCTGTCTCCCTACATTGACTTTGGTTTGCAGTATGACAAAGACATTCACAAATATCTTTGATACATATGTTTTTAGCAACTTTTGGGGTAGCTAGCCAGCTTTAACTTGGTACCTTGCTAGCACCAATGCAACTAGCCTGAAAACAATGACCAGAAACTGCTATCATTTTCAATATTCTAGCAATGATTTAGGAATCCATGTGACTAAGCATTAGCTAGGCAGCCACTTGTTGTTTTCCTATTGAAATCAAACTGTAGTTCAAGAAAATAACTAGTTAGCTAGATAGACAACGAACTAAACAAGCTAGCCAGCTACCTAGCCCTGTTGCCCCAAGCTAATGTTATAAGTAAGCATGGCTAGTAGGTCAGACCATCAACCAATTCAAAAACTGGCTTATAAATAAGGAGTATTTTAGATGACACATAGCTAGTTAGCTAGAGCTACTGAAACAGATTATAGTTTTGATATGTTTTTGGGGGAGAACATTGTTTGCATCCAACAGCTTGCTAGCTTTTTTTCTAACCAGCACTGTCCCAGAGCTTGGAGAAATGTGTATCTGCCTCATGCAGCAGGTGCAAGACAACTTTACCAGCATCATAGCATACATATTGGTGAATCACTGTGATGTATGAAATACAAGTGACAGTGTAATCAATGTGTAATAACTACATAAAAATTGTATGTATGTGCAATTATTAAGTGACGTGCAGTCATATTCAGGTCCTGATTGGTCAACAAGCTTTTTTGACGCATCAGTGTTATTTGATGTGTATCTTTTTTTGACACAAAGACCAAACAGAGTTCCATAGCTAACAAACATACAGTGCAGAAAAATTGTTAAGTTATTTTACACAATATCTTATCACAGCACTGGCAAACCATAGCTGACCAACTCCCTGACCAAAATGTCTGACCAATCACAAGAAGGTTCATGTCCATTCTAGTATTCTAATTCCATGACAATGTTATAGCAGCCTACTGTAAATGTGAGGATTATGTGAGGTGTCATTTTATGTGCCGTCACCGTTGCAGTCGGAAAATTAAAAAAATGTATATAACCCCCCCTTGATACTCACAGTTGGTTTGCTATTCGCAACTGGTGCACCTAATAGACAAAGAAAAAAAAATCTTATGAATTACACACTTTGGACTGGTCATGCTGAAGGACCTATGAAAGGCTAAAAATCCAACTCACCTGGGGTGGAAGCCGGCGTTGGAGCTGGTAAACCGAACCTGACAAACATCAGGTCCATTCAGTTAATATTCACTCACACAACCTACATCTTTTCAACATCCATTTTACTATGCTTTCAACAGTCAGACCAATATGACTTCCCATGGGGCAGATTATTGCCACATATAATATCTTTGTTATTCTTTTAACGTAACTACCTGACATTGTTCACTGAGTAATGATCAAAACTTGATTGAAATATAGTAGTTAACATCGATTTGAGGAGGTCAAGAGATCCATTATAATGTGGAATTCAGTCCAGGGGCTCACCTGGCAGCGCGGGCCTCTTTCTTACTATCAGCAGTGGCAGGCAGGTTGAAACGCTCCGCCCTCTTTTGCAGCTTCTGTGATGGACACAAATACAAGTTGAAGATTCATACAAGTACACTTAATCAATGTAGTGCCAATAGGGCAGGTACACATTCATCCTGTCAAGGTTTCCAATACAGAGTGAGGATTACTATAGCTGATGAGAATACCATGGTGGGAAACAATGATTTTAAATCTATTGATACACCAGTTATTCTGTGCATCATGCTACTACATACCTCCTCTGCAGCTGCTGGGGCAGTGATTTTCACAACTTTCTTCTCAGCATCCCTAAAGCAAGAAAAAAATGAATTGAATTAAACCATTAGGGCGGTGAATACAGTATCCAGTGAAAAACTAACCCTAGCCTGCCCTCTACTGGTCAAAAATAAACAACTGCACAGCCAGTAGCTGCAGTATGTTTCCATTATTGTCCAGTGATTGTCGAGTATTCAAAAGTTAGCTTAGAAAATAAATGTGACAATTGCCTGCTAGGGTGCGTTACCATTTAACTAACTTGTCTGAAGAAAAAAAAAACAGCTGGACATTATGATATCACCCCCCAAAAAAAAAAAAGTTTGAAAAAAAATGTAGCGGCAGAACTGTTTCCATTACTAATTTAGGGTAATTGCGCATAAATACATTGGTGACAGCCTGTACGCCCTCCCACCTATCTGTTTCTTGTCTCAGGTAGCCTGTGAAAGCCAGGGTGGATAGAATGTAATAACTGCCATATTCTAATCATTCTCATGTGCCAACCAATGGTTTATTTACGCTACATGACTAAAAGTATGTGGACACCTGCTCGTCAAACATCTCATTCCAAAATCATGGGCATTAATATGGAGTTGGTCTCCCCTTTGCTGCTATAACAGCCTCCACTCTTCTGGGAAGGCTTTCCACTAGATGCTGGAACATTTTGGAAAGAAAGTTGGAAGCACAGAATCATCTAGAATGTCATTGTATGCTGTAGCTTTAAGGTTTCCCTTCACTGGAACTAAGGGGCCTAGACGTACCATGAAACAACCCCAGACCATTGTTCCTCCTCCACCTAAGTTCACAGTTGGCACTATGCATTGGGGCAGGTAGCGTTCGGTGCCACGTTGAAAGTCACTGAGCTCTTAAGATAGACAAACATTGGCAGTTGAATGGCCTATGGCTATTGCATGGCTGTGTGCTCGATTTTATACTCCGGTCAGCAACAGGTGTGGCTGAAATAGCTAAATCCACTCATTTGAAGGGGTGTCCACATACTTTTGTATATTTAGTGTACATCATCGGTGCCAACATATCGCCACGTTGCGTGCCATGTTGAGAATTGATCTCCTGTTGGCTATATCGGAAATAATTGTATGGTGAAACTTGTCGGCCAACCAAAAAAGAAAGTTAAAGAAATTCAGGCATTCGTGAAAGTCTGGACAAACCTGGTCTTGCAAAGAAACATTTTTATAGTGGATTTATTTTATTTTGCAAGCTGTAGGTATTTAGAATTAAATGTGGAGTGGAGCTTTAGGTACATGACATCACGTGCCTTCAAAATTAGTCGGCAATGATTATTTATTGGAAAAAGTTACCATCTTCATTTGTCGCAATAAAGTTGAACAAAAGAAAAATCAACCCTGTAGAACTGATAAAAATGTATGATCTTTGGAAAATGTCTTCTATATCTGCCGTTTCCAATGATTTTTGCAACATTGCTTTCGTCGGACAAGCGTGGATTACTGGAAACCTGTCTATTGAAATAATCCCCCAAAGACGTCTTGTACATATGGCAACAGAAATTGATCAGGAATTGCAATCATAGATAACAAAAATAACATGCTGACATCAAGCTTCATCTTAACACTGAATTAAGAAAATACGATGTAATGTTGAAAAACTGCTGAATTTACCATGAGAATCATATTAACAATGATTAGGCCTACTTCAATCACATAATAACCATTAGGACATAAAATATTCAATAGGTAGGTGGGTGTGAGTGAAATAGCGTACTGACTTTTCAGGTACAGCTGCCTCTCCTGCTGCCTCTTCTGCAGGTCTTTCATTGATTTCCTCCTCTTTAGGATCGTCCTGTAAATACACACGTAATCTCAACAAATCCTCCACAAATTTAAAGATATTCAGAAATATTGTAATAGTAAGGTATTCCTACCTCTAACTCTCCCAAGACCTCCTCTTCATTCACCTCATCTTCTGGAACATAACATGCTAAATATATATTTTCCTCACATTGTCAAGCCAACAAGCTGGCTGTAAAAACAATAATGTTTATCTGAGCATAGTACATTAGAGAATGCATACTTCACCTGTCAGAGTGAATAATGCTACATACAGTGCATTCAGAAAGTATTTAAACGACAAATTTTTCCACATTGTCACAGCCTTATTCTAAAATGTATTAAACAAAACATTCATCAATTTAGACACAATACCCCATAATGACAAAACAAAAACTTTTTTTTTTAAACGTATAAAAATAAAAAATAAATTAACTTATTTACATTAGTATTCAGACCCTTGCTATGAAACACAAAATTGAGCTCGGGTGCATCCTGCTTCCATTGATCATCCTTGAGATGTTTCTACAACGTGATTGGAGTCCACCTGTGGTAAATTCTATTGATTGGACGTGATTTGGAACGGCACACAACTTTCTAGATAAGGTCCCAGAGTAGAAAGTGTACGTCAGAGCAAAAACCAAGCCATGAGGTAAAAGGAATTGTCCGTGGAGCTCTGAGACAAGATTCTGTCGAGGCACAGATCTGGGGAAGGGTACCAAAACATGTCTGCAGCATTGATGGTCCCCAAGAACACAGTGGCCTCCATCATTCTTAAATGGAAGAAGTTTGGAACCACCAAGACTCTTCCTTGAGCTGGCCGCCCGGCCAAATTGAGCAATCAGGGGAGAAGGGCCTTAGTCAGGGAGGTGACTCAGAACCCGCTGATCACTCTGACAGAGTTCCTCTGTGGAGATGGGAGAATCTTCCACAAGGACAACCATCTCTGCAGCACTCCACCAATCAGGCATTTATGGTAGAGTGGCCAGGCAGAAGCCACTCCTCAGTAAAAGGCACATGACAGCCCACTTGGGGTTTGCCAAAAGGCACCTAAAGGACTCCCGGGCCATGAGAAACAAGATTCTCTGGTCTGATGAAACCAAGAGTGACCTCTTTGGCCTCAAAGCGTCACGTCTGTAGGAAACCTGGCACCATCCCTACGGTGAAGCATGGTGGTGGCAGCATCATGCTGTGGTGATGTTTTTCAGTGGCAGGGACTGGGAGACTAGTGAGGATTGAGGGGAAAGGACAGAGAGATCCTTGATAACCTGCTCAGGACCTCAGACTGGGGCAAAGGTTCACCTTCCAACAGGACAACAACTAAGCACACAGCCAAGACAACACAGGAGTGGCTTGGGAACAAGTCTCTGAATGTCCTTGAGTGGCTGAGCCAGAGCTTGAACCTGATGGAACATCTCTGGAGATACCTCTTAATCTGTGCTGCAACATTCCCCATCCAACCTGACAGAGCTTGAGAGGATCTGCAGAGAAGAATGGGAGAAGCTCCCCAAATACTGGTGTGCCAAGCTTGTAGCGTCATACGCAAGAAGACCCAAGGCTGTAAACGCTGACGAAGGTGCTTCAACAAAGTACTGACTAAAGGTTTGAATACTTACATAAATGTCAGTTTTTTTTATTTGTAATACATTTGATAAATTCTAAACCTGTTTTTGCCTTGGGTATTGTGTGTAGATTGAGAAAAAAAACTTTCATCCGTTTTAAAATAAGGCTGCAATTTAACAACATGTGGAAAGTCAAGGGGTCTGAATATTTCTCCAATTCACTGTACATCTATCAAACTAAGATTCAGTTATTGTAAAAATCAAGACAATTCATGATACCATCCAAAAGAGAGTAAGGCTTATATCGCAGTAGTTTTTTAAATTAAGGTGAGTTCAGAAACAAAACAAGAGAATAAGTAGATCTGAGGGAACGTGTTTGTTATTATGCAAAAACAACAGACCGACACCTAAACATGACAATGCAGTGAACCCTCCATGCCAACATTCACAGGCCTGGGGAGTATTACGCATTCGCACAAGGCAACAAAAAAAACATACACATTTAAATTGTACAATCTGCGCCATTAAGAAACAGGTGAGTGTTAATGCAAGAAAGTCAAGTCCACCATACCATGCTCCTCAAGGTATGCCTGCAACCGTCCAATAAGGTCACCTTTGTTTCCTTTCACCTCCAATCCCCTCACTGCACACTCCTGCTTGAGCTCAGCCAACTGAAGGTGAAGTTAGGGTCAACAAATGTATAACACTTTGTTAATGGAGAGGGTATGCCTATAATACAGTAGCAAATTAACATTGATTAAATGTATTCCTTTTTTTTTTAAATGTAAACTACAACCAACGAACGAAATCAGTGCTATAATAAACATGGCTACCACATTAGTAAAGAGTTTTGGCACAACTCAATGCAGCAATTTGACAACAGACCAAGCTAGGCCTAAAGTACAGATAGTGAAATGTACAATAACTTGCCGTATACGGGGTTACAGGGGCAGTTTTGACAATAATGTAAATAACTGCTAGCTATCCAACCAATAATAACGAGCTCAATAAAAGTATGCTAGCTGGCTATAGAGCAAACTTGCACACTAACGTTAGCTAGCGAACGTATTCATTTGCAAGGTGGAATGTATTCAGCTAGCTAAATTAATTCGTACAACAGCTAGCTGTTAAACTGACGACGTTCTGTGTTTTACAGTAACGTAAGCCTACTAACGTTAATATGTGCTTATGTCTAGATGGGATACAGTTTTTATACTTTATAAAAAAGTTGCTTTTAGGCCATTTAGCTAGCTAACCCTAACCATTTTCCTAACCTTAACCAAATTCTCATGGCCTGTTGCGTAAATTCTCCTAAACCTTCTACGAAAAGTCCATTATGACAAAAGATATCTCATTAACTAGTTAGCACATCAGCCGATAACTTTTAGCTAGCTTCCATTTGCAGGCATATCACACTGCATTACTACCGCACAACTACATTAGCTAGCGTTGTAAACCGTAAAATAAGCATATTTTCAATCACTTGTCAATTTTACAAACAACTAAATTATTAATAATTCCGTATACATTGAATTGTATTCATTTTTTAAAATTGTTTTCTCACCTTCAATTTATGGATTTCAACAACGTCGGCCATCTTGTTTGTATCGGGTAAGAGCGGAAACAAAATATCCAATGCGGTAGTGCGCTTTACTGAAAGACGTAACAAAACGACCGTTGATTGGCTGTACGAGGCTTCTCTACTCTCGTGTGAAACGGTATAAATGCTGAAAAAGTTCAGTGGTGCTGCCATCTGCCGATACTTTAATATATTTTAACACATCAAAATATAATTCCCTCAGTAACTAAGTGACTTATACAAAAATATAAACTCAACATAGAACAATTTCAAAGATTTTACTGAGTTACAGTTCATACAAGGAAATCAGTCAATTGAAATAAATTCATTAGGGAATGGTATCAAACACCTGGAAACCACGTGATGTAATTGATACCATTCCACTGACTGCACTCAAGTCATTACCACAAGCCCATTCTCCCCAATTAAGGTGCCACCAACCTCCTGTGCGTTGCAGGGCCATCCATTGGGAGAGGGGAGGCAGAAACCTCCTGTGCTGGGCAGGGCTGCAGCCATGGGGAGTCAGCCAATCAGAGTTAGCTTTTCCCCACAAAAGGGCTTTGGCGAAGGAGAAATTCTGACTAACAGGGATAAACACATTTGTGCACAAAACTCTGAAAAATAAGTTTTTGTGCATATGGAACATTTCTGGGATTTTTGGTATTTATTTCAGATCAAGACATGGGATCAACACTACATGTTGCGATTGTTCAAAAACAATTTACTTGTAACTAACCCTCCTTTTCCCCCTTTTGTTTGTGGCTATACTATAGAACTTCTTATGTCAAGCCTTGATGAAATATCTTCAAAAATAACAGACCATATGTTTCATATTGTCACACAATGTTAACCTAACTCAAATGAAGAGCTTGACAAAAGTTGGTACAGGATTGTGAATGTTAACTCGCATATAGTACCTGTAAATATACAAAATTACATGAATTGAAAAGACAATAGAAGATTTGGAACAAGTTTATCTTTATGTATAATCATTAAACATTTATAAAATTGGCATAACAAGTTTGATAAAATCTAAACACAACCCTTTCAATACAAATCGAATGCTGAAACAACTGGAATTTTCCAATCCATTCTCCACTCCATAACAAGCACTCATAGCTGTAAAGAAAAAAGAAAAACCTCACAGGACATCTAATTTATAAAACGCTGGTTTTAGCTGCTGGAATGATTTTTGGAATGGCACCCATATTTCCCTGTGATCTCTCCCATCTTCTGGACTGTACTATTCAGGTGTGGATAAGAGCTGGGGCAGTCCTTATACTCAGAGGTCTCTCATGGAAAGACCCTGCGCTATGTATTGTCCCTGTCAGTCTGCAAGTCTCAGAGTCGTAGGTGTGGCATTGGCATGGTGACGTCACGGAAGAACCGATGGACAAGGGCATTTTTTGCAGATATCCTCTTGTTTGGGTCATAGGCCAGCATTTGCTGGAAGAATAAGAAAATGTCATAATAAGGTACAATCTATTAAATGTGTAATCGGCCAGTGACAGCAAAGTGTGAAGCTCTGAGCAAAAATGTCAAGTGATTACATTTTATTAATCTTATTGGTACTAGCCCAATACCAAAACATCATTAATGTGGTTAGAGTTCTCACCCCAAGAAGCTCTCTCCCGTCGTCATCCAGAGGGGGCACCACTTTGGACAGCTCCTGCCGGGCCCACTTTGGGAAGGAGGGCTTGTAGTCGGGCATGGAGGTGACTCCTGGCCAGGCCGCCTCATCCGGAGTACCCAGGGTACGGAAGATTCGGAACAGCTGATCGATCTCGGAGTCACCTGGAAACAAGGCCCTCCTAGTGATCTGAAGAATGAATTAGAAAGTTTGGAGATGAAGTGACACCTTGCTTTATAAAATGTTGAAGCTGCAAAATATTATAGCCAGACAATAAATGTACCATTTCAGCAAAGATGCAACCCAAACTCCAGATGTCAACAGCTGTAGAGTAGTATTTGCAGCCCAAGAGAATTTCTGGAGCTCGGTACCATAGAGTTACCACCTGAGAAATGTTAATACATGTTAGTTTCCCTATCATGGGCTCAAAAATGATGAGATGCTCACAGGATTATAACACAAGTGAAACACTAATATTGCTAGACATTGACCATCTAAAAACCACACAGCAAAATACAGTGTGGTGTATGTATATTGTGTATGCCTCACCTCATGAGTGTAGGTGCGGACAGGCACACCGAAGGCCCTAGCCAGGCCGAAGTCAGCAAGCTTGATCTCCCCCTGGGCATTGATGAGCAGGTTCTGGGGCTTCAGATCCCGATGGAGAACCCTGTGGGAGTGACAGAAGGCCAGGCCCTGTAGCAGCTGGAACAGGTAACTCTGCAAACACACCATAATTAGATTCATAGGGAGACAGAGTCACACAACCTGATATGAAAACAATATGGTAGCCTTTCAGGTGACAAAATGTATGTAGCACTGCCATACAAAATCCAGAACAGAGTTATGCTACAACCTGGTAAAAAACAAAACCACAACATTACACATACAGAAACATTGTGTTAGTTGGTAAACAATCAAACAATTGCCATACATGTACTTTTTACTTGGGTTTTTCACCTTGATAACAATGCACAGTAGTTAGATGATATGCCCACCTGACAAAGACCCAAGTGGAATAGAAACATGTCTCAAATCACAGTGGGGGCACTGTTGTCCTGTATGGCTCAATTAAAGCATAGCACTTGCAATGTCAGGGTTGTGCATTCAATTCCTGGAGCCACCCAGAAAAAAAAGCTATGCTGGCGTGACTAAGTTGCTTTGGATAAAAGTGTCTGCTAAATGCATCACCTATTGTTTTTTTGGTCAGTCTAAACCAATTGCATGTGCAGTGCAGTCTGAATACCTTGACAAGTGGCAAAGCGATACCAGAGACAGAGGAGGAGTCCATGAACTTCTTGAGGTCCTGATGTAGGAACTCAAAAACCAGGTACAGTTTGTTCTCTGTGTGGATGACATCACGGAGCCTGTCGGTGTGAAAGTACAGAGATGTCAATGTAAGCACAATTTAACAGAGAAAGCTGGTGTTTAACATAAGTAGCTCAATGGTACATACTCAACAATATTTGGGTGGCTGAGCTCTTTGAGGAGTGATATCTCTCGGATGGCAGTGCTTGGTACACCCTCTGTTTCCCTAAGAAGGCATAATATCACACTATCATCCCATTCCTCACAAAGTCAGCCAAATTAATTTGAACATTGCATGGGGTCCATCCATTGTGTAATGTGTATAACATGGTGCAGTTAATAATACCTTTTTTTCTACATGTGTCTGGATGTGATTTCTAGTTCTAAATAGCTGGATCTACTTATGATAACGTTACAGTCCATGTGACCAATGCCATATGATAGCAATAGCTGTGAAGACAGTGACTTGTTTTGTCGTACAAAGCTTTAAAAGCTAACTAAGCTATCCAGGTAGTTAGCTATAAACTAGCATAACATGGGCTACTTTCAAGACTCACTGGTTATCAATTCAGGTCAAGTAACTAGGTAGCGACGGAGGAGCCAGCTACTTGCCAAGGTGACAATTAGCTGGCTAACGATAGCCAGCTAACCTAGCTGTCAGTCAGACACCACTTACGTGTCTAGTCTGATTTTCTTGAGGGCAACGGTCTCTCCAGTGACTTTGTTCTTTGCCTTGTACACCACTCCGTACGTCCCTTCGCCAATCTTTTCCACTTTCTGAAATGATTCCATGTCACACAAGTTCTGTTTTGGTTAGCTAGCTAGAGAGCTATCATCTAATACAAACCGCTGTATTTTTTAAAACAAAGAAAAACGTTAGCTAACAGCAGTAGCTGCCTCAAATTCAAGCTAACGTTAGAATGCGAACTAACTAAACTTTTGTGAATAAATCTGCAACTTTGTAACGTTGCCGCCAACGTGTTTCGCCAGGAACAACTTGGAGCGGGAGCCCATCAGGATTATCACACGATAAATAAAAGGAATCAGTTAAGCGGGTTGCAACACGTTCGACTCGAAACAAAAGTAACAGAACCCGCCAGTTCCCGCGTTGTTAATGCCACGCCTTGGATGAACTAGAGAACCGCCCAATTTTCAATATACGACCAATCACTGACAGCCCAATGATCAAAATATTACAACTGAGACGCACATTCAGGAAAGAAACAAACGATGAATGGATGGAACATTGGACCAAAGACAGTGCAGTATGAAGTTTGGCAGAAACTGCTTCTCCAATAGAAATACCCGATCACTCTTGTAGTAGACGATGTCATGGTGACGTTGGCTAGCTAAACTCATGAACAGAAACACTTAATCGGGTTTACACGTTCAATTCATTGTTGTAAATACGTATGCTTCCAATAACAAGTCAGGAAACGGTGTCTAACGCCCGTCTCGCGCCAAACTGCGCATGTGCAGGCCGTCAACACAAAGGCACTCCTTCGATATTAAGGTTGTGCCTTTAGATTTTGAGAAAATTAACAACTAATGAATGATGTTTCATGTCTCTCATCGACTTCTCAAGTCCCGGCCTGGTCTGTTTGGTCTCTTTCTTGAGCATTCCCGGAAGTCTTACGATGTTGCGCCTCTGGGTTTGGAAACTCTGTGATTGGACCCTGTTTTTCAGTGAGAGTCAGCTGGGTTTGTGCCATAGAGATCATATTAAATTACTAGAGAGGATATGTCACGATCCCTCAAAGTTCCAGAATGGGGCGAAAATGGGAGCTATCTTAGTCAGGGAGAAGTCCAAAACCAGTCTAATTGGAATGAATGGCAGTAGAGGCATAGGTAATGCATTTCCTGCATTTACTTGTCCAGCGAAATAAAAGGCATGTGATGTATCAGAATTTGTGTAATAGAATTATAGCCAAACTAAAATATAGTAATATAATAATTAATACAGTTTATACAGGCTTTCTACACATTTTCTGTACAAATAGCCTCTAAAATATGTGCAAACAGACCATTAATGTCTCCGATTTAGTTTTCTTGGGGTGTGTTCATAAATTCACTCTGGACTGCCAGAGTGCACGCAGAGTGCGGTCTGGGCTTTAGAAAATGTAATTACGTTTTTTTGCAGACTTTACTGACACCTGTCATACTCAACAGGTGTTGCACCTTCATAAATTCATTGGTTATTCTGCGCTCTGGCACGCTCAGACGAGAGTGGTCTGAAATCGGAGTAGACAGCAGAGTGAATTTAAGAATGCACCCTAGGAAAGCTGTGAATGCTTTTATATGATACAATATCAGTACATGTTGCATTTACAACTTTTCTGCATTGATTGAATGGAATTTGGCATATTGGCAGTTAATTAGAAACATGTATGGAATAATTTCTCTAAAATTGTCTGGCTAGCTAGCTAACTCACACACAGTGCAGATACATTCTTCACATTCATTGTTTTACACAATATCTTATCACAGCACTGGCAAAAAAATTACATTTGTCTTATTCATTGCTTTAACACACTACCCTGATGTCCTAGCCGTGTCTGAATCCTGGCTTAGGAAGGCCACCAAAAATCCTGAAATTTCCACCCCCAACTACAACATTTTCCATCAAGATAGAACTGCCAAAGGGGGCAGAGATAGCCTGCAGAGTTCTGTCATACTATCCAGGTCTGTGCCCAAACCGTTCAAGCTAATACTTTTGAAAATCCACCTTTCCAGAAATAAATCTCTCACTGTTGCTGCTTGTTATAGACCCCCCTCCGCCCCCAGCTGTGCCCTGGACACCATATATGAATTGATTGCCCCCATCTATCTTCAGTTTGTACTGTTAGGTGACCTAAACTGGGATATGTTTAGCACCCCGACCGTCCTACAATCTAAACTAGATGCCCTGAATCTCACACAAATTATCAAGGAACCTACCAGGTACAACCCTAAATCCGTAAACATGGGCACCCTCATATATATCATCCTGATCAACTTGCCCTCTAAATACACCTCTGCTGTCTTCAACCAGGATCTCAGCGTTGCCTGCGCCCATAATAGGCCAAACGACAACCCCTCATCACTGTCAAACACTCCCTAAAACACTTCAGCGAGCAGGCCTTTCTAATCGACCTGGCCCGGGTATCCTGGAAGGATATTGACCTCATCTCGTCAATAGAGGTGCCTGGATGTTCTTTAAAAGTGCTTTCCTCACCACCTTAAAAAAGCATGCCCCATTCAAAAAATGTCGAACCAAGAACAGATATAGCCCTTGGTTCACTCCAGACTTGATTGCCCTTGGCCAGCACAAAAACATCCTGTGGCTTACTGCGAAGGGGCATCGAATAGCCCCCGCGATATGCAACTTTTCAGGGAAGTTAGGAACCAATATACACAGTCAGTTAGGAAAGCTAAGGCTAGCTTTTTCAAACAGAAATGTACATCCTGTAGCACTAATTCCCCTCAAAATATGGGACACTGTAAAGTCCATGGAGAATAAGAGCATCTCATCCGAGCTGCCAACTGCACTGAGGCTAGAAAACACTGTCACCACCGATAAATCTACGATAATCAAGAATTTCAATAAGCATTTTTCTACGGTTGGCCATGCTTTCCACCTAGCTACCCCTACCCCAGCCAACAGCTCTGCACCCCCCGCAGCAACTTGCCCAAGCCCCCCTCTCCGCTTCTCCTTCACCCAAATGCAGATAGCTAATGCTCTGAAAGAACTGCAAAATCTGGATCGCTACAAATCAGCTGGGCTAGACAATCTGGACCCTCTCTTTCTAAAATTATTCACTGAAATTGTTGCAACCCCTATTACTAACCTGTTCAACCTCTCTTTCGTATCGTTCGAGATCCCTAAAGATTGGAAAGCTGCCGCAGTCATCCCCCTCTTCAAAGGGGGAGACACTCTAGACCCAAACTGTTACAGACCTATATCCATCCTGCCCTGCCTTTCTAAAGTCTTCAAAAGCCAAGTGAACAAACAGATCACTGACCATTTCGAATCCCACCATACCTTCTCCGCTATGCAATCTAGTTTCCAAGCTGGTCACGGGTGCACCTCAGCCATGCTCAAGGTCCTAAACGATATCATAACCGCCATCGATAAAAGACAGTACTGTGCAGCCGTCTTCATCGACCTGGTCAAGGCTTTCGACTCTGTCAATCACCGTATTCTTATCGGCAGACTCAACAGCCTTGATTTCTCTAATGACTGCCTCGCCTGGTTCACTAACTACTCTCAGATAGAGTTCAGTGTGTCAAATCGGAGGGCCTGTTGTCCAGACCCCTGGCAGTCTCTATGGGGGTGCCACAGGGTTCAATTCTTGGGCCGCTCTTGCCGCGGGTGATTCTTTGATCCACCTCTACGCAGACGACACCATTTTGTATACATCTGGCTCTTCTCTAGACACTGTGTTAACAAACCTCCAAACGAGCTTCAACTCCATACATCCCTCCTTCCACTCCAACTGCTCTTAAATGCTAGTCAAACTAAATGTATGCTCTTCAACTGATCGCTTCCCGCACCCGCCCGACCGACTAGCATCACTACTCTGGACAGTTCTGACTTGGAATATGTGGACAACTATAAATACCTAGGCGTCTGGCTAGACTGTAAACTCTCCTTCCAGACTCACTTTAAGCATCTCCAATCCAAAGTTAAATCTAGAATCTGCTTCCTATTTCGCAACAAAGCATCCTTCTCTCATGCTGCCAAACATACCCTCGTAAAACTGACTATCCAACCGATCCTTGACGTCGGCTATGCAATTTACAAAGTAACCTCCAACACTCTTCTCAGAAATTGGATGCAGTCTATCACAGTGCCATCGGTTTTGTCACCAAAGCCACATATACTACCCACCACTGCGACCTGTATGCTCTCGTTGGCTGGTCCTCGCTACATATTCGTTGCCAAACCCACTGGCTCCAGGTCATCTATAAGTCTTTGCTAGGTAAAGCTCCACCTTATCTCAGCTCTGCAGGTACATTTCACTGGTCATCCCCAAACCAACACCTCCTTTGGCCGCCTTTCCTTCCAGTTCTCTGCTGCCAATGACTGGAACGAATTGCAAAAATGACTGAAGCTGGAGACTTATATCTCCCTCACTAACTTTAAGCGTCAGCTGTCAGAGCAGCTTATACCCATCACTGTACTTGTACACAGCCTATCTGTAAATAGCACACCCAACTACCTCATCCCCATACTGTTATTTTTATTCTTTCTTTTTTGCACCCCGATATCTCTACTTGCACGTCATCGACTGCAATTCTATCACTCTAGCGTTAATGTTAAATTGTAATTATTTCTCCACTATGGCCTATTTATTGCCTTACATCCCTAACCTTACTACATTTGCACACACTGTACCTAGATTTTTCTATTGTGTTTTTGACTGTACATTTGTTTATCCCACGTGTAACTCTGTGTTGTTGTTTTTGTCGCACTCCTTTGCTTGATCAACAAATCAAATCAAATCAAATTTATTTATATTGCCCTTCGTACATCAGCTGATATCTCAAAGTGCTGTACAGAAACCCAGCCTAAAACCCCAAACAGCAAGCAATGCAGGTGTAGAAGCACAGTGGCTAGGAAAAACTCCCTAGAAAGGCCAAAACCTAGGAAGAAACCTAGAGAGGAACCAGGCTATGTGGGGTGGCCAGTCCTCTTCTGGCTGTGCTGGGTGGAGATAAAACAGAACATGGCCAAGATGTTCTAATGTTCATAAATGACCAGCATGGTACAATAATAATAAGGCAGAACAGTTGAAACTGGAGCAGCAGCATGGCCAGGTGGACTGGGGACAGCAAGGAGTCATCATGTCAGGTAGTCCTGGGGCATGGTCCTAGGGCTCAGGTCCTCCGAGAGAGAGAAAGAAAGAGAGAAAGAGAGAATTAGAGAGAGCACACTTAAATTCACACAGGACACCGAATAGGACAGGAGAAGTACTCCAGATATAACAAGCTGATCCTAGCCCCCCAACACATAAAATACTGCAGCATAAATACTGGAGGCTGAGACAGGAGGGGTCAAGAGACACTGTGGCCCCATCCGAGGACACCCCCTGACAGGGACAAACAGGAAGGATATAACCCCACCCACTCTGCCAAAGCACAGCCCCCACACCACTAGAGGGATATCTTCAACCACCAACTTACCATCCTGAGACAAGGCTGAGTATAGCCCACAAAGATCTCCGCCACGGCACAACCCAAGGGGGGGGGGCGCCAACCCAGACAGGATGACCACATCACTGACTCAACCCACTCAGGTGACGCATCCCTCCCAGGGACGGTATGAGAGAGCCCCAGTAAGCCAGTGACTCAGCCCCTGTAATAGGGTTAGAGGCAGAGAATCCCAGTGGAAAGAGGGGAACCGGCCAGGCAGAGACAGCAAGGGTGGTTCGTTGATCCAGAGCCTTTCCGTTCACCTTCCCACTTCTGGGCCATACTACACTCAATCATATGACCCACTGAAGAGATCTTCAGAGTCTTCAGTAAAGACTTAAAGGTTGAGACCGAGTTTGCGTCTCTGACATGGGTAGGCAGACCGTTCCATAAAAATGAAGTTCTATAGGAGAAAGCCCTGCCTCCAGCTGTTTGCTTAGAAATTCCAGGGACAATTAGGAGGCCTGCGTCTTGTGACCGTAGCGTACGTGTAGGTATGTACGGCATGACCAAATCAGAGAGATAGGTAGGAGCAAGCCCATGTAATGCTTTGTAGGTTAGCAGTAAAACCTTGAAATCAGCCCTTGCTTTGACAGGAAGCCTGTGTAGGGAGGCTAGCACTGGAGTAATATGATCAAATTCTTTGGTTCTAATCAGGATTCTAGCAGCCGTATTTAACACTAACTGAAGTTTATTTAGTGCTTTATCCGGGTAGCTGGAAAGTAGAGCATTACAGTAGTCTAACCTAGAAGTGACAAAAGCATGGATTAATTTTTCAGCATAATTTTTGGACAGAAAGTTTTTGATTTTTGCAATGTTACGTAGAAGGAAAAAAGCTGTCCTTGAAATGGTCTTGATATGTTCTTCAAAAGAGAGATCAGGGTCCAGAGTAACGCAGAGGTCCTTCACAGTTTTATTTGAGACGACTGTACAACCATTAAGATTAATTGTCAGATTCAACAGAAGATCTCTTTGTTTCTTGGGACCTAGAACAAGCATCTCTGTTTTGTCCGAGTTTAAAAGTAGAACGTTTGCAGCCATCCACTTCCTTATGTCTGAAACACATGCTTCTAGCGAGGGCAATGTTTCATTTAAATGTACAGCTGTGTGTCATCCGCATAGCAGTGAAAGTTAACATTATGTTTTCGAATGACATCCCCAAGAGGTAAAATATATAGTGAAAACAATAGTGGTCCTAAAACGGAACCTTGAGGAACACCGAAATTTACAGTTGACTTGTCAGAGGACAAACCATTCACAGAGACAAACTGTTATCTTTCCAACTGATAGATCTTAACCTAGGCCAGAACCTGTCCGTGTAGACCAATTTGGGTTTCCAATCTCTCCAAAAGAATGTGGTGATCGATGGTATCAAAAGCAGCACTAAGGTCTAGGAGCACGAGGACAGATGCAGAGCCTCGGTCTGATGCCATTAAAAGGTCATTTACCACCTTCACAAGTGCAGTCTCAGTGCTATGATGGGGTCTAAAACCAGACTGAAGCATTTCGTATACATTGTTTGTCTTCAGGAAGGCAGTGAGTTGCTGCGCAACAGCCTTTTCTAACATTTTTGAGAGGAATGGAAGATTCGATATAGGCCTTTTTTAGTTTTTTATATTTTCTGGGTCAAGGTTTGGCTTTTTCAAGAGAGGCTTTATTACTGCCACTTTTAGTGAGTTTGGTACACATCCGGTGGATAGAGAGCTGTTTGTTATTGTAAGGGTTTTCTTCTGGTGAAAGAGGGGCGGACCAAAACGCAGCGTGGTGGTTATTCATGTTTTTAATAAAGACGACTATACATGAACAGACTATACAAAACAAGAAACGTGAAAACCTAAACATTCCTATCTGGTGCAAACACAGAGACAGGAACAATCACCCACAAGACCCAACACAAAACAGGCTACCTAAATATGGTTCCCAATCAGAGACAATGACTAACACCTGCCTCTGATTGAGAACCATATCAGGCCAAACATAGAAATAGACAAACCAGACACACAACATAGAATGCCCACCCAGCTCACGTCCTGACCAACACTAAAACAAGGAAAACACATACGAACGATGGACAGAACGTGACAATTATGTTCAACATAGGAGGACCAAGCACAGGAAGCAGCTCTTTCAGTAGTTTAGTTGGAATAGGGTCCAGTATGCAGCTTGAAGGTTTAGAGGCCAGGATTATTTTCATCATTGTGTCAAGAGATATAGTACTAAAACACTTGAGCGTCTCTCTTGATCCTAGGTCTTGGCAGAGTTGTGCAGACTCAGGACAACTGAGCTTTGAAGGAATACGCAGATTTAAAGAGGAGTCCGTAATTTGCTTTCTAATAATCATGATATTTTCCTCAAAGAAGTTCATGTATTTATCACTGCTGAAGTGAAAGCCATCCTCTCTTGGGGAATGTTGCTTTTTAGTTAGCTTTGTGACAGTATCAAAAAGGAATTTCGGATTGTTCTTATTTTCCTCAATTAAGTTAGAAAAATAGGATGATCGAGCAGCAGTAAGGGCTCTTCGGTACTGCACGGTACTGTCTTTCCAAGCTAGTCGGAAGACTTCTAGTTTGGTGTGGCGCCATTTCCGTTCCAATTTTCTGGGAGCTTGCTTCAGAGCTCGGGTATTTTCTGTGTACCAGGGAGCTAGTTTCTTATGAGAAATGTTTTTAGTTTTTAGGGGTGCAACTGCATCTAGGGTATTGCGCAAGGTTAAATTGAGTTCCTCAGTTAGGTGGTTAACTGATTTTTGTCCTCTGGCGTCCTTGGGTAGACAGAGGGAATCTGGAAGGACATCAAGGAATCTTTGTGTTGTCTGTGAATTTATAGCACGACTTTTGATGTTCCTTGGTTGGGGTCTGAGCAGATTATTTGTTGCAATTGCAAACGTAATAAAATGGTGGTCCGATAGTCCAGGACTATGAGGAAAAACAATAAGATCCACAACATTTATTCCATGGGACAAAACTAGGTCCAGAGTATGACTGTGACAGTGAGTGGGTCCAGAGACATGTTGGACAAAACCCACTGAGTCGATGATGGCTCCGAAAGCCTTTTGGAGTGGGTCTGTGGACTTTTCCATGTGAATATTAAAATCACCAAAGATTAGAATATTATCTGCTATGACTACAAGGTCCGATAGGAATTCAGGGAACTCAATGAGGAACGCTGTATATGGCCCAGGAGGCCTGTAATCAGTAGCTATAAAAAGTGATTGAGTAGGCTGCATAGATTTCATGACTAGAAGCTCAAAAGACAAAAACGTCATTTTTTTTGTGTAAATTTAAATTTGCTATCGTAAATGTTAGCAACACCTCCTCCTTTGCGGGATGCACGGGGGATATGGTCACTAGTGTAGCCAGGAGGTGAGGCCTCATTTAACACAGTAAATTCATCAGGCTTAACCATGTTTCAGTCAGGCCAATCACATCAAGATTATGATCAGTGATTAGTTCATTGACTATAATTGCCTTTGAAGTAAGGGATCTAACATTAAGTAGCCCTATTTTGAGATGTGAGGTATCATGATCTCTTTCAATAATGACAGGAATGGAGGAGGTCTTTATCCTAGTGAGATTGCTAAGGCGAACACCACCATGTTTAGTTTTGCCCAACCTAGGTCGAGGCACAGACACGGTCTCAATGGTGATAGCTGAGCTGACTACACTGACTGTGCTAGTGGCAGACTCCACTATGCTGGCAGGCTGGCTAACAGCCTGCTGCCTGTCCTGCACCCATTTCATTGTGGAGCTAGAGGAGTTAGAGCCCTGTCTATGTTGGTAGATTAGATGAGAGCACCCCTCCAGCTAGGATGGAGTCCATCACTCCTGAGCAGGTCAGACTTGGTCCTGTTTGTGGGCGAGTCCCAGAAAGAGGGCCAATTATCTACAAATTCTATCTTTTGGGAGGGGCAGAAAACAGTTTTCAACCAGCGATTGAGTTGTGAGACTCTGCTGTAGAGCTCATCACTCCCCCTAACTGGGAGGGGGCCAGAGACAATTACTCGATGCCGACACATCTTTCTAGCTGATTTACACGCAGAAGCTATGTTGCGCTTGGTGATCTCTGACTGTTTCATCCTAACATCGTTGGTGCCGACGTGGATAACAATATCTTTATCTTGGTCAGGTCGCAGTTGTAAATGAGAACTTGTTCTCAACTGGACTACCTGGTCAAATAAAGGTGAAATAAAAATAAATAAATAAATAAAAACCATGGTTGACCAACTCGCTGACCAACATGGCTGACCTTTGGACCATCTTAATAAGGTTCATATCCATTCTAATTCCTAATTATATGATTTATACTGTGTTCATAACCAAGTAAGAAGCTGGTAATTACCAGTTGTGAAGTTCAA
Organism: Oncorhynchus tshawytscha; assembly: GCF_018296145.1. NCBI lineage: Eukaryota > Metazoa > Chordata > Actinopteri > Salmoniformes > Salmonidae > Oncorhynchus > Oncorhynchus tshawytscha. The sequence goes on along the minus strand of NC_056435.1, from coordinate 49,177,698 downwards.
AATCAAATCACATGTTATTTGTCACAACAGGTGTAGGCTTTACTGTGAAATACTCACTTATGAGCCCTAAAGTAGTAACACAAGAGGAATGGAATACACAAGAATTAAGCAAGAATTAAAATACATAAGAATTAATCACTGTGCAGGAGTACATGGTATATAAGATAGATGTGTACATAAAGGCAGGGGTAAAGTTCCTCCCCCAATTGGTAGTTGGGGAGCTTAACCTGGAAGCCAACTGCAAACAATGTTCGGAGGAAACACTGTACTGCTGGCGACCTAAGTCAGCATGCATGCCCTGCCCGCCACAAGGAGTCGCTAGAGCACGATGGGACAAGGACATCCCAGTCAGCCATACCCTCCCCTAACAATGCTAGTCCAATTGTGCACCACCTCAAGGGTCTCCTGGTCGAGGCCGGCTGCAACACAGCCCGGGATCAAACCCGGGTCTGTTGTGATGCTTCTAGCACTGCGATGCAGTGCCTTAGACCGCTGCACCACTCGGGAGGCCAGGATAGATAATAATAAGAGTAAAATAAAGAACAGAGAAGCAGCTTTTTATGATGAGTGTGAAAGTATGTGTGTGTGGCGCGTGCTACATTTGCACACACTGTACATAGATTTTTCTATTGTGTTATTGACTGTACATTTGTTTATCCCATGTGTAACTCTGTGTTGTTGTTTTTGTAGCACTCCTTTGCTTTATCTTGGCGTGTGTGTGTGTGTGCTTATGTAGTGTATGTGTGTGTGTTTGTGTGTGTGGGTTTGTATGAAGTGTTAGTTTTGTGTGTGTGTGTGAGTGAGTGTATATACAGTTTAGTCTTGTAAATGTGCATAGAGTCAGTGCAAGAACGGGTCAATGCAGATCGTCCAGGTAAGCATTATTGCTTGGGGGTAGAAGCTGTCTCAGAGCCTGTTTGTCCAAGAGCCGATGCTCCGGTACCGTTTGCCGGACAGTAGCAGAGTCTGTCTTGGATCGCTGAAGTTCTTGGCAGTTTTTCAGGCATTCCTCTGACACCGCCTGATATAGAGGTCTTGGATGGCAGGGTGCTCAGCCCCAGTGATATACTGGGCCGTCCGCACCACACTCTGTATCGCTTTGCGGTCAAGGGCGGTGCAGTTGCCAAGTGGTGATGCAGCTAGTCAAGATGCTGCCAATGGTGCAGCTATATAACTTTTTGAGGATCGGAAGGCAAATGCCAAATCTTTTCAGCCTCCTGAGGGGTAAGAGGTGCTGTCGTGTCCTCTTTACGACTGCGCGGGTGTGTGTGGACCACATTAAGTCCTTAGTAGCCTATGCCGATTCCCCAACAACCGGATGTTCCAGTTTTCAGGGGAACTAGAAAGAGAGCCTGTGAGGTGACTTTTGCTTTTGGACATGAACAAGGTGACACCACTCTTAGCTCCTCCATTCTTTCCCCCTCGTCAAGACCAGTATGTAGGGGGGGATCTAGTTTCAGGCATTTATTTTACTTCTGCTATATTAGGTTAAGTCCTCAGTGATGTGGATGCAAGGAACCTCCAATACTCCCTGTTCAACCCGCTCCACTATAGCCCTCTCAATGTGGATGGGGGTGTGCTCTCCCCCCTATTTCCTGTAGTCCTCGATCAGCTCCTAAATCTGACTGACGTTGAGGGAGAGGTTGTACACTGCCAGGTCTCTGACCTCCTCCCAGTAGACCGTCTCATCACCATCGGTAATCAGGCCTACCACCATCGTGTCATCAGCAAACTTGATGATGGTGTCGGAGTCGTGCATGGCCATGCAGTTGTAGTTGAACAGGGAGTATTGGAGGGGACTAAGCACACACACCTGAGGGGCCCCCATGTTGAGGGTCAGCGTGGCGAAGGTGTTGTTGCCTACCCTCATCACCTGGGGCTGGCCCATCAGGACGTCCAGGATCCAGTTGCAGAGGGAAATGTTCAGTCCCAGTGTTCCAAGCTTGATGATGAGCTTGGAGGGGACTATGGTGTTGAACACTGATCTGAAGTCTATGAACAGCATTCTCACATAGCTATTTATACTCTTGTCCTGGTGGGAGAGAGCAGTGGGAAGTGCAATTGAGATTGCTTAATTTGTGAATCTGTTGGGGCAGTATGCAAATTGGAGTGGGTCCAGGGTGTCTGGGATGATGGTGTTGATGTGTGTCATGGCCAGCCTTTCAAAGCACTTCATAATTACAGCTGTGAGTGCTAAGGTACAATAGTCATGTGAGCAGGTTACTTTGGCGTTCTTGGGAACAGGGACAATGGTGGTCAGCTTGAAACATGTTGGGATTACAGTCTGGGACGTGCTTTGAACTTGTTGTGAAACGCAGATTGGCTAATGGCAAACAAGCTGCGTCAACCATGAACTAAAACTACAGCTTTCATGCTTGTAAACACATTATAGTGTTCAAAAAACATATTAATAGATATATCTTTGTATAGATAATGCTGTGTTATTTTTATCTGCCGGAAATTCTGTTATCGAGGTAATTTCCTGAGTAGTTGACGTCAGAGTTCAGCATGTGGGAGAAGTAAGAGCTCAGGGATGATAGACGTTAGTAATTATAAATTGGAGGGTCGTTCAACTGGATTTTTCAGTCATATGTGGTAAATACCACCTTCCCACTTGGTTATGAATGCAGCATTAGGCTTTTGAAAAGCTTCTTTACAGTCTGTCAGTCTGGCATTTCTGTGAAAAGTAAACATTTAAGGCGCCTATAATCACCTCCAGTTGAGATTCATATGTTGATTTTCCCTCAAGACATTTGTAAGTTACTGCTTTCAAGGAAGTAGCTAATGCTATATACTCTTCTGTGAACCTGTCCCATCTGCCTGTCCTACATCTGGCTGCTGCTTATGTCATCATTCCATTGGAAACTGGTAAATAATGATTGAATTGCCCTCCTCTTGCTCTCACAGGTTACTTTGTGACAATTGTCTGCACTCTGAGACATGTTGACTCATTATTCCTCTAGACTTTCACGCACAACCTTATTCCAATGATCAAACAAAAAGTCTCACGCTTTTTCCTGTTGATTTGATCCTATTTATGTTCAAATTCCAGACATGCCTCAGGTGTTGTTTGCTCATCCCCTTTGTTCTCCCAGAGTGGATCAACCTTTTGTCCTGTGTGTGTGTGTGTATGTGTGTGTGTGTGTGTCTGTCTGTCTGTCTGTCTGTGTGTGTGTGTGTGTGTGTGTGTGTGTCTGTCTGTCTGTCTGTGTGTTTGTGTGTGTGTGTGAGAGAGAGAGAGAGAGAGTGAGAGATAGTTAACAGTTACGGCCAGCAATGTGTGACCTGCATACAAAATTCTGGCCTACATCTAGTGCTGAATTTCATGTGCTGAAAATGAACCATTGTAGCCTTCATTTGTGTGTAAATGGTAATACTGTAACTGGAAAAAGCCAGGTTAGAGACAGTTTAATGCCTCTTCAGTTGAATGTGTCTTCAGAAACATTATTTTACCAAATTGAGAAAAACGTTTTTCTCACATCATAAACACACAGCTAGTTTCATTCTGGTTTGTGTGGGCTTTGTCTAAGCCAGTGTTCTATGGTGGCATCTTTACTGTGCTGTGCTGTGCTGTGCTGTGCAGTGTGGTCGGTCAGGTGCTCTGTGGGAAGAATTTAGTGAGCCATTAGCAATGTTGTTAGCACATGAGGGGTCACATGTAGTGCAGCTTGAACAATCTCACCACCAACCGTAAGGCAACTCAAATGGTAAGATCTGTCAGATCTGTCAGCTACATACATATTTCCCATTGAATGCACCTTGTGTAAAAAATAACACGTGGCTTCTATTTTAATCACCCCTTTTCTCTGTAAAATGAGAACTTCCAAGTATCAAGGATTTAAGAATGCAGAGGCCTACTCATACCTGTGTCCATACATAACTGAAGAATTTGTTGATTTGTTTTTTAACCTGATTTGAGTATATATTGAGTTGCATGCATGTTATTTTGTTTTATGGTGTTTTAGTACATTTGGTATTTTTCTTTATTGTATTGGAAGAATTGTACTCACTCAACCTTTAAACCTTTGAGCATACTGTAACAAAACAAGGGAGTAGCACGAGGTTCCAAGACAGGATTTGATCCCAGTACCCTAAGGTCCAGAGCCAGACACGTTACCACTGCTCCTAGAAAGCTAGCTCCCTTAGGATAATCGTGCTTATCAATCCCAGGGTCATTACAATACTATGTTTTCCCACACAAACCAAGGTTATGGTATTTTCATTGTGATCCGGTGTTCTCAACCATTGAGACCTTTGTATTTTTACCTCATTAGCTCAATAATGTCTCAGGGTTGTTTGACTGAAATGCTCTGGAATGCAGAAGAAGGACAATGAGCTTCCACAGTAATATAGAGCAAGCACGAGTGTTTCCCAGCGTGTGTGGACTGCTACGAGCGTAGATACTTTGACTTGGTATGAGGCTTAGGGCACTGAAAAGAGGATATGGGGAAAGAGAGGAGTAAAAGGATGCTATTGATTTGCCATCCCCACGCACTCATCTTGTGACCCCCATGCACACAGCATGGTTGGTCGGACGTCAGGGCAGGGATGCATGACTACAGCTGAGAGAATTCTTCCAGGCCTTCACATAAGGAACAGACATTACATACAGTACAGTAAATTACATTTGTTTAAAATCTCTGTCAGAATATGATAGATGGTGGTCATATTTAAAACGTGATATTGATGAGAAAAGTTATTAACTGAAGCGAAGTTAGATTAAGTGACATTAAAGCGTATGGTATAATGGTGGAGTCATGGAATCTGGCAGAAAATTGTCTTCCCAACATGTCTGGGGAAAATCATCAAAGGAACAAGTGTCAACTTTTGCATAGGAATTGCAAGATTAGAACAAACACATGAATGTAAACTTTAAACGGTCAGATAAGTAACGGTCAGATAAGTAACGGTCAGATAAGTAACAGTCAGATAAGTAACAGTCAGATAAGTAACGGTCAGATAAGTAACAGTCAGATAAGTAACGGTCAGATAAGTAACAGTCAGATAAGTAACGGTCAGATAAGTAACAGTCAGATAAGTAACGGTCAGATAAGTAACAGTCAGATAAGTAACGGTCAGATAAGTAACGGTCAGATAAGTAACGGTCAGATAAGTAACGGTCAGATAAGTAACGGTCAGATAAGTAACGGTCAGATAAGTAACGGTCAGATAAGTAACGGTCAGATAAGTAACATAAGAGTACAGAGGAAAAGTCTGTTGTTCCTTCATGGTCCTTTTTTTGTTCTCTTCTCCTGGTTACATGGCCAGTGGCCCAGCTTTTGACAGTTCCTATTGGGTATAAGGAACACCAATCCACCTCCAACAATTGTATTATGCTTAACAATACCTAACTATGACCTCATATCAAGGACACTACAGAATGGGTTACGTCCTAAAGAGTACACTCTTTCACTACTCGACAGAAATGTAAAAACATTGGATTGGTGTAGGAATGGGCTAGATAGTTTCAATATACAAGTTATTTCCTTTCAAATCCATGAAGGAATGTGAACCAAGTGTACACTTCGGGAGAAAGGAGAGATTATTGGGACACACAAATTCATTCAATTTCCTAAAGAGAGACCTTTGACCTTTGCAAACTCCATATGCTAGGACAACATCAGCAAAAAAACAGCCAGTCTGCTCAGTGCTCACAGGCTGTAGCAGAAAAGGATGTTCCAGCACTCAGGTAACGTGTGCCATAGGCCCCTCAGTTGCTGTGTATCCTCAGACAACACTCCAACACACTCATCATCCTTACTTTGTGAGCTATTGATTTTTTTTACACCACAACCACTAGGCCACTAATTCCAGAAGGTTCCCACTATCTGATGAAAATGGGAAACCTAAAGTTCTGTACTTGTTAGAGAAAATAATTTTTCCAAAATCTGATAATTTCTTCAGTTCTTCAAAATAAATGAAAGTGCGTCGTCAGTGGGAAGATGGCATTACTGATGATATTTTTAAATGCTTGTGGAAATATGTTTTCTGGATGGATGGTATCACTAAATTAAGGTTAATCCCTTTAGCTACTGTAACTATCCAGTTAAACATGTGAAAACATAATAGCATTGCTAACAAAGTGTGTGTCTGTCTATTCATGCAGTTGATTAGAGTGGGAGGGGCTGGTTTGAAGACTTCCTATGATGTCAGAGGTGAGAGGCAAGTTTATGGTAATTTATGGTCCAAGACTCTTTTATAGGGAATCGGACATCCTACCACAAATCTCTCCGGGTGGTGTGTTGTTGGGTTTTTAAGACTAGGACGAAGGTTAGGAACTGGGCAAAGAAGGACACACACAACCACGCACAATGAAGACTGTACTGATAGTACTAGTGTTGGCTCTCTTGTCAGCAGCTTTAGGAGCAAGTGAGTATATGGATTATTTTCTGCATGAAAATATCTACTTGATAAAACACAGGTTTCTTCATCCCATCTTTCTTGAATTATGTGCAGTGTTGGAGGAGAGATGGGGCTGAGGTGGGACAGATTGAAATAATGGAAGAGATTATCATTGAGCCTTGCTAAGTACTCACTGAGTAATTAGAAATAATTTAGAATGTCCACAGCTTTCCAGCTGCGTGTGAAATGACATTTGTGCTAACAATCCCCTTTAGTAGTGACATGTTTGTGTTGTTCTATATTTCCCCAAATATAAACTAATTGCATTTTTTGTATTCCATAAACTCGTACATTTGACTAATCAATACGTACAATATAACTTGTCTGATGATCCGTCAATCATCATGTTATTAATAAGAAACAATAATTAATTGTATAGTTGTTTAAACACTAATGGAACTTGGACAGGCTCAACTAACGTAATTATTCAGTAATAGTGAATAACAGTGGTCTCTCTCATATCGTTCAATTCTGTAATATCTTCAACTTAGTTTGAATGGTTTCTTTTATTCTCAGGGTCTGTGTAGAAACCTGAGCTCTAAAGCCGGAATTTTGGAACACTGTAGGATTAATAATAATCTATGCATTACTCCTCTATACACTGCATATATACTCTACAAATATCTGCATATAGTAAAGCGTTTCAATACCTGGTGAATATACAGGACTACCAGTGTCTGAAATTACAACATTTTCAAAGAGTATACCAGTACAATCTTCTACGTAATAACATCATTTGTGCAAAGAATTCCATAATGAAGATCCTGAGTAAATGCACACTAAGTTTTGACATGAGCTCATCATACAGTTCATTTTGGTATCACATATTACCAACAATTTGGTAGAACATTTGGTAATAATCATTCATCTCACCCCAGCAAGATTTCAAACACGGTGTTATATACAGTAAAATAGCATGTCCAAAAACGACTGACATAGTGTGACACAGATTACATGCTCGCAGTCAAGGATAGCGCAATCACATGCCAAGTTGTCTGCACTCCAAGCCCTAAAACTCTAATGTGTATCCTGGAGTTTCAAAAGGGGACACTTTATCTCAGCTCTCAACAATAAAATAGATTAACTATATTTTCCCCAGAGGGAACATCAATACTAATGTTCGAATTTCATTATCAATCATGCAGTTCAAAGTGTATTATTTTTTATCTAAGTTTATCTAGCAATGTGTTGCATCTGATGGATATCAAACCAAATCACAAACTGTAATTAACTTGGTAGGAGATATTGGTGTTTTCATCAGAAATCAGTTTGAAGTGTGACGATCTGATTAATGACTGCACACGATAATGGTATTATGGCTTGTCATTATGAATTAGAGCTTTTGGAATTTGCATTCCTGAGGTTGTTGAAGCTGAGTGTGACTGAACAGTATCATATGGGGAATACAAGGGGCTCACAATAACGGAAGATAATGTAGGTGTTGAGGTTTCCTAAATTCGTAACAAACTCGTGCACGCACGCACGCATGCGCGCGCGCACACACACACACACACACACACACACACACACACACACACACACACACACACACAGGAACAACAGTAGGAGAATAAGGCCGCCCTGATGTCTGAGCTCCACAGAGGCTCCCCTCATTTCAGCAGTTGGGATTACAGCTGCCTGCGCTCAGCTGACAGTCACATGAAAGGGATTGAGGGGGATTGCAGGGTCCGTGTGACTCACACCACCTGGAACCCCCACCTCGCCCCCCTTCCATAACCATCAAAGAAATACCTGAACTACTCACCACCGCTATCTACATGTCAAACTATTATTTTTGTCCTTCTTTCAGTAAAATGTTGGTAAATGTCTTTGTACACACCCCATCATACGCCCATATCCCAAACTGTAGTGTTATGATAATAACTTTTCCTCTACCCAGGGTAGGCAACAGGGCAGAGAACACTTCCCCGTATAATCATGTGGTCATAAAATAGAATAGCCACGGCTGTATTTTAGTAAGGAAGGGTCAGATACTGTAGATTTGGAGAACAGTAGAAATTGTCAACATTTTCAATAAGCATTTGTGTCGGTCTGAGTAGTAGATCTTCGCATGACATTCACCAAAAGACATTATAAAAATAAATGTTTTTTAATTAGCCTGGTAGGTAATGAGTTCTGGGTGCCAGGATCCTGATCCTGACCAATATCTAGACAAAGTCCTCCTAAAAGAGCATTTTCAACCTCAGATTTACATCTAGATTTAGTAGTGCAGTGGTCAACTGGTCTTACAAACAGATTTTCCGTTAGCGTTTTTGCTGATTCCTATTGGCAATACCTCATAATACCTACTGGAGATGCTAAATAACTGATAAAATCTCAATAATATGATTCATATGAATGGATAACATCTCATGTAGTAGTAGAAGTTCACTATGTCAAAGTCTGATCAACAAAAACAATTAGGAGAACGAGAGGAAAATTACCCTAAAACTAAAAACCCTTTTCTTTTTTTCAGAGCCTAAAACACGCTTTACACGCTACCGCTCATGGAACTCAGGAATATATCCAGTGTGGAAAGATGGGGACTCCCGATACAGAGACTGTTGGACTGGTGGGTTCTCACTTTATTGCACTTTTTTATAGATCAATCACTTAATATAGAAACATTAACCACTTTCTATTGATGTATTCATCACGTTCTGTCACCAGGTGGAGAAGTTACATTCGATGTGAAAAATGATGCACCCACCCTGACTGGTGCAAAGGCAACCTTTAACATCAACCTTCGCTTCCCATCAAACCAGACAGTGCTTCCTGATGGACAGGTGGTGTGGGCGCGTAACTGCACTGTCAATGGTGAGCTCTTCTTCCAAATTCAACCACTATACCATACCCCACTGACCCCACAGTTTTGTTGTTGGTCCTATAGGCCTACAGTCTTTTTCTGGTGTCCCTAACCTTTTATGTTGAACTGGGTGCGGTGTGCCTCTGCTACAGGAACACAGTACCGCCAAGGCCAGGCTGTGTATCCCGACCAGGTCTCTGGTCCTTCAGGAGAGTACAGCGGAGTCTTCCCTGATGGCACCCCCTTCACTGGGACCGCAGACAGGAAACCACACTATGTGTTTGTGTGGAAGACATGGGGTAAGGACAGCTCTTTCATTTACAGACATTCATGTGAGAAAATGCTAACACAATAACACAATGATTTCTGGTATTTACAGAGCTGTGCACAGTGTGCACTGTGAAATCATTCCTTTCATAAGAGGGTTGAAAGGACTAATGAAGCAGCTAATGTTCTTGGGAGTTTTGTCAACACAAGATTTGATCATCAGTCCGTTCATTTTTATAAGCGCTGCTAATTTTTCTAACTACTGCTGCTTTGTATCCCAGGACGTTACTGGCAGGTGGCGGATGGGACCTCCTCCTCTCTCACCATCGGCACAGACAATGTGCCCCTAGGCTCTTACAACATGGAAGTAGTCATCTACCACTGCCGTGGCAAGGACAAGTTCATCCCTCTGGGCTATGCCTCCACAACCTTCTCCATCACAGGTGGGCAGCTGGAACCACAAAATCTTATTTAAACCAAAATTCAATGAACCCTAATTTGACTTCAATTGATCATTTGAAATAATTTGAATTGACTCTCACAAACCTTCACAGCATTGATGTCACAACGCCTTTGCTTTGTGCCTCCCCAGACCAGATCCCCTTCGCAGTGTCACTGACTCAAATTAACGATGTGAACGAGGCTGACCAGAGCTTCATCCAGAATCGGGCCATTGCCTTTAGCATCAACCTCCACGACCCCAGCCAGTACCTCAGCGCCTCAGACGTCACTTTTAACTGGGACTTTGGTGACAACAGTGGCACCCTCATCTCCAGGGAGCACCAAGTCACACATACATACCTCAACACCGGCACATACAGGCCTCAGGTGGTCCTGATGGCAAGCATCCCCAACGGCTGTGACACACCTGCAGACCCCACCGCTGCCAGCCCCACTGGTGAGAGACATCGATTTTCTATTTTACAGCGAATCCATTTATTGGGTCCAATCTTCCCTTTACAAAAGTCAATGCTTATTCAGTGTATATAACAGTCATAACTGTTGCCTTTCTTCTTGTGTTTTCAACCAGTGATGCCTATGGATCCCTCCGGTGCTCCTGCCGTTGTTATGGTGGTCTCTACCCCAAGGGCAGCTCCAGCTGACATCGCCCTGGATGTGCCTGCCTCTGAAGTTGCCCCTGCTGAGGCTGCCGACACAGCTGCAGCTGACGCTGATGCCACAGACACAGATGCAACTGCAGCCGAAAACCCAGCCATAGCTGAAAGCACAGACTCAGCCGCAGCCGGAACTGCAGTCGAAGCCGGTGCCACAGCTGAAGCAGCACCCACAGCTGACGACGCAGCCGCAGAGGGAGTCGAGGTGGTTGCCTCAGCAGCAGATGCTCCAGCCGTCATCCCAGCAACAGAGGACCCTGCCTCTGTCCCTGCAGTAGAAGCCGATGCCACAGCAGAAGACACGGCTGCTGCAGCCATTGAGGTCCCTGCCCCTGTGCCAGCTGTGGAGGGAGCCACAGCTGCCTCCGTCACCCCAGCAACTGAAGAGGCAGCTGCTGTTGATACTGATGCAGCTGCCGAAACAGCAGTGGTAGATGCGACGGCTGCAGATGTGCCCGCCATCAACGCTGCTGCTTCAGTTGCTCCAGTTGCAGAGGCAGAAGAGGCCACAGTGGACCTGACGGCCACAGTCCTCCCAGAGGTCCCAGCTGTAGCCACCGTTACACCCGTGGAGGAGGCAACCGTAGTTGCCGATGCTGAGGTGGTGGCTGAGGTTGCGGCTGCAACAGAGGTGGCCCAGGTCGAGACGGTGGCCCCTGCTGCTAATGTCATTGTTCTTGCCGCCACGGAGGCTGCAGCTGTGGTGGAGGTGGTGCCAGCTGAACTTGCTCTTGAGGCCGAGGCAGAGCTAGAGGCAGAGGTCGTAGAGACAGTGAATGAGGTTGCAGCTGATGCCACTGCAGGTAATCAGTTACTTAGTTACTTAGTCATTCTGTATAGAAACAAAAACATGATTTTAGCCATTTCATAATATTATTAACATACTGTATTTTTGTTCCTCTTCAGCGCCAGCAGCAGTGACTGCTCCAGTGGAGAGTGAGGTAGCAGCAGAGGCTGAGATAGAGGCAGGCACAGAGACACAGGTGGCACTTGTTGTGGCTAAAAGACAGGCTCCTGAACTTACAGAGGCTGACAACTGTATGATATACCGCTACGGCTCCTTCTCGACCGCTGTGGACGTTGTCCGTAAGTCCACATATGTCCAGATACTGTAGTCACAATTGAGATGTAAAATGCAGGTGATGGTTGCTAATAATGATCTCTCAATCGATCTCATTTCTCAGAGGGTATTGAGAGTGTGGAGATCACCCAGGTGGCCAACGTGGTGTCTCTGGCCACTGAGGTTGTGCAGAATGCTGTGGACCTGACCATCACCTGCCAGGGGAGGTGAGTAGCCAACTAGCAGTGGAAACAGGACCCAAGGGACCGTGCACATTCCTATTGAAATGAGTATTTTGAACATTGCCATCACCTGCACTTTATATCTCCACCTTCTCTTTACATATTACATAGCCTGCCCAATGAAGTGTGCACCATCATCTCGGACGAAGACTGCATCACGCCTGTGGAGACCATCTGTAGCAACGTGACACCCTCCCCAGATTGTCAGATGATCCTTCGCCAGTTCTTCAACGACTCTGGAGTGTTCTGCATCAACGTGTCCCTGACCAATGATGTTAGTCTGGCTGTGGCCAGTGCTAAAGTTAGTGTGACTGTGGGTGAGTGAAATTAACGAACATGTACATAAAACTTCATGAACTGTAAAATCCTTTCCTTTTGACATTTCACTGATCGTGGAGTGTACCATACCTTCCTCGAAATGTGTTGTGGTTGCAGGCTCCAACTCCTCCTCAGCAGGCACTGTGGCCGCAGTTCTGGGTGTCATGGTCCTTGTCTGTGTTGCTGGTGCCATTGCTTTGACCTACAAGTGAGTGAAAGACAGTTCTAACCACCGTAAAAGTCAACAAAGTCACACACTTCCTGGTTCCAAATTGATAATTGATTTTTGATCCATAAAAACTAGTGGTCCACTGAAGATAATTCCACATTATATCCCATACCATTTCTATCTAAATAAATTATTCATTTTGAAATATTATGTGCGGTTTTATACAATATAATGCACATCGTATTTTTTAACTGTAGCATGAATGCCAGCTAACTTGTGTTTTTCAACCAGGCGGTTTAACCAATACCGTCCACTGAGGGAGGACTCAACTGGCGGCAGCATGGGAAGCTCTGGAAACACGTCTGTGCCGATGCTGCTGTGGAACCTTCTGAGCCGACAGTCACCAGGAGAAAGAAGCCCACTGCTTCAGGGAAGGGTGGTGTGAAAACTCATAACCATCTGCACTGATAAAGCACACACTCATGCATGCATGTTAACACTTAAATATCACTCAGACACACATATCCACTCAGTAACTCTGAAATACGCATATACATGTTAACACATTGCAGACTCAGACACACACAGCCACCCTAATGCAGAGACAAAATGCAACAAGAACAAGCAGTTGTATTCTGTATTGTTACACTGAAAGCAACTTTAATAAAAAACTATAATGTATTAGAAATGTATACATTTTCAACACAGAACAAAAAAGAAACCCCAAAAGCCAAAATAATGTGTTTGTTTCTGCCGTTGCATCACTTGTGACAAAATATTATATTTATTTTGACCCACATACTTTTTTATTTAAGAAAAGAAAAACTGATGAACGTTTACAAAAATGTAGCAATTTATGCTGTGCTTTTTCTGTTATTACTCACTCTTCCTTAGAATGTAATCATAATGACTGCCTCTTGTAACCTTCCAACACATTCATTTTCTTTGTTAACTGGTCTAATTTGAATTTCCCCAAAAATTACAGCACTGTGATATAACATATATAATGTCACCCCAAAAATAAGCATTAAAATGTAAATTATGTAAGAATCTTCAACCACCGGTATACCTTCACATTTTCCTAGTCCTATCTAAGCTTGCATTCTTGCTTTTGTCCTCCATGCCCTTACTAAACTAGCACTGATTTTCCTGTCCAAAGATCAAGAAATGTAAGCGCGTTGAGTGGTTTATTATTGATGTGAGTCTTGATGTCTATTCAGAATTGAACTGTTTTGGGTGTTATTGTTACATTGCCACCAATAAAGAGGAGGAACCCATTCCTGAAGCAGAACAGAGGTTTGGCCACAGGGTGGCATAGTAAAAGTACTGTAGCATTGAAAGGAATTGAGTGAAGTCTAAGGAAAATAGAGGTATTGAAGGAAAGTCCATGCAAATTATAGAGCTCTAATTGTCACCACAATCAATACTAAAGCTGTCGCTTCTTATTGTAAACCAGTTGATGTCAGAAGTAAGATATGATTTACATGATTAAATCTAAAGAATAAGCTATTGCTTTTACGTTATGTATTTCAGATAAAAAATGATATAAAAAGAACCATGGGGAAAATGCAATGATGTGTCGGTTTGAGATAAATAAAAAGAAAGGCACAACTCTATTCCATTAAAATGTTCATTTAATTTACTTTTGATTCTGTTGACATTGCTCAACATTTCTGTTGACATTTTCTGTAGAACTATGTAACAATATGTATGTATGTACATGGTTATTCCTCTGCAATAATAATAATCATAATTTATTATTGGGAAATACTGTGATAAGTCCTGGTGAGTAGCTGATGAAGATCCATTGAATTTAGTTGAAAATGTAAAAAAAATAATGTAAGTAATGTATTATATATCAAAGTCAGAAGAGGACAGAAAGTTGCAGTGTAAAACTGTAAAAAGTAAAACCATTGCAACACCATAACATTCCCTGAACACAACTACAGCATATTTCCTTAACCATTTTCGGTGCCAACGAACATCATGGCATTTACATTTTAGTCATTTAGCAGACCCTCTTTTCCAGAGCAATTAGGGTTAAGCGCCTTGCTCAAGGGCTCATTGACACATTTTCTTTCACCTGGTTGCTCTTAATCGCTAGGCTACCTGCCGCCCTATCATTGATGTGTGACAGTGCTTGCTAGCAATTTCCAACACTAATAAGGAAAGTTGAGCCATATTAACTTGTAACCAGTGATAAACTTGCTTGTGATTTGACTAGGGCGGCAGAGTAGCCTAGTGGTTAGTAACCGAAAGGTTGCAAGTTCGAATCCCTGACCAGGTACAAATCTGTCGTTCTGCACCTGAACAAGGCAATTAACCCACTGTTCCTTTTATTTTTTTATTTCACCTTTATTTAACCAGGTAGGCTAGTTGAGAACAAGTTCTCATTTGCAACTGCGACCTGGCCAAGATAAAGCATAGCAGTGTGAACAGACAACACAGAGTTACACATGGAGTAAACAATTAACAAGTCAATAACACAGTAGAAAAAAGGCCGTCATTGTAAATAAGAATTTGTTCTTAACTGACTTGCCTAGTTAAATAAAGGTAAAATAAAAAGGGTGAATCAATTCACTTTAATACTCCTCTCCCTCCTCCTCTCCCTCTCCCTCAATGGAATCGACACCCACCTCTTCATAATCTTTCTCCAGGGCAGCCATGTCCTCCCTGGCCTCAGAGAACTCTCCCTCCTCCATACCCTCACCTACATACCAGTGCACAAAAGCACGCTTGGCGTACATCAGGTCAAACTTGTGGTCAAGACGGGCCCAGGCCTCTGCCACTGCAGTGGTGTTGCTAAGCATGCACACTGCCCTCTGGACCTTGGCCAGATCTCCACCAGGTACCACAGTTGGTGGCTGGTAGTTGATACCAACCTTGAAACCAGTTGGGCACCAGTCTACAAACTGGATGGAGCGTTTTGTTTTGATGGTGGCAATGGCAGCATTGACATCTTTGGGCACAACGTCGCCACGGTACAGCAGACAGCAGGCCATGTACTTGCCGTGACGTGGGTCACATTTCACCATCTGATTTGCTGGCTCAAAGCAAGCATTTGTGATCTCAGACACTGAGAGCTGCTCATGGTAAGCCTTCTCTGCCGAGATCACTGGGGCATAGGTGGCCAGCGGGAAGTGGATACGGGGGTAGGGCACCAAGTTGGTCTGGAACTCTGTCAGATCAACATTGAGGGCACCATCGAATCGGAGGGATGCAGTGATGGAGGACACAATCTGACTGATCAACCTGTTAAGATTAGTGTAGGAGGGACGCTCGATATCAAGGTTCCTACGGCAGATG
This sequence comes from Oncorhynchus tshawytscha, assembly GCF_018296145.1. Lineage (NCBI taxonomy): Eukaryota > Metazoa > Chordata > Actinopteri > Salmoniformes > Salmonidae > Oncorhynchus > Oncorhynchus tshawytscha. Next base: position 49,162,013 of record NC_056435.1, on the reverse strand, counting down.
TCATAGATGGCCTCATTGTCTACCATGAAAGCACAATCAGAGTGCTCCAGGGTGGTGTGGGTGGTCAGGATGGCGTTGTAGGGCTCAACAACGGCTGTGGACACCTGGGGAGCTGGGTAGATGGAGAACTCAAGTTTGGACTTCTTGCCGTAGTCAACAGACAAGCGCTCCATCAACAGGGAGGTGAAACCAGAACCGGTGCCACCTCCGAAGCTGTGGAAGACCAGGAAGCCCTGGAGGCCAGTGCACTGGTCAGCCTGGAGAGAGAGGGAGGAGAGATGTTTCAGATCCTTATGGTTGGATAAAGATAGAGAATGTACAGAGATGCAGAGTGTATGTTAATAAGAGTGTCACCAGTTTGCGGGTCCTGTCCAGAACAAAGTCAATAATCTCTTTGCCGATGGTGTAATGCCCACGGGCGTAGTTGTTGGCTGCATCCTCCTTCCCAGTGATCAGCTGCTCAGGGTGGAAGAGCTGGCGGTAAGTTCCTGTGCGCACCTCATCTGGAGAAATAAATAGTTGTTAGCTTTTCCCAAGACTAAGGAGATAGACCAATGTTAACAGAATGTCATTGTTTCAAGACAAAGTGATCTTACCGATGACAGTGGGTTCCAGATCTACAAACACAGCCCTGGGGACGTGCTTGCCAGCTCCAGTCTCACTGAAGAAAGTGTTGAAGGAGTCGTCTCCTCCTCCAATGGTCTTGTCACTGGGCATCTGACCGTCCGGCTGGATCCCGTGCTCCAGACAGTAGAGCTCCCAGCAGGCATTGCCAATCTGGACACCAGCCTGACCCACGTGGATGGAGATACACTCACGCTAGAGAAAGAGGAGAGAGAGCAATTGAATTGGATCCCACTGCACACAATCAAGGTAAATGTTAATGATGTCACCAAAGCGTTCTCATGTGTATTTATAGCATCAAAATAGTATCCACTCTCCAAAATGTCTAATCCAATGCAAATTAGATTCTTGCACTCTTTTCATTTAGTATATTACTAATTTATTAGGATCCCCATTAGCTTTTGCTAAAGCGGAAGCTACTCTTCCTGAAGGGTGAACTGAAATTCAGTAAGGTTGCATTTTTACGCACTGCAGCTATTCCACACAATCATCCCCACTGTTCTGAGAGCATAAATGGCATTCAGAAAGTGGGAAAAATGGGAATTGTGCCATTTAAAGGTACTGCCCTGAGACTGAAGTCTGCAGGAGAGGGAGGATCAAAAGCTGCAGTATGGGCTGAACCATGATGAATCACGCAACCATCCCCCCTCCTCCCTCACACTCCTCCCCTTCCCCTCCTCCCTCCAGCTACACCCTACTGTTCCCAAGGGATTTTCTTGCATATCTCCGTTGCTAAGCTACTGGGCACTGACAGGAAACCGTTTGTGGTTTTGCAAAGGGGTGGTGGTTTGTGCACTTTCCATAAAAAAATTATGATTTAGATTTGTCTATAATGTTCATACACCTAGGGACACTCAACAGCTATGGCGCTCTATAATATCTATAGGTCATTGTACAGAACTACCTGCAGATATTTTCACCAATCCGTAGGCTATTTGATTTTGCTCTAGGGCAAATCACTCACATCTCATGTTGCAAAATGGAATACACTACAGTTTCTACAGTGCATAGATTTAACAGTAATGCCATTATAGAAATAGTAGCCTTTTATGTGCAGGGAGTACAATTCAACCGGCGACTGTTATATCAAATTTGCTTCTCTCTGGTTGGAAAGAAGCTGCCTGGAGAGCTAATCTAAACATGAACATGGAAAGACCAGGGTGCAGCGGGCTACAATGGCCTATACACAAATCCATGCGAAAAAGACCACCTCAGAGAAAGATCTTAACCCTTAGCCCTCCCCCTGTCAGGTGTCATTCTGGAGACCATATGCACCAGCAGAAATTAAGGATGAAAAAGCTCCCCACCAGCCCCCATTGATTAACTAATAAGGTCCACCTAAGTCTGTTATTTTCCTATATAGGCTACTTCCCTCCGAAAATAAAGAGTTAGATAATTTTAAATGGCCATTGGAACGTCAATATTGATTAAACTGTTCCACAGTAACTGTAATAGTTTGGTAACGTTGGTTTGTTTCTAGAACTGTTCGGTATATTTGATCAATGTGATCCCTTTTCTGCCTATTTCATTCTCATTGCCTTGTATCGCTTTAAGGCTAATGTATGCGCACCATTGGAAATTTGAGGGAGGCCAACAGAATGTGTAAACATCCACCGGTGCCTTCTAGTCAAAATCAAATTAACGCATCAAATTTACATAGAGTAGTTTATAGCACACCGCATATTATAGACTATAGCCTAACATTGATGGCTATAGTACTAGATATTAAACTACCAGAATGTGTCAAAATGCTAACTATCAGAATAAATCTCTTCTCAACGTAATAGTCTACATTTCAAGGTGGGCGCGCCTCACACGATCATGAAAATGCAGTCTATCAAGGCGACAAAGGTTTGGTTGATGAGATCTGGAATGTTGTTTTATCCCCGGTTCGTTAAAGTCAAACTTGAACTTAGTAGTATTTTATAATAGCAAATTATATTCAAATTACAATTAAGGCTAAGATAATTCGTCTGTATCGTCCTCGGTCCGTAGCCCGCCAAAGGTAACTGGAATCAATTCACGTCAATCACCCGAGCTTTCTTTTTCGCAAAGCACAATGTAACGTATTTTTCAATTGAATCGACATGAGCATCTTCACTACATGAATTTGTAATAAACATACAATTGAAAATAAGGTTCTATAGGCAATAGTGTGTTTCTTCGACAGTTTGAAGCATATCCTATCATATTATGGTGGTCAAATACATCAGTGACCACTTATTTCAGCCACAATATGAATGTAGCCATATACTCTATGAAACAAAATGTTAGGCAATGTAACGAGATTGATGGAGTGGATGAGTAGCTAGCACCACCATGAGTAAAATGAGAGATGAACACACAACATAAATAAATAAACAGACAACTTTCTAAATGTAAACTGTACTCACCATTTTTTAATGATAGATATGAGTTTTAGAGAAAAATAAAAAAAAGTTTAAATAATTTTCTATTTGGTTGAGAGAGAAGTTACTTTATCCGACAGTAAAGAGTCGATGTAGTAACTGATCTTAAACACTGTGGCGCGCTAGTATTTGTAGAATCGCAAGGGGGCTGAGCCAGCAGCATTAATAAATTAGGAAGAGGAGAGGATCTCGACAGCGTGCATGGTGAGAGAGATGCAAGCAGCAGACAGCCTTGTGAAAACAGTGCATTGGTCCTGTTTGTTGTTTTCACAAGATTTTGCCACATCATTTATTGCAGTGAAAGGAGTACCATTTGGAGTATGGTCAGCATATACAGTACCTTCAGAAACTATTCACCGGTTTTTACTTTTTCCACAGTTTGTTGTGTTACAGCCTTAATTTAAAATTGATTAAATTGAGATGTGTTGGTCACTGGCCAACACACCACCTAATGTCAAAGTGGAATTATGTTTTTGAAATTTTTACAAATTAATTTAAAAAATGTAAGCTAAAATGTCTTGAGTCAATAAGTATCCATCCCCTTTGTAATGACATGTCTAAATAAGTTGCATGGACTCACTCCCTCATCTCTATACAATTATCTGTAAGGTCCCTGAGTCGAGCAGTGAATTTCAAACACAGATTCAACCACAAAGACCAGGGAGGTTTTTCAATGCCTCACAAAGAAGGGCAACTATTGGTAGATGGGTAAAAATACATTGAATATCCATTTGAGTATGGTGAAATGATTAATTACACTTTGGTTGGTGTATCAATACACAGTCACTACAAAGATACAGGCATCCTTCCTAACTCAGTTACCAGAGTGGAAGGAGGCCTTTGGTGACTTTAAAACAGTTACAGAGTTTAACAGCTGTGAAAGAAGAAAACTGATAATGGATCAACAACATTGTAGTTACTCCTCAAGACTAACCCAATTGACAGAGTAAAAATAAGTAAGCCTGTACAGAATAAAAATATTCCAAAACATGCATCCTGTTAAAACATGCATCCTGTAAAAACATGCATCCTGTAAAATCCTAGAGGAAACCCTAGTTCAGTCTGCTTTCCAACAGACACTGGGTTACAAATTCACCTTTCAGCAGGACAATAACCTTAAACACAAGGCCAAATATACACTGGAGTTGCTTACGAAGAAGACAGTGAATGTTCCTGAGTGGCCAAGTTACAGTTTTGACTTAAATCTACTTGAAAATCTATGGCAATACCAGAAAATGGTTGTCTAGCAATGATCAACAACCAATTTGTCAAGAGCTTTGAGGAGCTTAATGGCAAATGTTGAACAATCAAGGTACCCAGAAAAACTCACAGCTGTAATCGCTACCAAAGGTGCTTCTACAAAGTATTGACTCAGGTGTGTGAACAAATGTATTGAACATGTATTTCATTTTCAATACATTTGCAAAAAATGATAAAAACATGTTTTCACTTTGTCATTACTGGGTATAGTTTGTAGATGGGTGAGGGGAATAAAGCAGTTACATCTATTTTGAATTAAGGCTGTAACCTAATGCTGAAAGAAAGAAATCATATTTCTCCACTCCTGTTCCCAATACAAAATAAACATTTGCTGTATAATTTTACTGCAAGAAATGCATAATACTGAGGGATTTATTATTATATAGTTATTATATTATGCTACACGTGAGAGGTTCTAGGCCTACTGTCTGTGTCCAGATTTCAGTTAATATTCCATTTAACCCATATGAACTTAAATTAGGAATATTCTGTTTATTCATGGATACAGGGATACTCTTGAGCGGGATATCAAAGGTGCATGTAAACAGCTTATCCCAAATAAGATTTTAAGCGGGATATGAGCTGCTATCCGGAATACTGTGTGTATGTAAACGTGGTCATTGACTAGGGTCTGGTTTCAATGATGGACTCTTTTGGCATAGAGGAACTACGTAACTGCCTATGTCGATAAGGGAAAATGTTTTATTCCGGTTACTCTTCCACCAAATCACGAGGCAGACATGTCAGAACCAATGTTGCTGGCAAAACCCTTGCAGAAGTTTTAATTAAGTTAGTTGGAAGCTACTTGCAAAATACCCTCATTAAAAATAAGCTTTATGGTCTCCATCTTCCTAGATACTATTTTGTATTTTATTCAAGCGAATAAAGTAGTGACGTAGGCAGTGATGTAGTTCTTCTATGCCAAAAGAGTCCATCATAGAAACCAGAGACTAGTCACTGTTGCCTGGGATCGGGTTTTCGAGACTAGCCTTTAAGCATCTTGCTGCAGAGTTAAGTAGGCTATATGGGTAAACGTAAATAACCAAGGGAAACCCAGCTTTTCTGGATCCCTGCTAAGCCATTAGAGAGCACCACATTCAACATTCAGGTTCTACTAGCAGATGTTACCAATTGCCCATTGTCTGCCACACACCCTGCAGAGCCTCACACAAAGCCATGCATAAACATCACTAGCCCACATTCACCATTATCACTCAGCTTGGTTTTTATATTGCCATGTGGATTGACTTCTGTCATATTTAGTGCCACCATAAATGCAGAGTTTCTCTTTGTTCAGCATTTATACACATACTAGGGCGGCACACAATTGGCCCAGTGTGGTCCGGGTTAGAGTTGTCACGGCCGGCAAATGACGTAGACCAAAGCGCAGCAAGGTGAGCGTACATATTCCTTTTTATTAGGATGATGCCGCCAAAAACAATAAACAATACAAAAACAACTGTGAAGCTTAAGGGCTATGTGCCACAAACAAAGTTAACTACCCACAAAGACAGGTGGGGAAAAAGTGCTGCCTAAGTATGGTTCCCAATCAGAGACAATGACAGACAGCTGTCCCTGATTGAGAACCATACAGGCCAAAACAAGGAAATACAAAACATAGAAAATAGAACATAGAATGCCCACCCCACATCACACCCTGACCTAACCAAATAGAGAAATAAAACGTCTCTCTAAGGTCAGGGCGTGACAAGACTTTGGCCGGGGTAGGCCGTCATTGTAAATAATATTTTTTTCTTAACTGGCTTGCCTAGTTAAATAAAGGTAAAAAAAACTGTTCCTGTCATATTCTCCCATAGATTATCATCAAAGCCTTGTGGTGGCAATAGATTAATTGTATAGGTCTCCTCATGTTTCAGGAGTAAAATATATATATATATTTTTCCCCCTCATAACAGCATACTTCCTGACGATAAATAAGATTGTCATGCACCTGCTAACATACACTAAGAGCAGTTAGGCTATTTATTTATTCATGCTCGACATCTTGATATTTTTTTTACAGGGTTTCATCTATGTTTTGGACAATCCTAAAGGGGAGGAAAGTGTAAGTGCTCCATCTGTCTGTAATTGCTGAGTTGGGATGGCATGCAAGTCAGGCAGATGGGCAGGGAGGGGCAGTCAGGACAATCTGATGCAGCTGTCTCTTTCAAACACAGCCCCCATCTCCTCCTTAATCCCTTTGCCCTCAGACCAATATTGTTGAAATGATGTGTGTGTGTGTGTGTGTGTGTGTGTGTGTGTGTGTGTGTGTGTGTGTGTGTGTGTGTGTGTGTGTGTGTGTGTGTGTGTGTGTGTGTGTGTGTGTGTGTGTGTGTGTGTGTGTGTGTGTCAATGGGTATTCCGGACACAGGGAGAGGAAAAGAAGTGACAAACAGCTGGGACAGGGAGAGGAGAAGGAAGACAGCTGAGGGGCCATGTGTTTGCTGGTAACTGAACACAGTGACACATCACCGGTCACTCGATCCACTGCAGAGGAGTGACGTCATTGCTGCAAAACCTTGAACAAAGAGGGGCGGAGGCTGGCTGCCTGGCAGACTAGGGGGGAAGCGGGGGTTAGAAGGAGGAGGTTGGTGCAGCCAAATCCATACTCTATTGTAATAGATGTAATGAACTCTGGCACTTCTAAATGTTCGGCCCTTAACATTTCTGTCAAGCATCTACACAACTTCTCATCTTTTCCATTTTTATTTTTATTTCGATAGAATTTTATTTTGTGACACTTTTTGCATTTTAAATATGCATATGTGAAATTGTCATGAATGGAAAAATAGGTATTTTGTGAGATTTTATACTGGTTTGCATCCTCTCCATCTCAATGAATTGACTGTGTTTGAATGACATCCAATTTAAACTCTTAAAATAAAGAAAGTCGCACACTCCATGTATAAACTCCCAGCAATTGAATGGCTATTTACGAACATTTGGGCATCACTGTGCCTTCCTCAGGGTCTGGGTGATGCCGAAACGTTAGTAAATACCCATTAAATTGCTGGGAGTTTATACATGGAGTGTGCGACTTTCTTTATTTTGATAGTTTATAGTTTATTTGACGTTAGTCAGCACCTCCACCAAACTATTATTTTGGGTGCGCGCCAGCTCATGTTTTTTGAATGACATCTAATGACAGAGGCAATATATAGGTCTAATGTAGTGCTAGATAGCCTACTCAGCATTTTAGCACAGGGCTGTATTGTTGACACAGAATTTAGTTCAGCACCCAAAGCTCAAGGAGATGTGGGACTAAATACTTCATTGACTTACAAAATAGAGTGCATGTGGCGCATGCAGTCTGTGTGTTTTGAAGGGGTAGATTTGATCATTCAGCACCAGTTTTTTTACATGTTATTTATCTCACATAGGCATATGCCCAGTGTCATGCAGCATAAGGCCCTCTATAAAAGGTGTGTCCATTGCTGCTATTTAGACCTCAGTAATGGCTTGTGAGACTACAGCACATAATGCTAACCCTGAATGTTTTTCCTCGACACTAAAACAATCATGTTCACATAATTAAATAATTGGTCAATACCAATTCACTTTATCTCACTCTCATTGAGTTATATTTGATCTACAGTGTGTATTACATAGGCCTGTTTCATTTCGACTTCCAAATTATAGTAATATAGTAATACAACTAAAAACAAGGTAATTATCTGCGAACATGGTTTGTATTTTGTCCGCGATTCTGGAGTGGACTGTGCCTGTGTGTCGCTGCCTGACTCATTCAATGAGAAAGCACCCCCCTCCTCCTCCCGCAATGGCCCGCGCCCTTCTCTGCTGCTTCTGGAAGAGAAGAGTGCACTCACTCACTGTACATCTTTTCGACGCCGCTATCATTTCTTTCCTCATAAAGGAATCAAAATGGTGAGCTGTTAATTTTGTTATAAAAAATAGTTGTAAATAATTGTTTTGCACACTTGGGTATAAAAATGGTGAGATGTTCTATAATGAGACAGTGGTTACATTTGCAATGAAATATTCGAAATGTTGATTATGGGCGGCTAGAAAGAATTCATTGGTATTGTAGGTCGTGCATGTTCTAGCATTCTTACAAGAAATGCGCGTTTAGTAGTAGAGAGTTTGATATTTTCCTAAGTTTCTGATGTTGTGTTTTGTTGAAAGATGGTTTTTAGGGTTCAAACCCACGTTTTTTATAGGAACATCCTAAATGAATCGAAAGGCATCTCTAACAAACTGCTCTGCGACACAAAGCAAGCCACTCCCTAAGAAAATTTGGTAAGGGTGTGAATTCAGTCATACAAAAGCAAAAGCATGTTTTGGCCAAATACAAACAGTTAATTTAGGCCTATGTGAAGGGATACAGTTGCAATAGAATTATGATAGGCTACTATGTGTAATTTATCAGATAAATAGTATTTTATAGAACAATTCTAAAATGTAAGATAAATTAATTTAAGGTAAATATGTATTATGGTGTAGAATATTATTTTCACTTACTTTAATTATTCATTTTGGACTCAGTGAGGTAAGCTAACATATGCCACACCATTTTAGCACACTGTAAATATATTGTTTGTCTCTCGGCATGTGATTGTCTGTGCAGAATGGCACCAAATCTGACTTGGCATTTCAAAAATGTATTTTTTTATGATATCAGCAGTTATGGCCCTAGGTGCTAGGCTATGATATTAAGAGTGACTGTGTAAAACACATTCTGACTTCAATGGCCAGTTTCCTGGACTCAGATTAAGCCTAGCCCTGGATTACTAAAGGTGGTCAATGGAGAATCTCCCTTGAAATACGTTTTTGTCCAGGACTAAAATGAATCTCTTTCCAGGAAATCGGACCAAAATAACATACTCAGACTTCAAAGGTCTCATTATGACTGGTTGTGATTTCCTATAAATTAATTTGGAAATTAATTGGAAAGTCATTTATTTTTTTAATGATTGATATACTTGTTTATTTTTTCAACCAGCGTGAGTGTATATCAGTTCAAGTAGGTCAGGCTGGAGTCCAGATGGGCAATGCATGCTGGGAACTCTACTGTCTGGAGCACGGGATCCAGATGCCCAGTGACAAGACCATCGGAGGAGAGGACGACTCCTTCAACACCTTCTTCAGTGAGACTGGAGCTGGCAAGCACGTCCCCAGGGCTGTGTTTGTAGATCTGGAGCCACTGTCATTGGTACGATCACTTTGTCTTGAAAAAATGATGATGACACTGCTATCTCAGTCTTGACTTCTTCAGCTAACAGGTCTTTCTTTGTTCCAGATGAGGTGCGCAAAGGAACTTACCGTCAGCTCTTCCACCCTGAGCAGCTGATCACTGGGAAGGAGGATGCAGCCAACAACTACGCCTGTGGGCATTACACCGTGATGCCTTATCTTACAGTCCGTATATTTATTATTGTTATCCAACCATGATGATCTGAAACATCTCTCCTCCCTCTCTCTCCAGGCTGACCAGTGCATTGGCCTCCAGGGCTTCCTGGTCTTCCACAGCTTCGGAGGTGGCACCGGTTCTGGTTTCACCTCCCTGTTGATGGAGCGCTTGTCTGTTGACTACGGCAAGAAGTCCAAACTTGAGTTCTCCATTTCTCCAGCTCCTCAGGTGTCCACAGCCATTGTTGAGCCCTACAATCCTGACCACCCACACCACCCTGAGGCACTCTGATTGTGCTTTCATGGTAGACAATGAGGCCATCTATGACATCTGCCGCAGGAACCTTGATATCGAGCGTCCCTCCTACACTAATCTTAACAGGTTGATCAGTCAGATTGTGTCCTCCATCACTGCTTCCCTCTGATTCGATGGTGCCTTCAATGTTGATCTGACAGAGTTCCCAGACCAACTTGGTGCCCTACCCCCTTATCCACACCGTATCCACCCCTGGCCACCTATGCCCCAGTGATCTCGGCAGAGAAGGCTTACCATGAGCAGCTCTCAGTGTCTGAGATCACAAATGTTTGCTTTGAGCCAGCAAATCAGATGGTGAAATGTGACCCACGTCACGGCAAGTACATGGCCTGCTGTCTGCTGTACCGTGGCGACGTTGTGCCCAAAGATGTCAATGCTGCCATTGCCACCATCAAAACAAAACGCTCCATCCAGTTTGTAGACTGGTGCCCAACTGGTTTCAAGGTTGGTATCAACTACCAGCCACCAACTGTGGTACCTGGTGGAGATCTGGCCAAGGTCCAGAGGGCAGTGTGCATGCTTAGCAACACCACTGCAGTGGCAGAGGCCTGGGCCCGTCTTGACCACAAGTTTGACCTGATGTACGCAAAGCGTGCTTTTGTGCACTGGTACGTAGGTGAGGGTATGGAGGAGGGAGAGTTCTCTGAGGCCAGGGAGGACATGGCTGCCCTGGAGAAAGATTATGAAGAGGTGGGCATCGACTCCATTGAGGGAGAGGGAGAGGAGGAGGGAGAGGAGTATTAAATATTTCTTAATTCCTATGCCAAATTCACACATCACTAGGTGAACCAGAGCTAAGAATGACTTAATTATTTTTGTCTATAATTCTGCCTTGAACAACCAGCATCATGAAGTAGCAGGGTGGTAAGGTGTAGCCCACAAGTCTTTTAAAATGTGCTCACTCACAAAGGCTGATGTCCTTGCTTCATCTGTGCATTTGGCGAGTGCCCAATAAAATCATCAACGAAGGTTATTCTGTTTCTTTGTTATTAATCCTGTAACAATGTTATGAATCACATCCAGATAAGTGAGCACGGAGTAAATTGATAACAGTATGTTCATATACCCAAGGAAAATACTTATTTTGCTAACGTTACTTTTATCTAGACTATACAGTATGTCTGTCTCTGTAATGTCCAATTATTTATTTTGCTTGCAGTATGTGGCAAAGCTCAGTTTTCATACTGATGAGACATTTGAAATGTTATATTCGCCTTAGCAGGAAATTTGACCAATTGTTATCCTTAGCAGTTTGCTAAGCTAGTTGGACTGGTGCAAGGCTTTATAAACAATATATTCACAATCAAAAACTATGGCTCTCTCCTGTGGTTTGGCATGGTTGTAGTATCTGCTGTTTCATGAGTAGGCCTACACTGTACCAGAAATACTCTACTGACAGATCACTGTCCATTTTTTGGCATATATTTCAAAAACAGTGATGCTATCCATTTTTCATGCCTTATGTAATCTAGCATTTTTAGGGCAAGGCCTATTCATTCTATGACCATTTATGGAGATCATGATAGTATTTCTTGTAAGCAGGTGTAGCACAAAACAACATGTTACATTTTCATTTCTAATATTATTTTTTATTTAATTTTTTATTTAACCTTTTTTTAACTAGGCAAGTCAGACGGCCTACACCGACCAAACCCGGCCAAAATATCATGCCTTCTGCTTCTGTTCTTCATGAATCACTGTGTAATAGCCCCCTTTAATGACTCAGCAAAGTGGCTGGTGTGCGTATGTGTGTGTATGTGTGGTGGAGCTAATGGCACATCCATTCATCTTTGGACTGAAAGATTGTGTAAAACCCACTTTAATGTTGCCATCAATGTTGGTATCTAATGTGTCCACTGTAGCTATTGCACTAAATGTTTGAGGTATTATACATCTTTGAATATAGAGGAAAAAACCTATAGGCTACAGCCTACTCCAGTTTTCCATGACATACCAGGTTACATTTTCTTATAGCCTACCAAACCAATAGGCTAATATTAGAAGTGCCTAAAACAGCCTAGGCCTATATTCATTCCTTTTCCCCAAAGTCTTGAGTCTTACATAAGCACCTATCCCAAGTGTCTTGTCTCAAAGAAGCTAGGGCAAAGTAAGTGTTTTCTGAGACCAGTAAAATGACAACAGTGTCCTCCAAATTACAGGCTACAAAGTCACCATAGAAAGATTCTCAGCTGCAAAATTACTAGCCATTAGCAAAAGCAGTTCCACAAAATATTTTAAAAAATATCTCAAAATATCTCAAAAATTAAATGTAAAGCAAAAACATAAGATAAATAAATCGAAGGATGGTGTAAAAATATGTTGGTTATTGTGTTAAGATTACTTTGTTATCGTTTTCAGTTATCTTATATCTAAAATAGTTTTAGAATATCGCTCTTGACTGTGTGACAGTAGCCTACTTTGTCATGCAATGGGAATTTGCTTATCCTAACTGCCTTGAACTTTGGTTGTAGCCTACATTATAAACCTAACGGATGCCTTCTTTCGTGTCATTGGCATCCACGTACGCCTACGTGTTCAAATGGTCCAATAGAACGATCAAGAACGCCTCTTTTAGCCTGATGGGTGGTAAATTTGTGTCCAAAGCCCGCCCGAATGTGGTGGACCGTCATAAGCAGTATAAAAAGCCCCACCCTGTCGCATTGCTTAAACTTCTCACATTAGACTCCTAAAGGTCCCTCTGTGAGAGTTGGTCGTAAATCTACGGTTTCTTATTTTATCTTTACTGCTCTTTTAAACACCTAATCTTAGACATGGTAAGTTTGAATATGAAAATGACTGAAATTATGATGTACTTTAAATGTGGTGTCATCATCGCGTAATACAATTTATGTTATGAAATACCAATCAAACATGACACCGTGAAACTTGCCTATATCTTTTAATGTCTTAAGAAACCGTTCTTTTGTATGATTATATTTGGGGGAATTCAGTGACCATCAGACATGATCCGATTTGACACGTATAGACGGCATAAAAATGCCATAATATTATTGTCTTTGTGTTAGCATATCAAAGTGACCTTTAACATATGTCGATTAAGTCTTCGTTAATTTCTACTGCTGCGCCACAGCTTCAGAGGCCTTCTATTCCTTATGTAGGGCGGCGCTTATTCTTCCTTCTCCTATCGCCTCGCTCGTTGACCATAGCGTTCTTGCTTTGTTACATTGTTGCATTGCGGAAAGTGGCACGCGGTCAACTAAAAGAGCAGGGCGGTTTCATTGTGTCAATGCGGTCATGGTCACAATCATAACTCTAGGCTACAGTGTAAAATCGGAAATCATCTCACAATTAGATGACTTAATCATGTGATTTACACAATCTCGCATTTTATAGATTAACGCCCGTGAAAGTTCTTGCGGTGGGAAATGTTATGAGCAGTACGAATTTATTCGAATGCCAGGGCGGGCAGGTGTCTGAACATTATACCAGAATAATCTGTGGAAATCAGACCACGTGTTTGCCCATGTTGTGTAGAGAAAGGAAAGTACGGCCTGATGTAGCCTATTTTATGATTCTAATCCATTTATGGGCCTATAGTAAACCCCCTATAGTCCAAATACCTGTATTACACATTTTATTTTGGTATTTCGTTTTGTAGAAGGCAGTACGAATTCAAATGCTATATTTGCCTCGATCTGCATCTCCATTGCTGCGATTTTTATTACACTTTCTTTTCTGCCCGTGGAAAATAACATCGTTACAATTGTGCCATATCATGGATTTTATACTCCTCCCTATACATCGCTAATCTTTGACATAATGACTCTAAATTGCATTTGCAACGAGGATTACCACAGACGACAGCAATAATCGCTCCCATTGTCAAGCGCACCGAATGGTGACTTCTTGTTAAAAGGATGACAAGCAGAGCAAGGACTTTGCCATAGCCTATAACACTGAAATCATTAGGAAATTCTTCGTCATTGTTTGGTTAGGCCAAATGTATATATTTAAATCCATTATTAGAGTGTGGTTGTAGCCTATGAAATACACTAATGGTCTGGAAGTGTCTCCTTAAATTTCTCAGTCTAAAGCTTGATTCAATTCAGAGGACCTGTTATCACTCAAGGCTAAACCCTTCAGTGATTCAGGGCTGTGAGTAGGCTATTCTACTCCAACACCTACTGCCTGCAAGTCATGTTCTTGCTCTGACACCAACAGGAGCAGGCCTTTATCCCCCATAGCTGCATGTAATCAGTGAGTCAGGTGACCTGGGTATGCTGGTGTTAGAGCCAAAGCTATGCATAACTTGAAAACACAGATGCACATAGGCCCACAGTCAAAATGGTGAATTCATGAAAAGGTGTTTCTCTTTCTATTAACTGAAATGCTTCTGTAGGGAAAAACTACCAATATCTCAGTACTCAATTTGACATGATTTTACCTTTTCCCACAGCGTGAGTGTATCTCTGTCCACGTGGGCCAGGCTGGTGTCCAGATCGGCAATGCATGCTGGGAGCTGTACTGTCTTGAGCATGGGATCCAGCCCGATGGCAAGATGCCCAGTGACAAGACAATTGGAGGAGGAGACGACTCCTTCAACACCTTCTTCAGTGAGACTGGAGCTGGAAAGCATGTCCCCAGGGCTGTGTTTGTAGATCTGGAGCCCACTGTCATCGGTAAGATTACTTTGTCTTGAAACAATGACGTTCTGTTACCATTGGGCGATCTCAGTGGTCTTAAACCTTTTCTTGCCTAGTGCCACCCAGCCAGGCAAATCGCCATCCCCATCAAATGTTAGCAATTTAAAAAATGTTAATGTCTTGTCATCAGGTGAATGACTGGCAAGGAGAATTTTAAAATGAATAGATTTGGGTTGTTTATATTAATTGACCTCCCTACGTTATAATTGGAAGTGTAAACTAAACTCTAACATTGTAGTTACCTTTCCAGCTAATAGACAGACATTTTTGTGTTTGCAAAGAAAGCTTACCAGTGGCACTTGCTGCGACTGGTACTCGTGGGTGCTTTGTCAAAGCCTATGGCACACACTTCAGTGAGTGTGTAATTCGCTCCAATGGGTGGAATTGACTCAATATTAGGAATTGAAGAAAAAAGTTGAAATCGTTAGAAAGATATTCTATTTTCCTGTAGTCATGTAATTAAAAATCTGTCTATTCTGTTGCTAGCAATATTCATAAAAACAATTAAATTAATTCCTATATATTTGTGGACCTACTGCAGTTTCTTTGCAGACCTATAGGGGGCCACTGACTCCCGGCTGAATACCCTTGATCTATCTCTTTATAGTCTTGGGAGAAGCTAACAGATATCTTTCTCCAGATGAGGTGCGTTCTGGAACTTACCGCCAGCTCTTCCACCCTGAGCAGCTGATCACTGGGAAGGAGGATGCAGCCAACAACTACGCCCGTGGGCATTACACCATCGGCAAAGAGATTATTGACTTGGTACTGGACAGGATCCGCAAACTGGTGAGAATCTCCAATAACCTTTTTTAGTGGTCTTGTACATCCTGCATACTTATTGTCTTCAATAATTACCTAAAATGTAAAATCTTCTCTCCTCCCTCTCTCTCCAGGCTGACCAGTGCACTGGCCTCCAGGGCTTCCTGGTCTTCCACAGCTTCGGAGGTGGCACCGGTTCTGGTTTCACCTCCCTGTTGATGGAGCGCTTGTCTGTTGACTACGGCAAGAAGTCCAAACTTGAGTTCTCCATCTACCCAGCTCCCCAGGTGTCCACAGCCGTTGTTGAGCCCTACAACGCCATCCTGACCACCCACACCACCCTGGAGCACTCTGATTGTGCTTTCATGGTAGACAATGAGGCCATCTATGACATCTGCCGTAGGAACCTTGATATCGAGCGTCCCTCCTACACTAATCTTAACAGGTTGATCAGTCAGATTGTGTCCTCCATCACTGCATCCCTCCGATTCGATGGTGCCCTCAATGTTGATCTGACAGAGTTCCAGACCAACTTGGTGCCCTACCCCCGTATCCACTTCCCGCTGGCCACCTATGCCCCAGTGATCTCGGCAGAGAAGGCTTACCATGAGCAGCTGACTGTTTCAGAGATCACAAACGCCTGTTTTGAGCCATGTAATCAGATGGTGAAATGTGACCCACGTCACGGCAAGTACATGGCCTGCTGTCTGCTGTACCGTGGCGACGTTGTGCCCAAAGATGTCAATGCTGCCATTGCCACCATCAAAACAAAACGCTCCATCCAGTTTGTAGACTGGTGCCCAACTGGTTTCAAGGTTGGTATCAACTACCAGCCACCAACTGTGGTACCTGGTGGAGATCTGGCCAAGGTCCAGAGGGCAGTGTGCATGCTTAGCAACACCACTGCAGTGGCAGAGGCCTGGGCCCGTCTTGACCACAAGTTTGACCTGATGTATGCCAAGCGTGCTTTTGTGCACTGGTACGTAGGTGAGGGTATGGAGGAGGGAGAGTTCTCTGAGGCCAGGGAGGACATGGCTGCCCTGGAGAAAGATTATGAAGAGGTGGGAGCAGATAGTGTGGAGGGGGAGGATGAGGGAGAAGAATACTAAACTATTAGGATAAGGAATTTTCAGCCTGTCAACACATTCAACCTTTTTCTTCAACATTCCTTCTAAAACCATTTTTTTGCTGTCCCTTTGTAACCTTGACTTTTAAATGTTGCTCTCTCCTTTAAGCAATAAAAGTCCATTTTAAATGTTTGGAAATGTGTTTGTGTTTATTGACCTGTGTATATTAAGTAATGTCTATAATACAAAATACAGCACTTGCTATGACTGCTCTGCTGTGTTGGCTATCGCAGCTTGCCCTGAATGAGGCTTAACGTTGGTGACCGTTTCTTATCTCATCAATTATGCAAATATAGTCAGAGTACAACTGAAAGTACCAGTGTATAGAAATGTGGGACAACACAATGAGTCTTGATCCCCTTCAATAAAATGACTGTTCTTGATTGAATTGACATTTGAAGCACTGGTTATAAAAGTTACATTTTTTGTGATACCCTTCATAAACATATTGACATATTACTGTTTTAAAATACAATTTCATTAACCATATTTGCTCAACCTTAAATTCAAACAGCATAGACACAACTTCAAATTCACTGAGTTCAGGCCGGTCTTCTCCCCAAGCAGAGCATGGAATTGGACAGCTGTAGCAGGGACCAGGGTCGTTGGTATTGTGTCAACTCCTCTCAAAGGGGCCTTATGGAGAATCTTTTTTGCTCAGAGGGTCTGAAGTCCCTGTGGTGGTTGGAAATTATTCAACTTGTGGCTCTCTACTCTTGTAATTAGCCATTGAAAGTCTGACCACATTTTAATATTCCAGACAGCAGTTGTGTGATCATGTACAAATATGGAGTCATCTGTGTATAAAATAACAATGGGGTCTCCCTACAACCATGGAATTTTCTTACCAATGGCTTACGATGCTGTTGTAACGCATTAATACTTTATGAATGATTTCAGATTTTTTTGTTCTAACTTTCAGACTTTAATGAACTTCAAGCTTGACTGAGGTTAGATATGCAGGGGGAGAATGTCAACCTACTGAGCGCATGTTGCCTCTAATGCCACCATGTGCTTCATGCCAAATTTCATGCTGTCATTACCTACCTGGTCTGACCTGTGTAGCCAGTGCTGCAGCCTTAGGTGAGTTGCTAGACACACGTCTTTGAAATGGCCGCTGCTTTGTACACGTCTGCTGGGAGGAGGTACTAATACAGGAAATATGAGGTCTGTACATTGGATGGTGACTGTGTCCTAGATTTTGCATCAGATAAGATAGCTTTGGTGTGTGTCTATACAAGTGTGTGCTTGTGTGTGTGTGAAGGGAGGCGATGCAGATAGACTCACGACACAGGAAACCTCAGCAGTGGTCATATGTGAATATTGGTCATTACATGACAGTAATTGCTGCAGTGTGTAGTCTTCCATTAAGGAAAGACAGAGGTATGGAGAGAGGAAGCAAAACAGCAAGTTCATTTATTATAAGGCAGGTTGATTCGATTGTGGTGCAAAGCCCAACAACAGGAAATTAATTACAGAGAAAGTCAGACACGGCAAGGACTATGTTTGGTTCAGATTTGGACCAATCATAGACATCCATGTTTCATGTTTGGACAGCACAGTACGGTTAGGGCTAGGCGAAATGTCCAAAATATCATATCACAGTATTTTACATTTTTTTTATGGTATGACGGTATTTTATGTTTTTGAATAAAAAAAGTTCAAAATGTGCTTTATGAGTAGTGTGTGAATCTACAGTGGCAACACATACTGTACATTCTAATTGATTTCAATGGGTCTTTCTCTATTCTAATTGTTTTATGCTGTTCAATTCAACTTCAACCAACATTGTTGCATGTCAAATCAAATCAAACGTATTGGTCACATACACATATTAGCAAATGTTATTGCGGGTGTAGCGAAATTATTTTATTCCTAGCTCCAACAGTGCAGTAGTATCTAACAATTCACAATACAAAAATATAAAAGTAAAATAATGAAATTAAGAAATATATAAATATTAGGACGAGCAATGTCGGAGTGGTATTGACAAAAATACAGTAGAATAGAATAAAGTATATACTGTACATATGAAATGAGTAAAGCAGTAAGTAAACATTATTAAAGTGACTAGTGTTCCATTATTAAAGTGGCCAGTGATTCCATGTCTATGTATATAGGGCAGCAGCCTCTAAGGTGCAGGGTTGAGTAACCAGGTGGTAGCCGGCTAGTGATGGCTATTTAACAGTTTGATGGCCTTGAGATAGAAGCTGTTTTTCAGTCTCTCGGTCCCAGCTTTGATGCACCTGTACTGACCTCGCCTTCTGGATGATAGCGGGTGAACAGGCCATGGTTGTCACTGACAATCTTTTTAGCCTTCCTGTGACATCGGGTGCTGTAGGTGTCCTGGAGGGCAGGTAGTGTGCCCCTGGTGTGCCCAGCCGTTGCGGGCGGTGCAGTTGCCATACCAGGCAATGATACAGCCCGACAGGATGCTCTCAATTGTGCATCTGAAAAAATTCTGATGGTCTTAAGGGCCAAGCCGAATTGCGCCTTCTTCACCACACTGTCTGTGTGGGTGGACCATTTCAGATTGTCAGTGATGTGTACGCCAAGGAACTTGAAGCTTTCCACCTCCACTGAGGTCCCATGGATGTGGATACGGGTGTGCACCCTCCGCTGTTTCCTGATGTCCCCGATCAGCTCCTTTGTTTTGTTGACATTGAGGGAGAGGTTATTTGCCTGGCACCACACCCAGAGGGCCCTCACCTCCTCCCTGTAGGCTTTCTCATCATTGTTGGTAATCAGGCCTACTGTTGTGTCATCTGCAAACCTGATGATTGAGTTGGAGGTGTGCATGGCCACACAGTCATGGTGAACAGGGAGTACAGGAGGGGGCTGAACACACACACGTGTGGGGCCCCTGTGTTGAGTATCAGCGAAGTGGAGGTGTTGTTTCCTACCTTCACCACCTGGGGGCGGCCCGTCAGGAAGTCCAGGACCCAGTTGCGCAGGGCAGGGTTCAGACCCAGGGCCCCAAGCTTAATGATGAGCTTGGAGGGTACTATGGTGTTGAAGGCTGAGCTATATTCAATGAACAGCATTCTGACATAGGTATTCTTCTTGTCCAGATGGGATAGGGCAGTGTGCAGTGCGATGGCAATTGCATCGTCTGTGGATCTATTGGGGCGGAAAGCAAATTGAAGTGGGTCTAGGGTGTCAAGTAAGGTGAAGGTGATATGATCCTTAATAACTAGACTTTCAAAGCACTTCATGATGGCAGAAGTGAGTGCTACGGGGCGATAGTCATTTAGCTCAGTTATCCTTTGCTTTCGTGGGTACAGGAACAATGGTGTACATCTTGAAGCAAGTGGGGACAGCAGACTGGGATAGGGAGAGATTGAATATGTTTGTAAACACTCCAGCCAGCTTGTCTGCACATGCTCTGTGGATGCGGCTAGGGATGCCGTCTTGCGAGGATTAACACGCTAAAATGTCTTACTAAGGTGTTTAGCTTGTCTGTGAGCAAGATGTCGGTGTCCGCGACGTGGCTCGTTTTCCCTTTGTAATCCGTGATTGTCTGTAGACCCTGCCACATAAGTCTCGTGTCTGAGCCGTTGAATTGCGACTCCACTGTCTCTGTACTGACGTTTTGCATATGCTGCATTGACCACGCAGACTGAAGGCAAGTGTCTTGTGGTCAAGCAACAACAAATGCGCTCCTTCAGTGACAGTGGGCAGTGCTAGGCCTGTGTGGAAAGCGGCATGGAGAGAGAGAGAGAGAGAGCGGAGAGGGATGACTCAAGTAGCTGTCTAAACTATAAAAATTGACATTACACATGGCATATCACATTTAACATTCAAATACTGTTATAGAAGTTAAAGTAAAAACCCAAACCTGTCCGTGCATCAACAGCGGTGTATAGTAAAATATGGTATACCACCCAGTCCTAAGTACGGTAGAGTGCAGCAGAGTACAGTACATTACATAATACTGTACACAGTACCTTAAAGAAAAGTAGAGTATAGTACAGTACGATACAGTACAGGGGACTACAATACAGTAGAGCACAGTAGAACACAGCAAAATAAATAAAAGTAAAGTATAGTGTGATGTATTGTACCCTACTTTACTCTAATATACTTTACTCTACTGAACTATACTAAACTGCACTGCATTGTACTGAACTCTACTGAATTAAACTCTACTGTACTCTACTGTACTAAACTATTCTGAATAAAACTCTACTATCCTGCACCGTATCATGCCATACCATACCGTACTGTACTTTACTGTACTGTGCTCTACTGTGCTGTTCAAACTTGTGAAACATCGCGTAGACATCTATGATCATTTCAGATTTGTCTATGGTCTGCACCGACCAAATGTTGACTTTCAAATAATACCCAGCATGCTTTGCAAGTGTCTAAGGGACTGCATCTCAGTGCAAGAGCATCACTACAGTACCTGGTTCGAATCCAGGCTGTATCACATCCGGCCGTGATTGGGAGTCCCCTAGGGCGGCGCACAATTGCCCCAGCGTCGTCTGGGTTTGGCTGGAGTATGTTGTCATTGTAAATAAGAATTCGTTCTTAACTATATTTGCCTAGTTAAATAAAAGTTACATTTAAAAACAAATAATAATAATTTTACATTTACATTTTGGTCACTCAGCAGACGCTCTTATCCGGAGCGACTTACAGTCAGTGCATTCAACTAAGATAGATAAAACAGCATATCACAGTCATAGCAAGAAAAAAATCTGTAACCATTACTGAGAATGTTATTGTAGTTGAAATGGTCTGTTGGTTTATTCTGTCGGTTAGACTTCATTAACATCATTGCTGCCAGTTTCAAAGCTTTTGAAAAAGCTAACAGTAAATGCATGTGACAGAAGTTGTCAATATTGTTCCAATCTTCAGTTGGCTTCTCGCCTATATTAAGAGGCTTGAAAGTTATTAATTTGATATAATGCTTATTTCATTGAGAATGTACACTCTCCGTGTTCGGGCGACATTCGGGGGTCGACGTCACCGGTCTTCTAGCCACCGTCGATCCACCTTTAATTTTCCATTTATTTTGTCTTGTTTTCCCGCACACCTGGTTTGCATTCCCTCATTACTCGTCTTGCATATAACCCTCTGTTTCCCCCCATGTCTGTGTGTGGAATTGTAATATGTAAATGTATGTGTACTCCAGGCTGGTTTGCGCCGGGTTATTGTAACCCGTGTGTGTTTAGTTTTCTGAGTGCCGTGTTTTGTTCGCCTCAATAAAGGGCTCCGTTTGCTACCCATTTCTGCTCTCCTGCGCCTGACTTCCCTGCAGCCAGTTACACACTCCTTTACAGAATTCCACACCTGAATTATGGAGTCAGCAGGAGCAGGTACCCCTGGTAGCAGAGTCGAGGAGCACTTCCAGGAGCACGCAGCGATGCTTCACCATCTCGGCGCCGCCATGGATCGCGTCGTTCAAACGATGGGCCGCTGGGAGAGACAGAGAGTCCCTCCAGCGCTCCCACCAGCACAACAGGGGTCTCCACTACTCACTCCCTCTGCACCCGGTTCCAGTGGGATTTGTCTCGCACTTCCCAGGGAGTAAGGATGGGACGGCCGCACGCTGCCAGGGTTTCCTGCTGCAGCTGGATTTATACCCAGCTCCCTCGGCTCCCCCTCGTCTTGTGCCTGGAGCTGGGAGGTGTGGGGAGAAGGAGATGCGCTGGACAGGGAGACCGGAGGAGGTTCCTTCCGCCTGAGGCGTGCACCATCTGTGGCTGCAGGAGACAGGGCCCTGATCACACTGCTGGTTTCGGTGTCGGGGCCTGGTTCCTCCTGGGGATAACCTGTCTGAGGCAGGTGCAGGCCGGAGGAGCACTCTCTGTGGCTGCAGAGGTCACCTGCTGGTCGGTGTGAGGCAGCAGGCGGCACCATTCTCACCCAGAGCACTCTGTTGCACACCTGTTTTTGCACGTTACTTTTCCTGAGTTCCCAGCATTAGGCACTCTTCAATTCAGGCATCGGCTGAGAATTTCATAGACAGATCATTCGCCCATAGTTTAGGGATCCCAATTGTTCCAGTGGCTATGCCCTTCCCAGTTCACGCCTTAGACAGTTGGCCAATAGAGTCAGGGATAATTAGGGAGGCCACCACTCTCCTGGGCATGGTGACGCAGGGGGGTCACAGGGAGAGAATCAGTCTCTTCCACATTAACTCTCCTGCCTTTCCCATGGTGCTAGGCCTACCCTGGTTAGCTTGTCATGACCCCACTTTCATGGCAACAGAGGGCTCTCATGGGGTGGTCGCGAGAGTGCTCGGGGAGGTGTTTAGGGGTTTCCGTTGATGCTACTACGGTGGAAAGTCGAGACCAGGTCTCCACCGTGTGCATTCCCCTCGAATATTCCGATTTGGTTCTCGCCTTCTCCAAGAGGAAGGTGACTCAATTATCACCGTCGGGGGGATTGTGCGATAAACCTCCAGATAGACGCCGCACTTCCTAGGAGTCACGTGTATCCCCTGTCACAGGTGGAGACGGCGGCTCTGGAGACATATGTCTCTGAATCTTTGCGTCAGGGGTACATTCGGTCCTCCACTTCACCCGCCTCCTCAAGTTTATTTTATGTGAAGAAGGAGGGAGGTCTGTGCCTGTGTATTGACTATTGAGCCCTAAATCAGATCACTGTGAAGTACAGTTACCCGCTACCTCTCATAGCCACAGCGATTGAGTCAATGCACGGGGCGCGGTTCTTCACAAAACTAGATCTCAGGAGCACTTAACACCTGGTGCGTATCCAGGAGGGAGACGAGTGGAAGACAGCGTTCAGTACCACCTCAGGGCATTGTGAGTACCTCGTCATGCCGTACGGGTTGATGAATGCTCCATCAGTCTTCCAAGCCTTTGTGGACAAGATTTTTTGGGACCTGCATGGGCAGGGTTTAGTGGTGTATATCGATGACATTCTGATATACTCCGCTGCACGCTCCGAGCATGTGTCCTTGGTGCGCAAGGTGTTTGGTTGACTGTTGGAGCATGACCTGTATGACAAGGTTGAGAAATTCCTGTTCTTCCAGCAGTCCGTCTCCTTCCTAGGATACCACATTTCCACCTCAGGGGTGGAGATGGAGAGTGACCGCATTTCAGCTGTGCGTAATTGGCCGACTCCCACCACGGTAAAGGAGGTACAGTGGTTTCTAGGGTTTGCCAATTACTACCGGAGGTTTATCCGGGGTTTTGGTCAGGTAGCGGCTCCCATTACCTCACTGCTAAAGGGGGGTCTGGTTCGGTTGCAGTGGTCACCTGAGGCAGATAGAGCTTTTGGTCACC
The DNA here is from genome assembly GCF_018296145.1 of Oncorhynchus tshawytscha. NCBI lineage: Eukaryota > Metazoa > Chordata > Actinopteri > Salmoniformes > Salmonidae > Oncorhynchus > Oncorhynchus tshawytscha. The sequence goes on along the minus strand of NC_056435.1, from coordinate 49,138,226 downwards.
TAAGGGCTCTCTTTACCTCGGCGCCCGTGCTGGCCCATCCAGATCCCTCTTTGGGGTTCACGGTGGAGGTGGGATAGGAGCTGTGCTCTATCAGCGCTCGGGCACGCCACCGAAGCTCCGCCCCTGTGCATTCTTCTCGAAGAAGCTCAGCCCGGCGGAGCGAAACTATGATGTGGGGGGACCAGGAGCTGTTGGCTGTCGTCAAGACGTTGAAAACATGGAGACATTGGCTTGAGGGGGCTAAACACCCTTTTCTCATCTGGACTGAACACAGCAACCTGGAGCACATCCAGGCAGCGAGGAGACTGAACCCTCGCCAGGCAAGGTAGGCCATGTTTTTCACCCGTTTTGTTTTCAACCTTTCTTACAGACCAGGATTCCAGAATGTGAAGGCAGATGCACTGTCCCGGCTGTAGGACACACAGGAGCGGCCCATGGATCCTACCTCCATACTCCCGGCCTCCTGCTCCTGCTCCCCTCCAGTATCCCGCTGGGCGTCTGTACATTCCGTCTGCAGTCCGTGACCGGCTGATCTATTGAGCTCACACGTCACCCTCCTCTGGTCATCCAGGGATCGGTCGGACAGTGCGCTGTTTGAGTGGGAAGTACTGGTGGTCCACCTTGGCTAAGGACATGAAGGTTTATGTTTCCTCCTGCTCGGTGTACGTCCAGTGTAAGGCTCCTAGGCACCTGCCCAGAGGTAAGCTACACCGATCTTCTTACCGATCTCCCCCCTCACAGGGTAACACCATGATCCTGGTCGTTGTGGACCGTTTCTCTAAGTCCTGCCGTCTCCTCCCTCTGCCCGGTCTCCCTATGGCCCTAAAGACTGCGGAGGCCTTGTTTACGCACGTCTTCTGGCACTACGGGGTGCTGATCTGATCGAGGTCCACAGTTCACTTCGAGGGTCTGGGGGTCTCGATCAGCCTTACCTCGAGAGTAATGGGCAGGTGGAGAGAGTGAACCAGGATGTGGGCAGGTTTCTGCGTTCTTATTGACAGGACTGGCGGGGGAGTGGGCGGCGTTCGTGCCCTGGGCCGAGATGGCTCAGAACTCGTTCCGCCACTCCTCCACTAACCTCTCCCCCTTCCAGTGCGTACTGGGGTACCAGCCTGTTCTGGCGCCTTGGCATCAGACTCAGACAGAGGCTCCTGTGGTGGACGACTAGTTCAGGCCGCGGAGGAGACATGGGACGCCGTCCATGTTTACCTCCTGCGGGCCGTGTTTTGTTCACCTCAATAAAGGGCTCTGTTTGCTACCCATTTCTGCTCTCCTGCGCCTGACTTCCCAGTTATGCCAGTTATGCACTCCATTACAGTCCTACAGTTGACAGTGCATGTCAGAGCAAATACCAAGCCATGAGCTCAAAGGATTTGTCCGTAGAACTTCAAGATAAGACTGTGTCGAAGAACAGATTCGGGGGAAGGGTAGAAAAAAAATGTCTGCAGCATTGAAGGTCCCCAAGAACACAGTAGCATCCATCATTCTTAAATGGAAGAAGTTTGGAACCACTCCTAGAGTTGACAGGCCAGCGAAACTGAGCAATCTGGGGAGAAGGGCCTTGGTCAGGGAGGTGACCAAGAAACCGATGGTCACTCTGACAGAGCTCCAGAGTTCCTCTGTGGAGATGGGAGAACCTTCCAGAAGGACACAATTTCTGCAGCACTCCACCTATCAGGCCTTTATGGTAGAGTGGCCAGACGGAAGTTGGAGTTTGCCAAAAGGCAGCAAAATTATTTTTATACCATGACAAACAAGATTCTCTGGTCTGATGAAAACAAGATTGTACTCTTTGACCTGAATACCAAGCGTCACATCTGGAGGAAACCTGGCAGTGAAGCATGGTGCCGGCAGCATCATGCTGTGGGGACATTTTTCAGCAGTAGGGACTGGGAGACTAGTCAGGATAGAGGGAATGATGAATTGAGCAAAGTACAAAGAGATCCTCGTTGAAAACCTGCTCCAGAGTGCTCAGGACTTCAGACTGATGCGAAGGTTCACCTTCCAACAGGACAACAACCCTATGCACACAGCCAAGACAATGCAGGAGTGGCTTCAGGACAAGTCTATGAATGTCCTTGAGTGGCCCAGCCAGGTCCTGTACCTGATCGAACATCTCTGGAGAGGCCTGAAAATAGCTGTGCAGCAGCTCTCCCCATCCAATCTGACAGAGCTTGAGAGGATCTGCGGAGAAGAATGGGAGAGACTCTCCAAATACAGGTGTGCCAAGCATGTAGCGTCATACCCAAGAAGACTCAAGGCTGTAATCGCTGCCAAAGGTGCTTCAAGAAAGTACTGAGTAAAGGGCCTGAATACTTATGTAAATGTGATATTTTCGTTTAAAAAATATATATTCTATGCCTGTTTTTGCTTTGTCATGATGGGACATATAAATCTGTAACGTTACAAAATGTGGAAAAATCAAGGGGTCTGAATACTTTCAGAATGCACTGTATATGCAGTTGAAATTTGGCTTGAGAATCAATGAATGATTTTCAACTTCCGGAACACTATATATTTTCACCTTACATTCATGAACCAAAAATGCACCTGATTTCAACTTCTGTAAAATACTTATTGTCACGTCCTGACCATAGAGAGCCCTTATTTTCTATGGTAGAGTAGGTCAGGGTGTGACTGGGAGGTTTTCTAGTTATTATTATCTATGTGGGGTTCTAGTTTAGATTTTCTATGTTGGTGTTTGGTATGATTCCCAATTAGAGGCAGCTGGCTATCGTTGTCTCTAATTGGGGATCATATTTAAGTAGCATTTTTTCCACCTGTGTTTTATGGGATATTGTTTTGAGTTAGTGTATGTTACACCTCTTAGTTAAGGTTTGTTGTTTGTTTTGTTCTTTCTTTGTTGTTTTGTAGATTTCTAATAAATAATACGTGGAAACCATATCGCGCTGCAGCTTGGTCCGATAATTATTCCAGCGAACGTGACAGAATATCCCATCAAACCAGGACCAAGCAGCGTGCCCAAAGAGTGAAGAAATTCTAGACATGGGAAGAAGTGATGGGGAGATGCGAAACCCTTCTATGGTGACAGACATAAAGGAGATTATGGAGGACAGCGACGATGACAGGGTTCGCGGCTACAGAAAGCCCAAGGACAACCCCAAGTCTTTTGGGGGGGAGCACATGGAGCTGGCGGCTGAGCAGAGGGAAGAGCCAGTGACTGTCAGGGAGGCAATGGCGAATTTGGGAGAGAGTGAGATGAGAGAGATGTTGTGCAAGTGTGTTCTGCTCAACATGCGACCAGAGGATCCGGTTAGCAGTCCGGTGCAACCTGTGACGGTTCCATGCTTCTGGCCTCAAGTGCACCTCTCCAGTCCGGTACGTCATGTGTCTCCTCGCACTCTCCCTGAAGTGCGTGTCCCCAGTCCGGTACGTCCTGTGCCTGCTCCTCGCACTCTCCCTGAAGTGCGTGTCCCCAGTCCGGTACGTCCTGTGCCTGCTCCTCGCTCTCTCCCTGAAGTGCATGTCCCCAGTCCGGTGTGTCCTGTGCCTGCTCCTTGCACTCTCCCTGAGGTGCGTGTCACCAGTCTGGTGCCACCTGTGCCGGCCACACGCATCAGGCCTCCAGTGCGCCTCCCCAGTCCAGAGCTTCCGGCGACGGTCCCCAGTCCAGAGCATCCAGCGACGGTCCCCAGTCCAGAGCTTCCGGCGACGGTCCCCAGTCCAGAGCATCCAGCGACGGTCCCCAGTCCAGAGCTTCCAGCGACGGTCCCCATTCCAGAGCTTCCAGCGACGGTCCCCAGTCCAGAGCTTCCAGCGACGGTTCACAGTCCAGAGCTTGTGGCGACGAGCAATAGTCCAGAGCTTCCAGCGACGGTTCACAGTCCAGAGCTTCCGGCAACGTTTCACAGTCCGGAACCTCCTGAGACGGTCACAGTCCGGAACCTCCTGAGACGGTCCACAGTCCGGAACCTCCTGAGACAGTCCACAGTCCGGAACCTCCTGAGACGGTCCATAGTCCGGAACCTCCTGAGACGGTCCACAGTTCGGAACCTCCTGAGACGGGCCACAGTCCGGAACCTCCTGAGACGATCCACAGTCCGGAACCTCCTGAGACGTTCCACAGTCCGGAACCTCCTGAGACGGTCCACAGTCCGGAACCTCCTGAGACGATCCACAGTCCGGAACCTCCTGAGACGTTCCACAGTCCGGAATCTCCTGAGACGGTCAACGGTCCAGAACCTCCTGCGACGGTCAACGGTCCGGAACCTCCAGCTCCAGGGCCGGAGCCTTCCCCTGCACCCCCCTCCCCAACATAAAACATATTTTCTCCTGACCCTCCTCTTGTCCTGTGAAATAAATTGAACACCCTCCCTCTCATAGAATTAACTCAAAATAATGTTTATCTTTTTAGGGATAGGGGGGAGTATTCTGAAATTCGGATGAATGACGTCCCCAAAGAAAACTGCCTGTTACTCAGGCCCAGAAGCTGGGATATGCATATAATAACATAGATTACTGAATCAAGTGCCCCAACTAAACTGACTTTTTTGGTATATAAAGAAGGACTTTATCGAACAAAACAACCATTTGTTATATAGCTGGGACCCTTGGGATTGCAAACAGACGAAGATCTTCAAAGGAAAGTGATTTATTTTATCGCTATATCTTACTTTTGTGACACCTCTGCTTGTTTGGAAAATATTTTTAAGGCTTTTGTATGCAGGGCGCTGTCCTCAGATAATCGCATGGTATGCTTTCGCCGTAAAGCCTTTTTGAAATCTGACAAAGTGGCTGGATTAAAAAGAAGTTAAGCTTTTAAACGATGTAACACACTACAATTTTTGTATTTTGAATTTCGTGCTCTTCAATTTCACCAGATGCTGTCGAGATGGTGTGATAGCGCCCCACCTTTCCAGCGCCCCAACTTAAGACCAAAAAACCCAATAACTATAGCGACCCTGTGTTTATAAACGTGGATATTGACTTTTCCACTTCAGCATGCATTCGATGCCATGCAGAGCTACGGGCCATAAGGTTGAGGATTCACCGACCACCACAGATGAGCTCACTCTCCCTTCATTACACTACGAGCAGCACCGGCTGCAGACGACGATCAGCGAGGGGGAAATCAATTTTCAACATTGTGATGCCATATTTATAATTATATAAAATATATGCAACCATTTTCTATGCCAATGCACCACACAACCAATAAACAAAGCATACCGACTTCGGGCACTTCGATATCATGGTTTGCGTTTTCAACACCACAATAAATAGACTGTCAATCCCTCCCTACCTTGTAGGCTTACCCAGTATCAAAGCTTGGCTTGATAATCTCTGAATGTTGTTAAACTTTTTGGGGGTTTGTAACAGATGTCTCTTTCCATTCGTCAATTGGCAGAATAAAGTTGGGGACTTATTTCCATTGTGGTCCCTATTGTTTTTTACATATACAGTGCCTTCGGAAAGTATTCAGACCCCTTGACTTTTTCCACATGCTGTTAGGTTACAGAATTATTCTGAAATTGATTAAATAGTTTCCCCCCCTCATCAATTTATACACAAAACCCCATAATGACAAAGCAAAAACAGGTTTTCCTAAATTGTTGCTAAAAAAACAAATACAAAAAACCCTGTTTACTCAGTACTTTGTTGAAGCACCTTTGGCAGCGATTACAGCCTTGAGTCTTCTTGGGAATGACGCTACAAGCTTGGCACACCTGTATTTGGGGAGTTTCTCCAATTATTCTCTGCAGACAGGACAATAATGGCGCCAGAGGGGATGGCTGCCATTTTACGTGCTCCTAACCAACTGTGCTATTTTGTTCGTTTTTTCACGTTATTTGTAATTTATTTTATTAACTTATTTTGTACATAATGTTGCTCCTACCGTCTCTTATGACCGAAAATGACTTCTGGACATCAGAACAGCGATTACTCACCTCGAACTGGACAAAGATGTTTTCTTTAACGAGTCCGACGCAAAGGATTTACTGTTTTCTCAGGAACGGGCCCAAATCCCTATCATTTGCATGAAGAAAAGATAGAGAAAAAGGGGTTGTCTTCTGAGAATTCGTAGGCGAGTGAGTAGTCGGAAGTTTACATACACCTTAGCCAAATACATTTAAACTCAGTTTTTCACAATTCCTGACATTTAATCCTGTCTTAGGTAAACATTCCCTGTCTTAGGTCAGTTAGGATCACCACTTTATTTTAAGAATGTGAAATGTCAAAATAATAGCAGAGAGAATGATTTATTTCAGCTATTATTTCATTCATCACATTCCAAGTGGGTCAGTAGTTTACATACTGTCACGTTCGTTATAAAGATGAGACCAAGGCGCAGCGTGAGTAGAGTTCTACATGTTTTTAATAAAACCGAAACTCAACAAAACAAAACAAACAAGCACAACCGTGAAGCTATATGAATAGTGCAGACAGGCAACTAAACATAGAACAAGATCCCACAAACACCAAAGGGAAATGGCTACCTAAATATGATCCCCAATCAGAGACAACGATAAACAGCTGTCTCTGATTGGGAACCATATCAGGCCAACATAGAATTACAAAAACCCCTAGACCTACAAAACCATAGACATACAAAAACGCTAGACTGTACTAAAAACACTAGAAAATACAAAACTAGCGTACCCACCCTAGTCACACCCTGACCTAACCAAAATATAAAGAAAACAGATATCTCAGGTCAGGGCGTGACACATACACTCAATTAGTAGTTGGTAGCATTGCCTTTAAATTGTTTAACTTGGGTCAAACGTAAGGGTAGCCTTCCACAAGCTTCCCACAATAAGTTGTGTGAATTTTGGCCTCCTCTTGATTCCTCCTGAAAGAGCTGGTGTAACTGAGTCAGGTTTGTAGGCCTCCTTGCTTGCACACGTTTTTTCAGTTCTGCCCACAAATGTTCTATAGGATTGAGGTCAGGGCTTTGTGATGGCCACTCCAATACCTTTACTTTGTTGTCCTTATGCCATTTTGCCACAACTTTGGAAGTATGCTTGGGGTCATTGTCCATTTGGAAGACACATTTGCGACCAAGCTTTAAATTCCTGACTGATGTCTTGAGATGTTGCTTCAATATATCCACATAATTTTCCTGCCTTATGATGCCATGTATTTTGTGAAGTGCACCAGTCCCACCTGCAGCAAACCACCCCCACAACATGATGCTGCCACCCCCGTGCTTCATGGTTGGGATGGTGTTCTTCGGCTTGCAAGCCTCCCCCTTTTTCCTCTAAACATAACGATGGTCATTATGGCCAAACAGTTCTATTTTGTTTCATCAGATCAGAGGACATTTCTCCAAAAAGTACGATCTTTGTCCCCATGTGCAGTTGCAAACTGTTGTCTGGCTTTCTTATGGCGGTTTTGGAGCAGTGGCTTCTTCTTTGCTGAGTGGCCTTTCAGGTTATGTCGATATAGGACTCGTTTTACTGTGGATATAGATACTCTTGTACCTGTTTCCTCCAGCATCTTCACAAGGTCCTTTGCTGTTGTTCTGGGATTGGTTTGCACTTTTCGCACCAAAGTACATTAATCTCTAGGAGACAGAACGCATCTCCTTCCTGAGCGGTATGACGGCTGCGTCGTCCCATGGTGTTTATACTTGCGTCCTATTGTTTGTACAGATGACTTTGGTACCTTCAGGCATTTGGAAATTGCTCCCAAGGCTGAACCCGACTTGTTTCATCAGACTAGAGAATCTTGTCTTTAGGTGCCTTTTGTCAAACTCCAAGCGGGCTATTATGTGCCTTTTACTGAGGAGTGGCTTCCATCTGGCCACTCTACCATAAAGGCCTGATTGGTGGAGTACTGCAGAGATGGTTGTCCTTCTGGAAGGTTATGCCATCTCCACAGAGGAACTCTGGAGCTCATTCAGAGTGACCATCAGGTGCTTGGTCACCTCCCTGACCAAGGCCCTTCTCCCCCGATTGCTCAGTTTGGCCAGGTGGCCAGCTCTAGGAAGAGTCTTGGTGGTTCCAAACTTCTTCCATTTAAGAATGTTGGAGGCCACTGTGTTCTTGGGGACCTTCAATGCTGCAAACATTTTTTGGTACCCTTCCCCAAACCTGTGCCTTGACACAATCCTGTCTCGGAGCTCTACGGACAATTCCTTGGACATCGTGGCTTGGTTTATGCACTGTCAATTGTGGGACCTTATATAGACAGTTGTGCCTTTCCACATCTTGTCCAATCAATTGAATTTAGCACAAGTGGACTCCAATCCAATTGTAGAAACATCTCAAGGATGATAAATGGAAACAGCACCTGAGCTCAATTTCCAGTCTCATGGCAAAGGGTCTGAATGCTTATGTAAATAAGGTATTTCTGTTTTTTATTTTTTTATACATTGATAAGAATTTCTAAAAAACTGTTTTTGCTTTGTTGTGTGTGGATTGATGATGATTTAAGAAAAATGTCATCCATTTAGAATAAGGCTGTAACGTAACAAAATGTGGTAAAAAGTCAAGGGGTCTGAATACTTTCTTAAATAGATTGTAGTCTCTAACTGCTCAACCTCCAGACGAATAGGAACTAGAGACAGAAAGGAGCACTGAAACAAATGCTAGACGTAACAAAACAAACTGGCAACAGACAAACAGAGAACACCGGTATAAATACACTGGGGATAATGAGGAAGATGGGCGGCACCTGGATGGGTGTGGAGACAAGCACAAAGACAGGTGAAATAGATTAGGTGTGACAATGTTGGCCACATTTACGTGCCCTTAAAAACAGCAATAACAAACTACAAAAACAGTATTCCTTGTGTTTCGAGGCTATTTCCCAAATTGATTGCATGCATAGGCCTATACAGCAGGCTTAGGTGTCCATTCTATGATATTGATATTTTAATATACAGTACCAGTCAAAAGTTTGGACACACTTACTCATTCAAGGGTTTTTATTTTTATTTTTTACTATTTTCTACATTTTAGAATAATAGTGAAGACATCAAAACTATGAAATAACACATATGGAATCATGTAGTAACCAAAAGAGTGTTAAACAAATCAAAATATATTTGAGATTCTTCAAAGTAGCCACCCTTTGCCTTGATGACAGCTTTGCACACTCTTGGCATTCTCTCAACCAGCTTCATGAGATAGTCACCTGGAATGCATTTCAATTAACAGGTGTGCCTTGTTAAAAGTTAATTTGTGGAATTTCTTTCCTTCTTAATGTGTTTGAGCCAATCAGTTGTGTTGTGACAAGGTAGGGGTGGTATACAGAAGATAGCCCTATTTGGTAAAAGACCAAGTCCATATTATGGCGAGAAAAGCTCAAATAAGCAAAGAGAAACGACAGTCCATTATTACTTTAAGACATGAAGGTCAGTCAATGCGGAAAATTTCAAGAACTTTGAATGTTTCTTCAAGTGAAGTCGCAAAAACCATCAAGCACTATGATGAAACTGGCTCTCATGAGGACCGCCACATAAAAGGAAGACCCAGAGTTACTTCTGCTGTAGAGAACAAGTTCATTAGAGTTACCAGTCTCTGAAATTGCTGCCCAAATAAATGGTTTGCGGAGTTCACGTAACAGACACATCTGAACATCAACTGTTCAGATGAGACTGTGTGAATCAGGCCTTCATGGTCGAATTGCTGCAAATAAACCATTACTAAAGGACACCAATAAGAAGAGACTTGCTTGGGCCAAGAAACACGAGCAATGGACATTAGACAGTGGAAATCTGTCCTTTGGTCTGAGTAGTCAAAATTTGAGATTTTTGGTTCCAACCACCGTGTCTTTGTGAGATGCAGAGTAGGTGAACGGATGATCTCCGCATGTGTGGTTCCCACCGTGAAGCATGGAGGAGGAGGTGTGATGGTGTGGGGTTGCAGTGCTGGTGACACTCTCTGTGATTTATTTAGAATTCAAGGCAAGCTTAACCAGCATGGCTACCATAGCATTCTGCAGCGATTCTCCATCCCATCTGGTTTGCGCTTAGTGGGACTATCATTTGTTTTTCAACAGAACAATGACCTAATACACCTCCAGGCTGTGTAAGGGCTATTTGACCAAGAAGGAGAGTGATGGAGTGCTGGCCTCCAAAATCACCTCAACCCTATTGAGATGGTTTGGGATGAGTTGGACTGCAGAATGAAGGAAAAGCAGCCAGCAAGTGCTCAGCATATGTGGGAACTCCTTCAAGACTGTTGGAAAAGCATTCCAGGTGAAGCTGCTTGAGAGAATGCCAAGAGTGTGCAAAGCTGTCGTCAAGACAAAGAGTGGCTTCTTTGAAGAATCTCAAATGTAAAATATATTTTGATTTGTTTAATCACTTTTTGGTTACTACATGAATCCATATGTGTTATTTCGTGGTTTTGATCTCTTCACTATTATTCTACAATGTAGAAAATATGAACGATAAAAACAAACTGGAATGAGTAGGTGTGTTCAAAACTTTTGACTGGTACTATATATATATATGTGTGTGTAGAGAAGCTTAGGCCTAACCCCAGAGAGAGTGATAGAGATACGCTGACGCTGACATGCATTTATTTATGTCAGATGCTACTGCATCTGCTATACAGATATAGACATACAGTAGGAGGCTAATTATATTGTTAGATTATACAGTCCCTGGTTCGAATCCAGGCTGAATCACATCTGGCTGTGATTGGGAGTCCCATAGGGCGGCGCACAATTGGCCCAGCGTTGTCCGGGTTTGGCCTTCCGGGTAGGCTGTCATTGTAAATAGGAATTTGTTCTTAACTGACTTGCCTAGTTAAATTAAGGTTAAATAAAAATTAAATAAAAAAAATAGGAGTAACTCTGGTAGGCCTGAAACAGAAGTCTTCTCCTCAAGTTCAACTGTCAGAGTCAGTTGGAGCACTGAGGCGCACTGCCTTCATATCATAGGCCTGCAATAGCTAAAGCTTAATTATAGCCACCCCATACCAAACCTTCACAAATGTTTCTAAACTTTATTAGGGTAGTATCAAAAGTAAGTCAAGCCATTGTTTATAGGGGAAATACGAGCAGAAAAGCGAATGTAAAACCAGGTAAGAAACGCACTACCTCCCCTGTGACCTATAAAAAAAACACACAACTCTTCACAAAGCAACAAAAAATGTTTGGACTACCCCTCCCCCAGTACATTTCGATCTGTCCCTTACTCAGTCCAGAATCTATCCATGTACTGTAGGTTAAGCATTATGTATTTTATTATTTTTGTTTCAATAAAAATATGATTTACCCAAAGTACCCACAAAAAAATGAAAATATAAAATGTTGATGTTGTCATTGTGTCTGGGCTCAGAGGACATGACTGGATCCACACAAAACAAAGTGTTCCTCTGAAATCTGTTCAGCTGCTGAGGAGATCTCGCCAAACCTAATTTCCAAAATAGGATTCAAACACAGATCACTCGATACCAGTCAGTGCACACTAGCCATGCGGGATAGAATTGCACCGTAGTTGCTCTGCCCTCGCCTCCCAGAATATCAATATAATATTCCATTACAGTGGAAATAAAGGGCCGAGAGAGCGAGGAAATACATTCAGCTCTGCAGTGATAACCAAATGAGCTTTGTCATATAAGAAACTGAATAATAAAGACATTTTTTGTTTTGGGATTTATTTGGACAAACTACTTTGTTGAACAACTTTAAAATGTCTTACATAATCACATTGATGATATCACTTATGTATTTCTACCATTACAGTAACAGTAAATTAAGAACATTAACAGTGAAAGAGAAGAGGATGGTGATAAGGAGTGGGACAGAGCAACAGGAGGAGATGTACTGATAAATCCAGAGAGGAAAAGTGGAGAAAAAATTGCAGGGAGCGGACACAGCATCCTACAGAGGATACACCGTCTCAGCTGTCAAGGTGAGGAGAGAGAGGAGGGCTTGGCGATGGAGACATCTTTAGAGATAGAGGCATTAACGTGGGAGACAGTTTGGCCTCCTGCCATGTGCTACGGATAAAAGGGAGGTGCAGATGGAAAATGAGAGAGAGCGAGAGAGAGCGAGAGAGAGAGAGCGAGAGAGAGAGAGCGAGAAAGAGCGAGAGAGAGAGAGACAGGGATAGAGGGGGATAGAGGGGAGGAGGGCCTGCTTACTGTAGGCCGGGGTGTGGCCTAAGACTGCATGTATGTTGAGGAGTGATGGATAACGGAAGGAGGCAGGGGATCTGGAGACTAGAAAAGAGGGAGGGAGGGTGGGGGTGAGGAGGAGCTGTTTGCAGAGAGGCAGCGGGGTGTGGGGGTGGGGGTGAGGAGGATGGGATATCGTGGGTATAAAAGCTCCGGCACTCCTCAGTAGGATGTCCTGTTGCTTTGCTCCCTGCTCCGAGACACCTTTGGCTCCAACAAACAGAGACAGCAAGAAGGAGAGCTAGACAGATAGATAGTAAGAATTAGAGACCACCAAACCTCAACCATGAGCCACCCTTCAATGATCCACCATTCAGGCCGCGCCTCCACTTCTTATCGCCGCACGTTCGGGGTCCCCAACCCCATCTCCATGTCCTCCTACTCTCCTTCCTACTCGTCTGTCAACTCCCGCAAGCCAATGTCCAGCGGGCACTACATGCGCTCCATGTCACCCGTGGTGTCCTCTCGCTCCTCCAACTACCACCACCAGCAGCGGCAGCGCTCCAGCACCCAGCTGCCCCGTCTCACCTACGAAAAGGTGGACTTCCAGCTGGCCGATGCGGTCAACGCCGAGTTCCTGGCCACCCGCAGCAACGAGAAGGTGGAGCTGCAGGACCTCAACGACCGCTTCGCCAGCTTCATTGACAAGGTGCACTACCTGGAGCAGCAGAACAGCGGGCTGCAGCAAGAGCTGAGCCAGTTCAAGGGCCAGCTGCAGGAGGGAAAGCCCAACCGGGCCACCGAGCTCTTCCAGGAGGAGTTGAGGGAGCTGAGGCGCCAGCTGGACCACGTGGGCAAGGAGAGGGACCAGTACCAGGTTGAGAGGGACAACCTGGCCGAAGACATGAACCTCCTCAAACAGAGGTGGGTGACACAGAGGAGGGAGAGGGAGGTTAGGATGGGGTGGGGTATGGAGGATGTTTGGGTAGATTTGGGAAGTGAGGGTTAGGGTAAGGAAGGTGGGGGGTTATAGTTGGGGATGTGCATGAGTGACGCAGATGCATTTTGGGTGGTAATGGTGTTTGGAAAGGGGGGTGTAACAATTGGAAGTGTATTTTAGAAAGTTGGCAGAGGTGGCAGGGGACTGGCTGTTTTTTGGGCTCTGATGTTGATTGACACATTCTGGGCAGAGCCTGTCGGGGAGGGGATATGGGCAGGGCGTGTGACTGTGGACAGTCTGTGACTTTCACCACATCCCCACCACTCTCCCCTCAGCAGTGGTTGTCTAGCTGGGGCGTGGCACTTTGGAAGGTTGGAAACAAAAGCACCGCAGCATTCTACCACACTGTGGTTTACTGCAGTGTGTGTATGTGTGTGTGTGTGTGTGTGTGTGTGTGTGTGTGTGTGTGTGTGTGTGTGTGTGTGCGCATGCTGAATGTCATGGCAATGGACAAGATCCAACAAAAAAAACAAGATGAAGTGCTTCAGCATATCATAACCAAGCAATGAATGGAACACCAAGGAAAACAAGGCATTGGATACAGTAACAGAACATTTGTACATTAGCCGAACATGTCTACATTGGCAGTATTTACAAACTTTCCCTGAACATCTCAGCATTTGTTGAGCATCTGTTTTATTAAATCAAGAAGTGTTATTAAAAGGAAGATGAAACTTCCTGCATGCATATTGGATGTAAGTATGGACACAGTACATTTGATTTGAAATGATGTTGAGTTCTGTCAGCCCTTTCATACCAAACCACAATACTTTGCTTTGAAACTTAAATTTGAGACAATTCAGACAACTTGTTATGTGAAACAGTATTTTTCTCCATTTGAGTTAGATTATCGGAAACAATTTCTGTAGACATACTAGTTACATATTAATACACAAACACACTCCCCATGTCTATTCCCAGCCCTAAAGAGAGAGAGAGAGAGATGACGGAAGAGGAGGATGGATAGACTGAGCTCAGGGTGGCGCCAGGAAAAAAGTAGGGAGGGGGATAAGAGAGGGAGGGGGCATAAGAGGAGGAAGAGGAGGAAGAAGAGGAGGAGAGGTTGGGAGAGGTTGTGTAGATGCAGAGAAAAATAGCATCTGGTTAAATCAATGTGATTGAATAAGAGTGGCTCCATTAGGGGGTGGGTGTTTAGTGTCTCCTTGTGTTGATGGGGCGGTGCCAGGGACACCATTGGGAAAAGAGGAATTCTGTGACACGGCATGAATTAAAGATGAGATGAGGCAGCAAACCCCCACATCCAGTACATGCAGTTTCATTAAATGAAACACATTTAATTAAAAGGAAGATGAAAGTCCCTGCATGCATGACATTTAAATATAGACACAATAACACATGACATTTAAATATAGACACAATAACACATGACATTTAAATATAGACACAATAACACATGACATTTAAATATAGACACAATAACACATGACATTTAAATATAGACACAATAACACATGTAATTTATATATAGACACAATAACACATGGAATTTAAATATAGACACAATAGCACATGGAATTCGAAATTACGCTACAGTTTCACCAGCCCTTTCAAACCAAATCACAATATTTAGCTTTGAAAGTTAACATTTAGAAGAATCAGACAACCAGTTATGGGAAACAGTATTTTTCCCCACTTGAGTTACAATTTCTGTAGACACACATTAGCTACATGTAAATACACATACACATCCCTGACCCAGAGAGAGAGAGAGAGATGACAGAAGAGGATGGATAGACTGTGCACAAGGTGGAGCCAGGAAAGAAGTAGGGAGAGTGATGAGAGAGGGAGGAGGCGGAAGAGAAGGAAGAGGAGGGGTCGGGAAATGGGGTGTAGGCGGGGAGAAAATTGTATCTGGAAAAATCTATGTGACTCAATGAAAGTGGCTCCATTAGGGGGTGGGTGTTCAGTGCCTCCTTGTGCTGATGGGACAGTGCCAGGGACCCCATTAGGGAAAAAGGACCCCTTCAACACGGCATAAATGAAAGATGAGATGAGGCAGCATAAAGCCTATTTCACGTTTGGGAAAGGGAAGACTTAGTCAGACCAGTCAGTATACTATAGGCTTACATAGTTATGTCTTTGGCGGCAGAATGCCCAGAGCTGTCAGGATTAAAACAGGGTGTGTGCAGTCCACATGACCTCTAACAAGTGATTTGCCAACATTTGTTTGGAGTAGCAGCTGCTGACCCCATTGGATATGCTAACCCTAACCCTTTTACAGGACTTGTGAATTACCAAATTGATCCAGAGGCTTCTTTTGCCTGCTGATGCTTCTTCCAGAGGAGGCCTATGATACCCAGTCAGACATTTTTGGTCTGTGTCCCAAATGACACCCTATTCCCTATATAATGCACTACTCTTGATCAGAGCCACATAGGGGATGCACTATATAGGGAATAGTGTGCCATTTGGGATGACACCTTGGATAGCACTTATGCAATTAGCACTGTGTTCAGCCCTGTCCCAATGCTTCAGCTTCCTTTGCCCAGAGCAGGACTTAACCTAGACTAAAGCTCAAGCATTGTAAACGATATAAAAAAGTTAGAGATACAGAGGATGTGTGTTTATTAACTACAAAATATATTGTCTTATATATTTCATGTAATGTATATTTATTTTCCATTAATGTATTTATTTATTCTAATGAGTCCCCTAAATAGATAACATGAATTTACAACAGTAGGCCTATGCATGATTGTAATATATATGTTCTCCTTG
Source organism: Oncorhynchus tshawytscha (assembly GCF_018296145.1). NCBI lineage: Eukaryota > Metazoa > Chordata > Actinopteri > Salmoniformes > Salmonidae > Oncorhynchus > Oncorhynchus tshawytscha. The sequence continues at coordinate 49,122,449 of NC_056435.1, read as the reverse complement.
TATGTGTGACCACACCCTAACCCCCCACCCTCTTCATACAGGCTGGATGAGGAGAATCAGAAGAGGGCTGAGGCTGAGAGTAACCTGATTGTCTTCCGCAAAGTAAACACACCCTAGACTCAAACCATCACACTGTACACCAAATCAATATTTTGGGCAGCGAGTCGATAGTTGACTGTAAAAGTCTGATTGAATCACACACCAGTTATGATGTCAGGGCCCAACCCAAAGCATATTTTTCCTCATAGCCCTGCATAACAGTGACATCTTCTGGTTCGCTGAGATAGAGCTGATTATTATGATAACTTGGCAGCTCTGAGAACCCGGAAATCAGGGGTATATTCACTAAGAACCAAACAGAAACAAACAGGCTGAAACGGTGAGGAACTAATCTGAACTTCTCCAATAAGAAATGCTTGTTTTCAATGCAAAACATTATTCTATGGTTTGCACGAATGAATTACAACCCAGGATACTTCCCACTGTGCACACACTGGTTGAATCAACATCGTTTCCACGTCATTTCACTGAAATGACATTGAACCAACGTGGAATAGACGTTGAATTGATGTCTGTGCCCAGTGGGTTATAGCAATGACAAAAGACAATATTGATAGCACTGCATTGTTGATATATTACCATATGCAACCTACCCACTGTTGAGTGTTATCTAACCAAGACAACAACATTTGTTTACCTGTTTGGGGGTTGATGAATTGCTTACAAATAGTACTTTGATCTAAAACCAGGACGTGGATGATGCAACTCTGTCTCGCCTGGAGCTGGAGAGGAAGATCGAGTCTCTGATGGATGAGATTGAGTTCCTCAAAAAGCTGCATGAAGAGGTAGATGCCGCTGCTGAGACGGTCGAGCACAAATCATGATCTTTGTGATGGCCCATTATAGTCCACTATGATCCTTATGAATAACAATCAAACTGTGGTCCTGATGGTCATGTTATGGTCCTGGTGTATTACCTGTCATTTGGTATGCTGATCTGCTCCTACTTGCATTTAGTTTTGTACATATTTTTGTGAATAGTTCACTAAAGTTTATTTGCATCATACCTTTCTGGATTGTACCTGCCATTTAGAGGACTTTTTTCCCACTAAACTTCTCACTTGCTCTGCGGTCTTTTCAGGAGATCCAGGACGTGCAGGTGAGTGTCCAGACCCAGCAGATGAAGATGGAGGTGGAACAGACTGCCAGGCCTGACCTGGCTGCTGCCCTCAAGGACATCAGGGCCCAGTACGAGAACATTGCCTCCAAGAACATGCATGAGTCTGAGGAGTGGTACAAGTCCAAGGTGAGGGGGGAACAATACACAGACACACACACACACTCATGCATGCACACACAGAGTAACACCTATCCTTATTTGTGTTTTTTCTGTGCTCCCGGAGTTTGCTGACCTGACGGACTCTGCCAAGCGTAACACTGATGCTCTGAGGCAGGCCAAGCAGGAGCAAAATGAGCATAGGAGGCAGATGCAGTCCCTCAACTGTGAGATCGATGCACTGAAGAGCACGGTGAGGCCTCACAGAACCTTCCTATTTATTTGTAATCACCCCCAGTTTACACTGGCTGAGTGAGGAACTAGAGTACATTGATCTCAGGCTTAGCCCAAAATGGCTGCCAGCCATGAATCACCCAAGTGGGTCATGCATGTAAGTAGAGGATGATGCGAGTGAGCAAAATCCCTCCCCCCAAAATCTCCCACAGAATCTTCCCCCAACAATTGTCCTCATATGTACAGTATGTATGTATTTTTCAGAACGAGGCTCTGCTGAGGCAGATGCGTGAGATGGAAGGCCAGTTTGGCGTGGAGGCCAATAACTACCAGGACAACGTGGGTCGCCTGGAGGAGGAGATGCACCACCTGAAGGACGAGATGGCCCGCCACCTGAGGGAGTACCAGGACCTGCTCAATGTCAAGATGGCCCTGGACATAGAGATCGCCACTTACCGCAAGCTGCTGGAGGGAGAGGAGAGCAGGTGAGGAGGATAAGGGTCAGGACATCATTATTTGTGTTTGATTATGAATATGTTCCTGAGCTAACATCCTTTTGCTTAATTTCTCTTTAGGATTATTGTTCCCATGCATCCCTCCCAGTACGGCCGTAGTGGTGATAGGGGTGAGATACATCATATTGCCAATAATACTAGTATTTTTTTCTCTCTCATCTACTATTACTTTATTTCCTTCTCCAAGCAAATACACAGATACTTGTCAGTATCATCTTTAGATTTAACATATCCATAATTGATTCAATTGATATAAATGATCATGCACAGTATCAATGTTACTAAATCAGACTTATCCCCTCATAGCCTATGACCACACCCCAGACACCCCTAAAAGGAAGCCTGTGGTGATTAAGACAGTGGAGACTCGTGATGGAGAGGTAAACATTCTAAACATTTTCTGGTATCAAGAAAATGTGTTCCATACTTTCCATGTCCCCATGATGATATTCACTATACAGTGTAATTTCACTATACAGCATTTGCTGGAAGTGATGTAATTTGACTGAGGTCTGTTTCGCTTATTCTCTTCCTCCAGGTGGTGAAGGAGTCAAAGACGGAGAAGGAGAGGAGCGAGATGGATGGCAGCCATGGCAGGAATGAAAGGGACCATGATAGGAATGGCAGGGATGACTAGAATAGTTAGGTACCAATCGCCTGTTCCAGATTTAGATGTAACAATACAACACAAAAGATGGAAACAAGAAAAGCAAGAAGTAAAATAAATAGTTTAAAGCTCCTTAATTGCTTCTGACCTTTCACCCTTTAGATATTTTCTGTTGAGCAGAGAGCCTGTAGTAGATATTTGTGCAATGTTAAAACTTGAAGAAATCTCTTAGATAGCAAACTTAGTCACAGGATGTGACCGTGGGATTACTTTTAATAACCGATCATTCCTCATTGAAGAAAAAAGACAAAGACAGCCTTACATGAGCATACACAGACACGATAGTACTATCAAGCAGGGAATGAACGCAAACTTGAGTGGCTCCTGCTGCAAATCAAACATTTTTATTGATACATCACTTGAGGCCTTAATTTACATTGAAATCACTTACATAACATGTTTTGTAGCTGAACTTATCATTCACCAAGGGGAAATAGAAAGTGGCGTAACAAAGCAACAAGGTTTTAGTGATCCCTCTCTGACACATTCTCTCCAGAAGAAGGACACAATCAGATGTAGCTTTGAGAGACAGTGGACATCAATAAGGAACCGTTTGAAAGGGAAAATGTCTCTGTATAGAGCTATGGAACTCTCAATGTCAAATATCAGGCCAGAGAGGGACCACCAATGGGATTGATGGGTGAATACTGCCCTTGCTGCACCACATACTCTGCACATTGCCCTCTGCTCAAAATACAAAAAGCTGACAGGGAAATGTGCTATGCAAACATATGAGAATGTGTGTTTCTGACAGCTATAGACAATTAAAAAAATAGAAATGCAATTAAAGTCAACTGGAACAGAGCTATGGAGTTTGTCTTGTGATTCATGTGTATTCCTCTCATACTACTACCCATGGGCAGCTCCAAGGAGGGGCGAGACAATGCTGAAGCCCCCTCTAGAATAGGCCCCTCCAAGAAAGATTTTATTAGTACATCCACACGTCTTCACTGACATTTCCAACCTCTCCCTGACCCAGTCTGTAATACCTACATATTTCAAGCAGACCACCATAGTCCCTGTGCCCAAGAACGCCAAGGTAACCTGTCAAATTGACTATCGCCTCGTAGCACTCGCGTCTGTAGCCATGAAATGCTTTGAAATGCTGGTCATGGCTCACATCAACACCATCATCCCAGACACTCTGGACCCACTCCAATACGCAAACCGCCCCAACAGATCCACAGATGACGCAATCTCTATTGCACTCCACACTGCCCTTCCCCACCTGGACAAATGGAACTCAGCATTCAACACCATAGTGCCCTTCAAATGCATCACTAAACTAAGAACCCTGGGACAGACTCACACATACTACACTGACACTTCAACACACACATACACTCACACAATACATAAACTCTCACACACATGCACATGCATATTGACGTCACACACACACACACACACACACACACACACACACACACACACACACACACACACACACACACACACACACACAGACACGAACACTAGACTTCCGGCGCCGACAGAGATGGCCGCCTCACTTCGCGTTCCTAGGACACTATGCAGTTTTTTGTTTTTTTACGTGTTATTTCTTACATTAGTACCCCAGGTCATCTTAGGTTTCATTACATACAGTCGAGAAGAACTACTGAACATAAGAGCAGCGTCAGCTCACCATCAGTACGACCAAGAATATGACTTTCGCGAAGCGGATCCTGTGTTCTGCCTTTCACCCAGGACAACGTAATGGATCCCAGCCGGCGACCCAAAAAAACGACTTCGTAAAAGGGTTGAAACGGAGCAGTCTTCTGGTCAGACTCCGGAGACGGGCACATCGTGCACCACTCCCTAGCATTCTTCTCGCCAATGTCCAGTCTCTTGACAACAAGGTTGATGAAATCCGAGCAAGGGTAGCATTCCAGAGGGACATCAGAGACTAACGTTCTTTGCTTCATGGAAACATGGCTCACTGGAGAGACGCTATCGGAATCGGTGCAGCCAGCTGGTTTCTCCAAGCATCGCACCGACAGAAACAAGCATCTTTCTGGTAAGAAGAGGGGCGGGGGCGTATGCTTCATGGTTAACGTGACGTGGTGTGATCATAACAACATACAGGTACTCAAGTCCTTCTGTTCACCTGATTTAGAATTCCTCACAATCAAATGTCGACCGCATTATCTACCAAGGGAATTCTCTTCGATTATAATCACAGCCGTATATATTCCCCCCCAAGCAGACACATCGATGGCTCTGAACGAACTTTATTTGACTCTTTGCAAACTGGAATCCATTTATCCGGAGGCTGCATTCATTGTAGCTGGGGATTTTAACAAGGCTAATCTGAAAACAAGACTCCCTAAATTTTATCAGCATATCGATTGCGCAACCAGGGCTGGAAAAACCTTGGATGACTGCTATTCTAAATTCCGCGACGCATATAAGGCCCTGCCCCGCCCTCCTTTCGGAAAAGCTGACCACGACTCCATTTTGTTGATCCCTGCCTACAGACAGAAACTAAAACAAGAAGCTCCCGCGCTGAGGTCTGTTCAACGCTGGTCCAACCAATCTGATTCCACACTCCAAGACTGCTTCCATCACGTGGACTGGGATATGTTTCGTATTGCGTCAGACAACAACATTGACGAATACGCTGATTCGGTGTGCGAGTTCATTAGAACGTGCGTTGAAGATGTCGTTCCCATAGCAACGATTAAAACATTCCCAAACCAGAAACCGTGGATTGATGGCAGCATTCACGTGAAACTGAAAGCCCGAACCACTGCTTTTAATCAGGGCAAGGTGACCGGAAACATGACCGAATACAAACAGTGTAACTATTCCCTCCGCAAGGCAATCAAACAAGCTAAGCGTCAGTATAGAAACAAAGTAGAATCTCAATTCAACGGCTCAGACACAAGAGGTATGTGGCAGGGTCTACAGTCAATCACAGATTACAAAAAGAAAACCAGCCCAGTCACGTACCAGGATGTCTTGCTCCCAGGCAGACTAAATAACTTTTTTAACCGCTTTGAGGACAATACAGTGCCACTGACACTGCCCGCAACTAAAACATGCGGACTCTCCTTCACTGCAGCCGACGTGAGGAAAACATTTAAACGTGTCAACCCTCGCAAGGCTGCAGGCCCAGACGGCATCCCCAGCCGCGCCCTCAGAGCATGCGCAGACCAGCTGGCTGGTGTGTTTACAATCCCTATCCCAGTCTGTTGTTCCCACATGCTTCAAGAGGGCCACCATTGTTCCTGTTCCCAAGAAAGCTAAGGTAACTGAGCTAAACGACTACCGCCCCGTAGCACTCACTTCCGTCATCATGAAGTGCTTTGAGAGACTAGTCAAGGACCATATCACCTCCACCCTACCTGCCACCCTAGACCCACTCCAATTTGCTTACTGCCCAAATAGGTCCACAGACGATGCAATCTCAACCACACTGCACACTGCCCTAACCCATCTGGACAAGAGGAATACCTATGTGAGAATGCTGTTCATCGACTACAGCTCGGCATTTAACACCATAGTGCCCTCCAAGCTCGTCATCAAGCTCGAGACCCTGGGTCTCGACCCCGCCCTGTGCAACTGGGTACTGGACTTCCTGACGGGCCGCTCCCAGATGGTGAGGGTAGGCAACAACATTTCCACCGCGCTGATCCTCAACACTGGGGCCCCACAAGGGTGCGTTCTGAGCCCTCTCCTGTACTCCCTGTTCACCCACGACTGCGTGGCCACGCACGCCTCCAACTCAATCATCAAGTTTGCGGACGACACAACAGTGGTAGGCTTGATTACCAACAACGACGAGACGGCCTACAGGGAGGAGGTGAGGGCCCTCGGAGTGTGGTGTCAGGAAAATAGCCTCACACTCAACGTCAACAAAACTAAGGAAATGATTGTGGACTTCAGGAAACAGTAGAGGGAACACCCCCCTATCCACATTGATGGAACAGTAGTGGAGAGGGTAGTAAGTTTTAAGTTCCTCGGCATACACATCACAGACAAACTGAGTTGGTCCACCCACACAGACAGCATCGTGAAGAAGGCGCAGCAGCGCCTCTTCAACCTCAGGAGGCTGAAGAAATTCGGCTTGTCACCAAAAGCACTCACAAACTTCTACAGATGCACAATCGAGAGCATCCTGTCGGGCTGTATCACCGCCTGGTACGGCAACTGCTCCGCCCACAACCGTAAGGCTCTCCAGAGGGTAGTGAGGTCTGCACAACGCATCACCGGGGGCAAACTACCTGCCCTCCAGGACACCTACACCACCCGATGTCACAGGAAGGCCATAAAGATCATCAAGGACAACAACCACCCGAGCCACTGCCTGTTCACCCCGCTATCATCCAGAAGGCGAGGTCAGTACAGGTGCATCAAAGCTGGGACCGAGAGACTGAAAAACAGCTTCTATCTCAAGGCCATCAGACTGTTAAACAGCCACCACTAACATTGAGTGGCTGCTGCCAACACACTGACTCAACTCCAGCCACTTTAATAATGGAAATTGATGGGAAATGATGTAAATATATCACTAGCCACTTTAAACAATGCTACCTAATATAATGTTTACATACCCTACATTATTCATCTCATATGTATATGTATATACTGTACTCTATATCATCTACTGTATCTTTATGTAATACATGTATCACTAGCCACTTTAACTATGCCACTTTGTTTACATACTCATCTCATATGTATATACTGCACTCAATATCATCTACTGTATCTTGCCTATGCCGCTCTGTACCATCACTCACTCATATATCTTTATGTACATATTCTTCATCCCCTTACACTTGTGTCTATAAGGTAGTAGTTTTGGAATTGTTAGCTAGATTACTTGTTGGTTATTACTGCATTGTCGGAACTAGAAGCACAAGCATTTCGCTACACTCGCATTAACATCTGCTAACCATGTGTATGTGACAAATAAAATTTGATTTGATTTGATTTGTCGGTTGTCGATGATACCTGGAGTTGGTCTTGAGAAGTGCTGCTCGAGCTCTTCTCCAGGTTCGTAAGCAGTGGCGGACGAACATCTGGGCCGAGGGTACATTGACTTCCTGCTCTTGTTCTGGGAAGAGCAGAGGCTGATACCCCATGGAGCACTCAAAAGGGGAGAGTACCTTGGCTGAACAGGGAAGGGTGTTCCGGGCATTCTCCACCCAGAACAGTTGCCGGCTCCAGGTAGTGGGGTTGGTTGAGACCAGGCATCTTAGGGTGGTTTCCAGGTCCTGGTTAGCTTGCTCCAACTGGCCGTTGGATTGGGGATGGAATCCGGAGGATAGGCTGATCGATGACCCAATAAGAGTGCAGAACGCCTTCCAGAACTAAGACGAGAACTGAGGACCCCGGTCGGTGACAATGTCCACCGGGAGTCCATGGATCCAGAAGACGTGCTGATAATGAGCTGGGCCGTCTCCTTGGCAGAGGGTTGTTTGGGGAGAGGGATGAAATGGGCGGCCTTGGAGAACCGATCCACTACTGTCAGGCAACGGTGTTGCCATCAGACAGAGGTAACCCAGTGACAAAGTCCAGAGAGATATGGGACCAGGGAAGATGAGGGACAGATAGTGGCTGAAGGAGGCCAGAAGGAGCTTACCGTGGAGTCTTATTCTGAGCACACACAGTGCACGCGGCGACGAAGGCAGAGACGTCAGGAACCATTGTGGGCCACCAGAAACGTTGTCGGAGGAAGGCTAGGGTTCGACGGGAACCTGGATGACAGGTCAGCCTGGAGGAATGAGCCCATTCCAGGACCAGGGACCGGACTGAGTTAGGGACAAACGACCGGTTAGCCGGGTCCCCTTCAGGTTCAGGCTGGGAACGTTGTACCTTGCGAACCAAGGTTTCAATACCCCAACCCACTGAAGCCGCGAGCGCAAGGCAGGAGGTAGGCAGAATGGTTTCGGAGACCGAGCGTGTGGCAGAGGAACTGTATAGGTGGGAGAGGGCATCAGGCTTCACATTTTTGGACCCTGGGTGGTAGGAAATGGTGAAGTTGAATCTTGTAAATAACACAGCCCACCGGGCCTGCCTGGAGTTGAGGTGCTTGGCTGTATGGAGATATTCCACATTTTTATGGTCGGTCCTTCCAGCCAGTGCCTCCACTCTTCCAGCGTCATCTTGACCAACCAGAAGTTCACGGTTTCCTACGTCGTAGTTCCTTCCTGCAGGATTGAGACGATGAGACAGGAAGGCACAGGGATGGAGCTTCTCGTCCTGGGCAGATTGCTGGGACAGGATGTCTCCCACTCCAACATCAAAAGCATCAACCTCTACCACAAATGAACAGGACGGGTCCAGATGGACGAGGATGGGTGCTGTGGTGAACCAATGCTTCAGGTCCACAAAGGCTCTGTCAACAGCTGGAGACCATGTGAATGGTACTTTGGGAGAGGTGAGTGCAGAGAGGGGGCCGCCAGGGTGCTGTAGCCCCGAATGAAACAGCGGTAGAAGTTAGCGAACCTCAGGAAACGTTGTAACTGCACCCTGGACGTAGGTTGAGGCCAATCTACCACTACTTTCACCTTTTCAGTATCCATTTGGACATTTCCATCCGCGATGACATATCCCAGAAAGGAGATTGTAGAGCGGTGGAACTCACACTTCTCGGCTTTCACAAACAACTGGTTGTCCAGGAGGCGCTGAAGGACATGTCTGACATGGAGAACATGTTCTTGGGCAGACTGGGAAAAAACAGGATGTCGTCAAGGTAGACGAACACAAAACATTTTAGCATGTCCCGGAGCACATCATTTACCAGGGCCTGGAAGACAGCGGGGGCGTTGGTGAGTCCAAACGGCATGACCTGGTACTCATAATGTCCGCTGGCTGTGTTAAATGCTGTCTTCCACTCATCTCCATCACGTATCCGAACCAGGTGGTAGGCATTCCGAAGGTCCAGCTTGGAAAAAATGGTGGCCCCCTGGAGAGGTTTGAAAGCCGAAGAGATGAGTGGTAGGGGGTAACGATTCTTGATCGTTATACCATTAAGACCCCGGTAGTCAATGCATGGACGCAGGGTCTTGTCCTTCTACTCCACAAAGAAAAATCCCGCGCCGACAGGAGATGCAGACGGGTGGATGTCTCCAGTAGCCAGAGAATCCTCAATGTACTCCACCATGTCCTTGGTCTCCGGGCTGAATAGAGAATATAGCCGATCACGAGGTGGTGTGTTGCCGGGGAGATCAATGGCACAATCATAAGTACGATGCGGGGGAAGAGAAGTAGCCCGAATACAACATCTTTAGAATTTACTGTTAAATGCTTACGAGCCCTTTCCCAACAATGTAGAGTTAAAAAGTAAAAAGATTAGCAAAATAAAAAGTTACACAAGAAAATAACAATGACGAGGCTATATAAAATGAGTGCAGGTACTGAGTCAATGTGCAGGGGTACCAGGTTGTTGAGGTAATACAGTGTATTCGGAAAGTATTCAGACCCCTTGACTTTTCCCACGTTGTTACATTACAGCCTTATTCTAAAATTAATTAAATTCAGACCCTCAGACCCTTTCCTCAGTACTTTGTTGAAGCAGCGTTGGCAGTGATTACAGCCTTGAGTCTTCTTGAGTAGGAGCTCTAAGCTTGGCACACCTGTATTTGGGGAGTTTCCTCAATCTTCTCTGCAGATCCTCTCAAGCTCTATCGGGTTGGATGGGAAGCATCGCTGCACTTGTAAAATGGCACCGGAAGAAATGGCAGCAGTTTTACGGGCGTTCAAACAATTATCTTATGTGTTTTTTTTGTGCTATTTGTAACTTATTTCTGCAAAAGCTTTTGGATATCAGGACAGCGATCACTCACCTTGGATTAGACAAAGATTTTTTCAACAAGCAAGACTCTCATGATTTTCTCCAAACACCCGGCAAGGCCGACATCCCAGCTATTCGCTAGAGGAAGCGACGTAGGTACAGAGGACTCTGGTGTGCGATGAGACAAGGATATCCCTACCGGACAACACCTCCCTAACCCGGACGACGCTGGTTATGACAGAGCCTGGGCGCGAACCCAGAGTCTTTGGTGGCACAGCTGGTGCTGAAGTACAGCGCCCTTAACCACTGCGCCACCCGGGAGGCCGTGGCCGGAGATTTTAATGCAGGGAAACTTAAATAGTTCTACCAAATCTCTATCAACATATTAAATGTGCAACCAGAGGGAAAGAAAATTCTAGATCACCTGTACTCCACACACAAAGACGTGTACAAAGCTCTCCCTCACCTTCCATTTGGTAAATCCGACCACAACTCTATCCTCCTGATTCCTACTTACAAGCAAAAAATAAAGCATGAAGCACCAGTGACTCGGTCTATAAAAAAGTGGTCAGATGAAGCAGATGATAAACTACAGGACTGTTTGCTATCACAGACTGAACATGTTCCTGGATTCTTCCGATGACATTGAGGAATACACCACATCAGTCACTGGCTTGATTAATAGTGCATCGAGGACGTCGTCCCCACAGTGACTGTATGTACATACCCCAACCAGAAGCCATGGATTACAGGCAACATTCGCACTGAGCTAAAGGGTAGAGCTACAGCTTTCAAGGTGCGGGACTCTAACCCAGAAGCTTGCAAGAAATCCCGCTATGCCTTGCGAAGAACCATCAAACAGGCAAAGCATCAATACAGGGCTAAGATTGAATCATACTACACTGGCTCCAACGCTCGTCGGATGTGGCAGGGCTTGCAAACTATTACAGACTACAAAGGGAAAAAGGGAAGCACAGCCGCGAGCTGCCCAGTGACATGAGCCTACCAGACGAGCTAAATCACTTCTATGCTCGCTTCGAGGCAAGCAACACTGAGGCATGCATGAGAGCATCAGCTGATCCGGACGACTGTGTGATCCCGCTCCCCGTAGCCGACGTGAGTAAAACCTTTAAACAGGTCAACATACACAAGGCTGCGGGGCCAGACGGATTAACAGGACATGTGCTCCGGGCATGTGCTGACCAACTGGCAGGTGTCTTCACTGACATTTTCAACATGTCTCTGATTGAGTCTGTAATACCAACATGTTTCAAGCAGGCCACCATAGTCCCTGTGCCCAAGAACACAAAGGCAACCTGCCTAAATGACTACCGACCTGTAGCACTCACGTCCGTAGCCATGAAGTATTGTGAAAGGCTGGTAATGGCTCACATCAACACCATTATCCCAGAAACCGTAGACCCACTGCAATTTGCATACCGTCCAAACAGATCCACAGATGATGCCATCTCTATTGCACTCCACACTGCCCTTTCCCACCTGGACAAAAGGAACACCTATGTGAGAATGCTATTCATTGACTACAGCTCAGCATTCAACACCATAGTGGCCTCAAAGCTCATCACTAAGCTAATGAACCTGGGACTAAACAACTGGGGGGAAATAGGCTTTGTCGTGCCCTCTTCACAACCCTCTGCAACTGGATCCTGGACTTCCTGACGGGACGCCCCCAGTTGGTGAGGGTAGATAGTGTTAGGGTTGCGTCAATTCTAATCTGGTATCAGGATAAATATGACATTGAGTCAACGATTGTATGCTATGTATTTTTTATTAGCTAAGCAATAAGTGGTAAATGCAATATCCGTGTATACGTGCTCTCTGTCACACCTCGCAGGGCAAAACAGAGAACTGACTTGTTCCTGACAAAGATAGTATTATAATAAACTCTTGACAGAAGTAGTTCCTGCTTCCGAGCCGGCCTGTCAGAGTAGAGACTGGGCGTGGTTTAAACTCACTCAGCCTATCGTTGATTGTTGGCGCACAGGCGGGTCCCAGCCCCCTAAGCGCTTGAGCAGTCAGTCGTTGTAGCTGTGTAGAATATCTATGCGCTCACACACTCAATACAGTTCTCACACCTGGCTCCTGTTATCTAACAAAAGACCGTTTGTTCCCGCAACACTACCATGCCCTCACAACTCATTGCACAGTTCCTGTCTTCATGTTATTTTGTATTTTTCCATCACGAGAAAGGCCCATTGCCCTAAAACTGTTAACAATGTCTCAAGTCAGCTATGTTGCATAACACATATACCCACACAAGACAACAGCAAATAATATTCCATCACATATGATATGGTAAGGGCTATAGTGTATAACACAGAACCTCACAGTAGCAACATATCTGCCATGCTGATCCTTAACACTGGAGCTCCCACGGGTGCGTGCTCAGTCCCCTCCTGTACTCCCTGTTCACCCATGACTGCATGGCCAGGCACAACTTCAACACCATCATTAAGTTTGCAGACGACACAACAGTGGTAGGCCTGATCACCGACAACGATGAGACAGCCTATAGGGAGGAGGTCAGAGACCTGGCCGGGTGGTGCCAGAATAACCTATCCCTCAACGTAACCAAGACTAAGGAGATGATTGTGGACTACAGGAAAAGGAGCACCGAGCACGCCCCCATTCTCATCGACGGGGCTGTAGTGGAGCAGGTTGAGAGCTTCAAGTTCCTTGGTGTCCACATCAACAACAAACTAGAATGGTCCAAACACACCAAGACAGTCGGGAAGAGGGCACGACAAAGCCTATTCCCCCTCAGGAAACTAAAAAGATTTGGTATGGGTCCTGAGGTCCTCAAAAGGTTCTACAGCTGCAACATCGAGAGCATCCTGACCGGTTGCATCACTGCCTGGTACGGCAATTGCTCGGCCTCCGACCGCAATGCACTTCAGAGGGTAGTGTGTACGGCCCAGTACATCACTGGGGCAAAGCTGCCTGCCATCCAGGACCTCTACACCAGGCGGTGTCAGAGGAAGGCCCTAAAAATTGTCAAAGACGCCAGCCACAGACTGTTCTCTCTACTACCGCATGGCAAGCGGTACCGGAGTGCCAAGTCTAGGACAAAAAGGCTTCTCAACAGTTTTAACCCCCAAGCCATAAGACTCCTGAACAGGTAACCAAATGGTTACCCGGACTATTTGCATTGTGTGCCCCCCCAACCCCTCTTTTACGCTACTGCTACTCTCTGTTCATCATATCTGCATAGTCAATTTAACCATACCAACATGTACATACTACCTCAATAAGCCTGACTAACCGGTGTCTGTATATAGCCTTGCTACTGTTATTTTCAAATGTCTTTTTACTGTTGTTTTATTTCTTTACTTACCTACACACACACACACCTTTTTTCACACTATTGGTAAGAGCCTGTAAGTAAGCATTTGACTCTAAGGTCTACCTACACCTGTTGTATTCGGCGCACATGACAAATTAACTTTGATTTGATTTGCACAGCTAATTTCAGGTCTCTCCAGAGATGTTCAATCGTGGGCTCCCCCTGGGCCACTCAAGGACATTCAGAGACTTGTAACGAAGTCTCTCCAGAGATGTTCAATCGTGGGCTCCCCCTGGGCCACTCAAGGACATTCAGAGACTTGTAACGAAGCCACTCCTGCGTTGTCTTGGCTGTGTGCTTAGGATCGTTGTGCTGTTGGAAGGTGAATCTTCACCCCAGTCTGAGGTCCTGAGTGCTGTGGAGCATGTTTTCCTCAAGGATCTCTCTGTACTTTGCTCCGTTCATCTTTCACTCGATCCTGACTAGTCTCCCAGTCCCTGCCGCTGAAAAACATCTCCATAGTATGATATTGCCACCACCATGCTTCCCCGTAGGGATGGTGCCAGGTTTCCTCCAGAAACCTATTTGTCACATGCTTTGTAAACAACAGTTGTAGAACAGTGAAATGCATATTTATTTAGTTAAAGATAAAGTTTTTTAAAATAGTGACATGAAAAATAAATACTCAGTGAATAACGAATAACAATAACATGACTATATACAGTGCCTTCAGAAAGTATTCACATCGGTTGACTTTTTCCAAATTTTGTTGTGTTATAGCCTGAATTTATTAAATGCATTAAATTGAGATTATGTGTCACTGGCCAACACACAATACCCCACAATGTCAAAGTGGAATTGTGTTGTTAGACACTTTTACAAATTAATAAAAAATGAAAAGCTGAAATGTCTTGAGTCAATAAGTATTCAACCCCTTTGTTATAGCAAGTCTAAATAAGTTCAGGAGTAAACATTTGCTTAATAAGTCTGTGTGCAATAATGGACTGTGTGCAATAATAGTTTGACATGATATTTGATTTTTGAATGACTACCTCATCTCTGTACCCCACAAATACCAACACAACACATTACTGAGTACCACTCTTCTTATTTTCAAGCATAGTGGTGGCTACATCATGTTATGAGTATGCTTGTCATAGGCAAGGACCAGGGAGTTTTTTAGGACAAAAAAACAGAATGGAGCTAACCACAGGCATCCTAGAGGAAAACCTGGTTCAGTGTGCTTTCCAACAGACACTGGGAGACAAATTCACCTTTCAGCAGGACAATAACCTAAAACATAAGGCCAAATATTGACTGGAGTTGCTTACCAAGATGACACAATGTTCCTGAGTGGTTTAGTTACAGTTTTGACTTAAATTGGCTTGAAAATCTATGGCAAGATTTGAAAATGGCTGTCTTACAATGATCAACAACCAACTTAACAAAGCTTGAACAATTGTTTAAAGATTAACGTGCAAGTATTGTACAATCTATGTGTACAAAGCTCTTAGAGACTTACCTAGAAAGACACACAGCTGTAATCGCTGCCAAAAGTGATTGCAACATGTATTGAATCAGGGGTGTGAATAATTATGTAAATGACACATTTCTGTATTTAATTTTCAATAAATTTGTGAACATTTCTACAAACACGTTTTCACTTTGTCATTATTGGGTATTGTAGATTCAGGCTGTAATATAACAAAATGTGGAATAAGTCAAGTGTTGTGAGTACTTTCTGAAGGCACTGTACAAGGAATACCAGTATCAAGTCGATGTGCAGGGGAGCGAGGTAATTGACGTAGCTAAGCAGGTTGAGGGTGAATAAGATATCCAAATGTTGGATATCTCCACTCAGTAGAAATTACACATGACTTTGCAAGCCCGCATAATGTGACCTGCATGCCTGATATGGTCTGTAACCATGAGTTTCCAGCCAATGTAAAACTAGGACCTCAAAATAAGGCCTTCTGAAAATGTATCTTATCATCTTAAATATTTGCATTTTAACAATAAAATATTTACTTAGGATCTGACTTGGTGAAGGCGACAGGACTGAAAAGGAATGAATGCAACAACCACGTCTCTGTCACTAACAAATACAGTCAAGGGGAGTAACTCTACAATTCACTCAAAAGGCAAGGCACCCAGGGAAATATGCTAATAAGGCTGTCATTAAACAGTGTGTTAATTTAACACTGAAAAGTGTGGACCCCAATAGACACTGGAACAGTGTTAAATTTAACACTGGATAATTTACTGTGTACTTGGTTTGCTGCCTTTCATAAGTCAACAAGATATAACCTAAAATAGGATTTTAGTGGCACATATTCATGAATGCCAAGGGAAGTCAGGCTTCTCCCAAAAAATATACCAAACAAAAAACATAAATTATATGATCTTTTAGTGTCTCTGTGTTTCATAATTTTCCTTCAGTTCGCAAGAGGCTGAGGGAATCTCATCAAGAAAAAGCATCCGAGAGAGCAAAATAGCGCCCCTCTGTCTCTGTATGTGTAGGCCATCTATATGATGTTGTCTGGTCAGAAAGACTAAGATGGAACACGAAACGTGCAATTTTTCCATTCACTATAATAGATTAAGTTTTCTGTTTGCAATGCCTACAGTACCACGGTCGGCCTTGAACTTCCATAGCTTCAATGAGAGGGGGTAGTCATTCTACTCTGTATTCAACACTAACATAAGTCAGACAGGAGCTAGTCTCTGAGATGTTCTTCCTCTTAGATTCAGCAGGGGTTTATCATTATTCAGGGGTCTGACAACCTTTAGAGACTTAAACTGCCAAGTCCCCAAAGTAAATCTGTTTTGTTAGACTGACACATTGTTAGCTGGTTGTCAAAATATATGCATTTCCTTTGGAGCCATTATGCATTGAATGAATGATGCTGCTGCTATTGAGCCAAATGACTAGACGGCCTGAATCGTTAGCTGCTATACTTTTTTTGTTTCTTCAAGTGTTCGGTGGGTCCCATCACATGTACATCAAAGGCCTAAACCTTAAATAGTTTGGATGCGGCATAGAAAGTTAGACTTCATTTGATTGCAGTGCAGCATAGTCTTGGGCCTTTCTGGACCAGAAAATAAGCACTTGTTTTCTTACTGTGTGGGCTCTGTTTCCAATCTGTTAATTCACCAATAAAATGTTTTATTGTGACTTAGTTGAGTGGTCTGTTAGACCCTTGCTCAATGCGAGTCAAGCCTCAAAGCTTGTTCTGTGTCGTAAACGGCACAAATGCCACTAACACAGCATTTGTTTCTAGTCGGTTATATGACTGGGGTCTCATTCTATTTCTTCCTCCTCTGCTTTGTCTATTCTGTAAAGCTTCACTTACCACTTCTCAGTAGAGTTAATCCAGCTGTCAATTTGAAGGTCCTATATGACCCAGGTCAGCGGTGATGGTTACTTACTTACCTTCATGATTGTCTGATTAAAGATGCTGTCTGGGACCTTAATAAGCACTTAACAGATTTGTAACATATCATGCAGATTGCAAAAATCATATCATATGAAATGGATGATGTAGTACACAACTGTTCAAGTTTTTTGGGGACCAGTTTTGGTTTGTGAGTAGGTCTGTGACGATTACGGGAATTTTGGGTAACAATTCATTGTCATGCAAATGCCCATGGTTATTGTCTTGTCATTCTTGTATAAATGTTGTTTTTTTAGCTTGTAAGGCATCTTTGAAAATGAGCTACGACATACCTAATGAATAGAACACCGCTTTGGTGACACCCCTCAAAAACAAATAGTTTTGACCACTTTTGGAAGTTAAAGTTCTCCTTCCACCCTTGCCGTGGTGCTCGTAAAAATATTACCAACTTTCCCCACTTTATGTAAAAAAAAGAGAAATGCTATTGTGATAATTTATACACTGCTCAAAAAAATAAAGGGAACACTTAAACAACACAATGTAACTCCAAGTCAATCACACTTCTGTGAAATTAAACTGTCCACTTAGGAAGCAACACTGATTGACAATACATTTCACATGCTGTTGTGCAAATGGAATAGACAACAGGTGGAAACTATAGGCAATAGCAAGACACCCCCAATAAAGGAGTGGTTCTGCAGGTGGTGACCACAGACCACTTCTCAGTTCCTATGCTTCCTGGCTGATGTTTTGGTCACTTCTGAATGCTGGCGGTGCTTTCACTCTAGTGGTAGCATGAGACGGAGTCTACAACCCACACAAGTGGCTCAGGAAGTGCAGCTCATCCAGGATGAAACATCAATGCGAGCTGTGGCAAGAAGATTTGCTGTGTCTGTCAGCGTAGTGTCCAGAGCATGGAGGCGCTACCAGGAGACAGGCCAGTACATCAGGAGACGTGGAGGAGGCCGTAGGAGGGCAACAACCCAGCAGCAGGACCGCTACCTCCGCCTTTGTGCAAGGAGGAGCCAGAGGAGCACTGCCAGAGCCCTGCAAAATGACCTCCAGCAGGCCACAGATGTGCATGTGTCTGCTCAAACAGTCAGAAACAGACTCCATGAGGGTGGTATGAGGGCCCGACGTCCACAGGTGGGGGTTGTGCTTACAGCCCAACACCGTGCAGGACGTTTGGCATTTGCCAGAGAACAACCAAGATTGGCAAATTCGCTACTGGCGCCCTGTGCTCTTCACAGATGAAAGCAGGTTCACACTGAGCACATGTGACAGACGTGACAGAGTCTGGAGACGCCGTGGAGAACGTTCTGCTGCCTGCAACATCCTCCAGCATGACCGGTTTGGCGGTGGGTCAGTCATGGGGTGGCATTTCTTTGGGGGACCGCACAGCCCTCCATGTGCTCGCCAGAGGTAGCCTGACTGCAATTAGGTACCGAGATGAGACCCTCAAACCCCTTGTGAGACCATATGCAGGTGCAGTTGGCCCTGGGTTCCTCATAATGCAAGACAATGCTAGACCTCATGTGGCTGGAGTGTGTCAGCAGTTCCTACAAGAGGAAGGCATTGATGCTATGGACTGGCCCACCCGTTCCCCAGAACTGAATCCAATTGAGCACATCTTAGGACATCATGTCTCGCCCCATCCACCAATGCCAAATTGTACTACAGACTGTCCAGGAATTGACGGATGCTTTCGTCCAGGTCTGGGAGGAGATCCCTCAGGAGACCATCCGCCACCTCATCAGGAGCATGCCCAGGCGTTGTAGGGAGGTCATACAGGCACGTAAAGGCCACACACACTACTGAGCCTCATTTTGACTTGTTTTAAGGACATTACATCAAAGTTGGATCAGCATGTAGTGTGGTTTTCCACTTTAATTTTGAGTGTGACTCCAAATCCAGACCTCCATGGGTTGATAAATTTGATTTCCATTGATAATTTTTGTGTGATTTTGTTGTCAGCACATTCAACTATGTAAAGAAAAAAGTATTTAATAAGAATATTTCATTCATTCAGATCTAGGATGTGTTATTTTAGTGTTCCCTTTATTTTTTTGAGCAGTGTATCTACATGAGTATGAAGTTGAATCCCCACTTCTCCTAAAATGAATGCATTAAGACGATTATTTGTTAGTTCAGGGTTGTCCATAATCGTTGGTTACACAATTGTGCCAGCTCTATTCGTGAGCACTACTTTCAAAACTACTAGCTGAAATTATACAAAAGCTCTGGAGCATCACATTTAGGGAAATTAGCTATAAAACGGCAAAGCATTGACATTGAATGGGTTAAGCCTTGTCTCCAATGTTCCCTTACATTTTTTTACAGCACTGAGCAAATTTCAGGTCTGCTGAGCACAAACTTGAATGTTGTAAAAATTCTATGCAACTTCCGGCACACGTTTACTGTGAAAGCTGAGGCTGTACCCGCTTTAAGTTAGTTTTAACAGTGGCCAAGTGGGCTACTGTGGCTATTTGATCACAATGTAGGCCTACCAGAGTGGTCTACCATCAAAAACAATGGAGAAATGGAGAAAATGCATCCCATAACATGAAAATAGCTGTTCTATCATTCAGCCTACAATAGCAGCCAATATGTGGTGCCAATATAGCCTACTTTTGAAGAATAACATGCAGGGCTGTTAATCGGCAGCAGGGTAGCCTAGTGGTTAGAGTATTGGACTAGTAACCGGAAGGTTGCAAGTTCAAACCCCTGAGCTGACAAGGTACAAATCTGTTGTTCTCCCCCTGAACAGGCAGTTAACCCCCTGTTCCTAGGCCGTCATTGAAAATAAGAATTTGTTGACTTGCCTAGTTAAATAAAGGAATAAATAAAAATCTATTTTTCCTTCAGACAAGGTGACTGAAAATGTTGTTTGATGCAAACAGTTTCCAAAATAAAATTCACCATTATTATAGAGAATAAGATACATTATACTACCCTCTGCCTATTGGCTACAATACTTATTCAAGACGTCTCAAATTACAGCAAGCTCTTTAACCTGACTCACTTTTCAATGATGGCTGGTAATGCACACATGTTGTGCTCTTGTAGGAAGCAACCACTCCCCCATCATTGACTAGAAATTTGCAATAACTGGGCTATAACTCACTCGCTAGCAAAGAATATGAACAAATGTGCACAGGTGGCTTGTGCAGCTCTCGATTTGATCTCAAAACACGCGCAAGTGACCTCTCATGCTGCAAACAGTCCAGTTGAATGGCACAGATCCATATATGGCAATGGCTATTTGCATATAGGACTCCTGCAGCTCTGATTGGTTATAGCTCATCGGTCTGTGTAGAGTACTGGCCTGAGTCATGCCTATCAGTGGAATAGAATCCTACTCTAATGCATTCTGCTACAAAGAATCTCTTACACAGTTAGTTTTGCATAGTTTGTTTTGTTTCGGTATGTTACTTTGGAAGTGGCTAAAATTGCGTTAATTCGATCACAATTCCCAGAGTAGAGTGAAATGTTGATAGTGTTAACTAAAGGGGAAAACACTAGAAAGCTGAGTCTTGTGCTTCTCTGAATGGGCTGATATTTCTTCTGAGCTGCAGTCTGGGGAGCTGCTCGCCTGCACGGAGATTAAATAGAACATTACTCGTCTCCTTCAATCCCCCCTGCTCTCATCTCCTATGCGGAGGAAAGTATCTCCTATGCGGAGGAAAGTAGGTTAAAATCTCAGGGCATTATTGGTAAGTATCACATGCTGCTTAAAGGTCTTGCGGCACAATGAGAAGGAAGGAAGAGTGTGTTCTTTCTGTTCTTTGTGGAGGGCTGCTGCAGTGCCGGTGTTGTGACGAAAATCTCCCCCTGCCAGAATTCCCTCTTCTAATTTCCTTAATTTTGTGGCTTGAGTCAAATAGTTTCTGTGACGCACATCAGAGTCAAATACTTTCTATAGAACAAACTCACGTCAGGCAACCTAAATGAATAATTAATGTATGTATGTGTGTTATATTAAACATAGAGGAGTAAAATGTTGGCAAGCAATGAACATTTCAGAACTATTATGGATGAATTATTATCCTTACACTTCCAAAAAAAGTCGTTGAATAAGACATGGGAGAGATTACGAATTTTGGCAAAGAGACTTATTTATAGACTTAGATTTACTTATACAAAATCAGTTGCGGATTTAGCTATGGGCGACATGGGCAGACGCCTAGGGCGGCATCTTGCCGGGGGCTGCACGGGGCCCCCCGGGTGCTGGCGGGGGCGGGCGCTGGAGTGGGGGTTCGCCCTATACAAGCTAGAACCGCCACATACACTTGAAACAAATAGCCAAACAAAAACTACAGACAAAAATGCTTTCTGCTACTAAGATCAGTGAAATGTAGGCTAAACTGACAACGGAGTGAAGAGCAGAAATCTCAACTAGCAAGCATGTCGCAGCAATGAAGAACGCGAAGGGGGGGAGAATTCTGTCAGGGGGGAGATTTTTGGCACAACACCTGTATTATGACATGAGAGAATGAGATGTATCAGTTCATGTTCTGTTTGCAGTTATTAAGACTACATTTTTAGTCCTCATGATACTGTGTATTTGTGATGTTTTTTCCCCCAGTAGCTGACTGTGTTCGTGTCTAATTTGTGGTTTAGAGCCTTTATGCAACTTCTGGAAAAGTAATGCATGCAATGTGTGCAACATAGGAGAGTCGACATTTTGTTAGTAGTATACATTTGTGTAATCTCGTTTTTAAACTCTTGAGTTAAATATTCTTGGACTAGGTTATTGCAGTTTTATACGGTTCATTTTCACCTAAACAATTAAGACTAAGTCCACCCAATTTACTTTACACATATTGAGGTTGTAGGCTAATGGAAACATGGATTGGGCATTGGTACTCAATGTATGCCAGAAGGAACTTGGTTTGCTAGAAGGACTGGAGGTGTGAGTTTCTAGGTTCACCCATACCTGAGAACATTTAGGTTACGTGAAGTAAACATTGACTGCTTCTTGGAGATGTTGCCTAATAAATCAGTCTGTCATACTGTCCCCAGTCCACCTGGCCATGCTGCTGCTCCAGTTTCAACTTCCACCTGACTGTGCTGCTGCTCCAGTTCAACTGTTCTGCCTTATTATTATTCGACCATGCTGGTCATTTATGAACATTTGAACATCTTGGCCATGTTCTGTTATAATCTCCACCCGGCACAGCCAGAAGAGGACTGGCCACCCCACATAGCCTGGTTCCTCTCTAGGTTTCTTCCTAGGTTTTGGCCTTTCTAGGGAGTTTTTCCTAGCCACCGTGCTTCTACACCTGCATTGCTTGCTGTTTGGGGTTTTAGGCTGGGTTTCTGTACAGCACTTTGAGATATCAGCTGATGTACGAAGGGCTATATAAATAAATTTGATTTGATTTGATTCATACCTTGGTTACACAGTCTAAAAACAAAACACTGCAAACATGTGGAAAGTTACCTTTACAAGCCAGAAAGATTAATAAACTTAATTTGAATTTACTCTAACTGTTGCCTGTGCAGTTGGTTCTTTTATCGTTCGAAAAATTTGAGAGAATATCCACAGGAAAGTATTATTAAACCGACCTATTTAAAGTATTTTCCTTCGTAGCTTGTTCTCCATCTTTTTAAATAGGGAACCAATTTGTTTTCAGCACTTATTTCCATGACTGATCAAAAAAAAGTGATCATGGCTTTCTCTTGTTCCTCTGCAGCAGGCATATGTTTGGAACATCAAATCGCAATAAAATCAGAGTATCGAATCGCTTATAGATGCTTATATAAATGCTTATAGAATCGGGAAAATCATGATAATATCGTATTGTGAGTTCCCTGGCAATTCCCTGGCAATTCCCTGCCCTAACTGGCAGTGTGTCTCAGGTAAGAAAGGGTCAATGGGTTAATTGGCATTAATGTCTTTGTACTAGAGCCTGTAAACTGAAGCAGGTCTGGGTGTGTGAATAAACCTAGAGGAGCTGATGGGAATCACATTTCAAGTAGGGTACCCCTTTGCATGCTCGTATAGTGTTAAAAGGGTGAAACTGAAGAATTTGTCCTCTTTCATATTTTTTTTCAACAATTATGACCATTATCAGTTGGCCTACATGCCCAGGTTACACAGAGGCTGAAATAAAATCACTCTGTAAAATGGCCATAGTGCCTCTCTCACAATTCATAGGAGAGCAGGGATACATGCGGTTCTGTGTACAAAACAGAAGGCTGCTTCT
Source organism: Oncorhynchus tshawytscha (assembly GCF_018296145.1). Lineage (NCBI taxonomy): Eukaryota > Metazoa > Chordata > Actinopteri > Salmoniformes > Salmonidae > Oncorhynchus > Oncorhynchus tshawytscha. Next base: position 49,099,105 of record NC_056435.1, on the reverse strand, counting down.
CATCCAAACCATTTGCTCATGTTGTCCTAATGGTGTTACTGTCCTGTTTATCTGAACTCAGTGACCCGCTGGCCTGATTAGATGAGGTCAGATGGTTAATGTCACTAGGTCCTGTAGTCTGGGCTAATTCTGGACCAGATAATTTAGCTGAAATTGTCTGTCTGTTTGATTTGATAGTAGGCCTTTCAACTGTCTACTTGGATCTTGTCATAGTAAAGGTGTGTGTGTTTTGAGAGGAAGCGATACAGACATACAGCCAAGCAGCATGCTCACTGTGCTGCAATCTGCTACTAGGGTGGCAGGTAGCCTACCGACTAGAGCGTTGGGCCAGTAAGTGAAATGTCACGGGTTCGAATACCCGAGCTGACATGGGGAGAAGTCTGTGCAAGGAACTTAACCCTAATTTTCTCCAGGGGCGCTGTACTTCTATGGCTGACCCTGTAAAACAACACAATTTACTGTGTGTATGTGACAACGCAGCATAATATTTAGCTCTGAAAAAATTACAGATTGCAATTCCAGACTTGGTGCTCAATTATTGGCTAATTTTTGGTTGCGGGTAGCCTAGTGATTAGAGCGTTGGTCCAGTAACCAAAAGGTTGCTTGATCGAAGCCCCGAGCTGACAAGGTAAAATCTGTCATTCTGCTCCTGAACAAGGCAGCTAACCCACTGTTCCTAGGCCATTCTTGTAAATAAGAATTTGTTCTTAACTGACTTGCCTAGTTAAATTAAAAATGATACAACCAAAAAATAGATGGGTGGTAATTCCCAATAAAAACTTCTAAAATCATGATTATTCCTTGTGGCTGTGACTTTGTAACAATGTTTAAAGTAAATTGTTGCTAGTGCATAGACTGGTAAAGGCCATATAACAACGTCTCACTCTCTTTGTCTCCCATAGGTTTGAACGGCCTATGAGCTGGCGTCTGAAGACCTCAGCCCTGCTGTTGAAATCCAGGTAATTATTAACCAGTAAGCCTATAATTTCTCTCAATCAGTATTGTTTTTTTTGTATACTATATTCACCTATAGTTTATTTATATTAGTGTTGGACTTCTAATCTTTACAGAACTATGTTAAGACTTCTTCCCCACCTCATTATAAGTGTCTCTTTCTCCATTTCCTGGTTGCTGTCTGTCAGATTGAGCACCGCCTCTCCCCTTGGCAGGCCAGTGATATATGGACTTGGACATGATGAACTGTGAGCTTTTGGCAACGTGCAGTGGCCTGGGGTAGCTGGAGGGACCACGAAGAACCCGACTGTCTAGGTGAGCTGCTACACACACTGGCTAACAACACTTGCTGGGCTATAAACACAGTGCTGAAGGTAGTAATGTGTACTAGGACCCTGACTTGAATCGAAGTACTGTGTTTAGGGAAGATTTACAGTATATTTACTGTCAAATCAACTTAAATTACTTGTAATAATCTGAGCTAGGCCTAACTGCTCTAAATAAATAATGTTAATCCTGTATAGGGCTTTTATGCACACTGCATGGGTAACCTCTGACCCTGTGTGCGTGTCCCCTGTAGAGGGTGTGAAGGACCTGATCTGGTACCTGCAGCATGAGGATGACACGCGGGACACCAGTCAGCAGCTGGGGGCGGGCTAGATCTTCCAGAATGACCTGCTGCCCATCATCACCCAGCACAGCCAGGACAAGGCCCTGTTTGGCGCCTGCATCAGGTACATTACACAGCCTCAGTACAGGCCTACAGGGACACTGGTCTCGCATGAGAGGACCTGCCATGGACTAACCATAGTTGCTGTTAACACTGCTATATCTAAAAGATCTGTAAGTGTTAAATGGCTAGAAAATGGAGGTTTTAACTTGTGTCGATGTCGTTAATCCCTAAACAAGTTGTAAGAAACCTGGATGGATATTGGATCCTGTGGAGTTGTTTTGGTTGGAATGTGGTTCTAATGCCATCTCTGTTTCCCCCACAGGCTCATGGTCAACCTTACCCAACCTGCTCTGCTAAAGTCCCAGATGACCCGACTGTCAGAAATCACTTCCTGCAAGTGGTGTCCTATTTACAGGTTTACAAGGAGGTAGGAGGGGTGCCACTATTTGAGCCCACCCTAGTGGGGAAGAATGGAGGACTACGGTGTGAGCAGTATGATTGACTGTTCTCCCCATCTCTCCATCCTCAGACCTTTACCAATGAGAAGGTGTTTGGAGTTCTGAGTTAAACCCTGTACAATCTGCTGCAACTAGTGAGTGTTGCACTTTCAGACCAACACCACAGAATGGCATCCTCCACAAATAATATTTTCCAAAAAAGAGAGTGAGAAGCATTGGCCATGTGTTAAAAAATTCCCTCTCTCCCTCTATCTGCTTCTTCTCGCTCTCGTCTCTCAGGACTGGGAGCAGAGGCAGGAGGAGGACAACCTGCTGATAGAGAGAATTCTGCTGCTGGTCAGGAATGTACTGCCTGTCCCCGCTGACCTCTACGAGGAGAAGGTCAGAGTTCACTGTGTTAGGTCGTGCTGTGACCCCATTCAGTAAATTCCCAAGCAGCAGTTCATGCTGAGGTTTTTAACCTTGGTCCATTACCATGGCTCTCTCATCAGAACAACACTCAATAATGTCTGGCATGTTGAATCATCTCAATCACTCACTGTATTGTCTCTCTCTTTCTCATTGTTTTACAATGCTTTCCTACTCCTCTCTCCCTTCTGTCTTTCTCTTGCTTCTCCTCTTTTCCTCTCCCTATCTCCCCATCTTCTATCCTTTTCTGCCTCCTCCCTCCTTTTTCCTCTGGTATGGCTGTAGAACGTGGACGATGATGCCAGTGTGCATGACAAGCTGCTGTGGGCTGAATGACCTGATCAAGTTCCTGGCCTCTGCGCAAAGCGAACAGCAGTGAAGCACAGGTGTGTTGGTCACCTCCCTCAAGTTTCAGAGACCATGTGAGACCAGAGACACACACACCTGGGCCCATATTCATAACATGTCTGAGTAGGATAGCTGATCTAGGACTAGGTACCTGTCCATGTAATCGTATGCATTATGATCAAAAAGCCTGAGAATGAATTAATCAAACATTCCAGCTTCTGCTTCACCCAATATGGCTGTCCATACACAGCCCACAGAATATATATATATTTTTTCTAATTCTATGTTCTACCTCCCTGCAGAGGCCTGAGCTCCTGGTGAGTGTGGGTCAGGCTCGTTCAGCTCAGGAGAAACAGAGAGACGCCCTCCAGAGAGGAACAAGGTAACTACACTGATCTCAGAGCAGTTATTGTCAGCGAGACATGCTCTTTAGAGGTAGATTGAATAAACAAACTGACCTCAGAGCAGTTAAAGAGAACAATATGTGTTCTAGAGAGAAGCCAGGTTAAAACCCCTGTGATTTGCATGCTTTCGTATGGCCTTTTCCTCTCCTTAGACACTCTCGCTTTGGAGGCTCCTATGTGGTTCAGGGACTCAAGTCATTTGGGGGGAAAGACGTGATCTACCACCGAGGCCTCCAGAGGCCTCCATTCAGTTGTGGTTTGAGGCCTGGTTTAGCCACAGCAGCCACATTGCAGACTCAAATCAAATCAAACTTTATTTGCCACATGCTCTGAATACAACAAGTGTAGACTTTACTGTGAAATGCTTACTTACAAGCCCTTAACCAACAGTGCAGTTCAAGAAGAAGAAGAAAATATTTACCAAGTAGGCTAAAATAAAAAGTAACACAATAAGTATAACAATAACGAGGCTATATACAGGGGGCACCGGTACCAAGTCAGTGTGCAGGGGTACAGGCTAGTTGAGGTAATCTGTACATGTAGCTGGGGGCAAAGTGACTATGCATAGGTGACAAACAAACAGCGAGTAGAGCCTTTTGGTCCTAGATTTGGTGCTCCGGTACCGCTTGCCATGTGGTAGCAGAGAAAACAGTCTATAACTTGGGTGACTGGAGTCTCTGACAATTTTTTGGGCTTTCCTCTGACACTGCCTATTATATAGGTCCTGGTTGGCAGGAAGCTTGGCCCCAGTGATGTACTGGGCCATTGGCACTACCCTCTGTAGCGCCTTATGGTCAGATGCCGAGCAGTTGCCATACCAGGCGGTGATGCAACTGCTCAGGATGCTCTCGATGGTGCAGCTGTAGATCCTTTTGAGGATCTTGGGGACAGGGCCAAATCTATTCAGTCTCCTGAGGGGGAAAAGGTTTTATTGTGCCCTCTTCACAACTGTCTTGGTATGTTTGGACCATGATAGTTCGTTGGTGATGTGGACACCAAGGAACTTAACTCTCGACCCGGTCTACTACAGCCCGTTGATGATAAAGTGGAACGCTTTCGACACCTTGTAGAGTCCATGCCCTGACGAGGGCAAAAGGGGATGCAACTCAATATTTAGGAAGGTGTTCCTAATGTTTAGTGCACTGAGTATGCTTCCATATACTTTTTTATAACTGGCTCCCGGGTTACCTTCAGATGATGCTTGTGAGCGTCCTAGAGCAAAACTACCGACACGTACGTGTTTGTGAGAGTCATATCAGTGTGTAGCCAAAACTGTTCAGGCGCTACAGAAGTTTTTGTCTCGGGGTCTGACAAACACTGCTTGTTGTCACGCGGAGCGGAACAGGTGAACCCAAAAGTAGACTCTGACGAGGAGACTGTGATGAGGTAACCAAGGTATTTATTGAAACACGGGGGGAAGATTGAGTGCAAGCCAGGGGAAGCTCGGGCAGGTTGCTGGAAACCAGGTGTGGAGGCTGAGGCTGGAGCGTGAGGTTTTGGGACAGGGTAAGCAGGTCCGGAGGGGAATTCAAGGGAGCATAGAGTGGGGAATCCAGGACAGAGTAGCAGGACTGACGAGAAGTCAGATTGGAGACATGGACCAGAGTCAGAGCGGGCTCAACTGTAGTGGAGATGAAAAACTCGTCAGGCAAGGGAAAACAGGAACAAATGGCTAGAAACATGGACTAACTGAGCAGAGATTATGATCTGGCAGTGTGAAGTGGCAGGACTGAGTATTTGTAGAGGTCTTGATAATGGAACAGGTTGCAGCTGGTGGGGATCTGCTCTGACTCCAGCACACCTGTCTCCCCCCACACAATCACACACACACACACAGAGGGAGAGAGCACTGGGGGAGTGGCGGCTGGTCAAGGAGACACAGGATGAGCACTAGAGGGCATGGCAGGAGCAGACGTGACACTTGTAGCTCGTCCACCTTCCACCGCAGATGCGGAAGGCTGCCATTGGCGGATGCAGTGGATTGAGCCCATGCAAAAAAGATCTCTAGCTTAAACAGACTGATTTTTTTTATTATGCTAATTAAATTTACATGGGGACATCGACTCTAGGGGGTTAAGGACTATTATACAAGGCACAAGGACTATTATACAATTACAAGTTCATTTTTTCCTCTTCCTCCTACAGGAGCTGGTACCCTTTGCTAAGTTTGTGCTGAACTGATTCCTTGCCCTGGTGGCCAAAAACAAGGCCTACGTAGAGCTGCTCTTCTGGAAGCATGTGGGAGCTGTACGTGAGATGACAGAAGGCTACAGCAAGCCTGGAGAAGGGTGTGTGTATGTTCCTGGGTGTCAATGAAATAAGTGTGTGCGCATTTACTATGCGCTTTCAAGGTTTCCATTTTTAAAAGTAATTTATTGTTCTCATGTTTGTTTCAGAGAGGGGTCCAAGAAGAAAGCAAAATGGAGGCGCTGTGAACACTACAAGGAGCACCGTGACTCTGAAGGTAAACAAACGGCACCACTCATTTTTAATTTCCTGACCTTTTATCACCAATCATTTAATTTAACTGGTGTTTTATGGTAACCATTCCATTCAATATGCTTGTCCCATATTCTGTCCTTGAACTTTTCACAGTGCCACACACTGTGGAGACTCTGCTGCCGCTGCTTAGCAACACCACCCATCAGCGTCAGCAAGTGGTGGCTGGTGGACGGTGTCAAAGACCTGAAGAAACTGAGGTCAGTCAGTGTCTCTGGTGGCCATCATGTCTAGGCTACATCCTGTAACCTGCTAGCTTTAACCATTTGTGATTCTATATTAATGTCTGTGGATGTAACATACTGTTTACATGTCAGTACTAGTTAGAGTATTGAAAGGACAACCTGACCAGTAACCTCTGATCTGACTTCCCTGAAGGAAAGGTACTCATATTGTCCTGTGGACAGAGGAACAGGAGAAAGAGCTACAGATGCTGTTTGAGGAGTTCAGAGACTCGGATGGTACGTTTTGAAGGTGTTCTTGATTCCGACGCTATACAATATTACCATGGTGATAAGGGGTTGCAGTATTCTTCGTCTCCGTGGTGATAATGGTTGCAGACCTGGGTTAAATTGCTATTGGAAATCTTTCTGTTTGCCACTCATTCTATTGGTTCCATTGTGCCAGGGAAGCTCAATCAAGCCCAGCTAAAGTATTTTGAATTCAGATAGTATTTGAACCCAGTTCTGAGTGGTTGTTATATTTCTGTAGATGTGCTGGGAAACATCCTGAAAAAGTTGGCGGGTAAACGGTCCCGCGCCTGCCTGGTGGAAAAGCTGCTCAGCATGGGCCTAGTCCACGACCGATGGGAACTCCACAAGAAGAAGATGCCGCAACCCTAACGCTCCGGAGAAGAGCTCTAGGATTGGAATGGTGAGGGGAATTTATTTCGCATTTGTTGACTCTTATTGTATTGGGTGTTCAGGATAGAATAGGTTGGCAGTCTAGAAATGTCATAAAAGTAGCACTACTATTATGACTGATGAAAGTCAAAGTATTTGTGTGTAATCTGTTAAACTGAAGAACAGTTCCTGGCTGACCTCATGGCAGTCGAACAGAAGAGCCCATCCATGGGCTGAGATAATGATGATGCACTCCGGGAGAGCGAGGGGGAGGAGCAGGAGAGGCATGCTCAGGCAGCCAGACGGAGGAAAAGCAGGGTAGCAGAGCGGGAGAGCACGGTTGAGGAGAATGCCAGCTTGGGGACCATGGTGTACACTCTACGGCAGGAAGGTGAGAGCAGGGCATTCATGTTCATATTTTTACAGACTACCCCATCTAGGTATCAGTATGTTCTTTTCATTTTAACATTACACAACATCAAAGAAGATTTCCCATTGGCAAGAAGGCTACAAAACAGATTTTTTTTCAACATTTGAAAGTTGTATTATTTTGTTACAGGTATGTCAGGACCCGTGTTGTGGCTACAGAACTGCCTTAACCGAACAGCAGATGTCCGCGAGGAAGAAGGTGAGTGGAAATTCACGTAAAAAATGACAAAAAGTACTGGGGGAGGGGGACACTTAGTATGTATTCTTTTATCATTGTGAATTGCTGCATCATTGTAGTGTGGTTGAGGACATGTGTGATTTATTGTGGCAGTTAATGTTCTATTTTCATCATCAGGCTTGTCTCAGCCTGTACCACCTGTCCCTCTGACAGAGGAGAATGAGGACGCAATGGAGAAAAGGAGCTTCGAGTTCCAGCCGATGAGCAGGTGGGATTTAGGCGGCAACTCGGCTATGTAAAAAAAAATATATATATATTAAATTAAATTGCAGGACTAAGTCCCAAAAGTATTTACTTAGTTAAAAGATGGAATCCACAATAGGGAAACCAATAGGCACCATGGCCATGATCGTTTTTTTGTTGTTGAGCAGAGGTGAGTGTCGCAATGCGCACCCAGTACATATTCTGCTGTTCTATTCCGCGTGTGTTCATTGATGTCAGAGAGAAAAAACAGCATTGTTTGCAGTCACTTTGTTGTTGTATTATCACAAACGGACGTGGCAGTTTCACAATTAAGGATTCCAACTTTAAGGCAAGATACAGCTTATATGAGGCACTCAACTTTGAAAATGTTGCATTTATAAAAGGCATTGAAGTGATGTCTGTATTTTTCAAAACTTTGGCAGGCTTTCCCATAGACTACTGTATAGGTAATGTGTGTCTAATGATCGATTAGGAGTCGTTCTGGAGGATCCCAGCCAAGATGAACCCTTCCCAGTTAAGGGGATCCCCAACGGCAGGGGGAGAGAGGACGGAGCGGCCATCCCCAAGGAGCCCCTTCCAGGAGCAGACGCAGGTGGAGGCAGACTCCCATGAGCAGAGAGCCCAGGCTCTCTGAGGCCTGCTGCTGGCCCACAAGAGACAATTGTGTTCTGCTGAGGCAGATGGCAAAGGTCAGCAGATTAAAGACATTGGATGTGTCTGAAATGGCACCCAATTCACTATATATTGCACTACCTTTAACCAGAACCCTATGGGCTGTGTTCAAAAGTAGTGCACTAATGAATAGCCATTATCTCATACTCCATAGATAACTCTGAATTGTGGAGATCTCATAGAATTGATCCAAGGTTGTTTCTTAGTTAACCATAACTTTATTAGGGGATGTAATATTTCCATCAAACTCTTCACAAATGTAAGGTTTTTTACTGATGCTGTTTTGTGTTACCAAACATCTGAATATGATTAACTACTGTATATACGCAAACATCCACTTATATCTGACAAGCCATTTCTTTCTCTTCAGCTTTCACACCTGTTGAGGATATAGATTCAGACACTGCACCTCAGAGGTGAGAGTTCTCCATTCTGTACACAGTGTATTTCTTATGCAATAGCATAGCGCTGCCTGTTTATTTTCTGACTGTTTTCTCCTCTCCTTGACCATCACAGATCTTCAGAGAATAAGAAGACCTCCGGCAAGAGAAGCAGAGTGCTGTTGTTGGACAGTGACGAGGATGGAGATACTGTGCTTTAACCTAATCATAATCTAGTCCTGTTAGTTTTACCCACAAACTCATTTGCCTTTGGCAAGAATGACAATGACTGGCGTTTGTTAAAGAAGAAACGGACTGGCATCCTGGCTACAAAATGATTAGTACGACATGTTTTGCTAACATTGCTGTCTCCTCTCCTGACAGTGGACTCCCTCACTCTGGAACTCGGGGCTGATAGGGACGCAGTGACTCAGTCACTCCGCAACTGCCAAGGGCAGACGACAGAGGGTCTTGATTGACGATGAGCAAGATGATGATTAGAGAAGTCTTCAGTTTGATTAATTTTAATTATATACAGCTTTTCCACTTAGGAGCTCAGTGTTTTACATAGAAAGGGGGAAACTCACCTCATCCTCCACCAATCTGAGGAATCCAGTTGGACCCAATACGATTGAAGCATCTTCTTACACAATGCCTCTACAGGGCTGTATGGGGACTGAGGATGGGGAAACCTGGACCTTCACATACCAAATATTTCTGAGATGGCAGGTAACAAGTCTTAGAGAAAATCCAGAGAGCGAGATAGCTCCAGGTTTATTGGAAACATGATGCATTTGATGGGCTTGTCATTATATTCTTCAGTCTTTCTCTTCAGTATTCAGTGTTCTGTATGTCTTTCAAAGGTCTTGCCAATACAGGGATTGTACTGTCAATGTCCAGGTTTTAGAATAAAAAAAGAGATGTTTCTTTCCATGGATTTGTCCCAAATGGCACCCTGTTCCCTTTATAGTGCACTACTTTGGATCAGGGTCCATACGGTGGAAAGTGGCATTTCGAGGCCGTCCATATAAACTCAATATTGTAATAAGCAGATTACTGGTTAACATTTATCACTTTTGGGGAAATAAAATGTCTGCTGTTTTTAAAAAGCTGTTTTCAGAATGTTTCTCATGTTGCATAGACAGTTCAAGGTAAAACCTGTGCATGTTGATGAATAAAAAATTACAAGTTTTGCTTCTGGAGTACACCAGCACACCCTTTTCACCACGAGGGGGCACATGACAATGTAGAGAAGATTATCTGTCAACCACAAACTCAATTTCCTGGTTGATTTGTTCAGGAGTTAAGCAGAACATTAAGCACATGACAGAACCAATGTTAAAACTATTCCTCTATTATTGAAGAGATTAGAATTTGTGCAATTTCTTAATCCTTAAACATTTCTTAATCCTTAAACTTTACAACATACTATCTGTTTTTCCTAATTACTCCAGCATATCACATGTGTAACTAGAGGCAAAAAAACTCAAGACCACATTTACTCCACACACTGAAACGCATACAAAGCTCTACGCTCTCCATTTGGCGAATCTGACCATAATTCTATCTTTCTGATTCCTGCTAACAAACAAAAGCACCAGTGACTTGCTCAATACGGAAGTGGTCCAATGTTGCCGACGCTAAACTACAGGACTGGTTCTTTAGCGCAGTTTGGAATACGTTCTGGGGTTCATGGCATTGAGTTTACCCCATCAGTCTTGGCTTCATTAACAAGTGCATCAATGACTTCGTCCCCACAGTGACCTTATGTACATATCCCAACCATAAACCATGGATTACGGGTAACATCCGCACAAAGCTAAAGGCTACAGCCGTCGCTTTCAAGTAGCGGGACACTAATCCGGACGCTTATAAGAAAACCTGCTACGCCCTCTGCAGAAACATCAAACCGAAAAGGCATCAATACAGGACTAATATCGAATCCTACTACACTGGCTCTGACACTCGGCTGTGGCAGGGCTTGCAAACTATCACGGATTAAAAACGGAAACTCAGCAGCGAGCTGCCCAGTGACCCGAGCTAAATGCCTTCTATGCTTGATTCGCGGCAAGCAACACTGAACCCTGCAAGAGATGACCAGCTGTTCTGGATGACTGTGTGATCACACTCTCCGTAGCCGATATGAGTAACATTCACAAAGCTGCAGGGCCAGATGGATAACCAGGACGCGTACTCAGAGCATGTGCTGGCAAGTGTCTTCACTGATATTTTAAACCTCTCCCTGACCCAGTCTGTAATATCTACAGTTGAAGTAGGAAGTTTACATACACTTACAGTGGTGCAAAAAAGTTTTTAGTCAGCCACCAATTGTGCAAGTCCTCCCACTTAAAAAGATGAGAGAGGCCTGTAATTTTCATCATAGGTACACTTCAACTATGACAGACAAAATGAGAAAAAAAATCCAGAAAATCACATTGTAGGATTTTTAATGAATTTATTTGCAAATTATGGTGGAAAATAAGTATTTGGTCAATAACAAAAGTTTCTCAATACTTTGTTATATACCCTTCATTGGCAATGACAGAGGTCAAATGTTTTCTGTAAGTCTTCACAAGGTTTTCACACACTGTTGCTGGTATTTTGGCCCATTCCTCCATGCAGAACTCCTCTAGAGCAGTGATGTTTTGGGGCTGTTGCTGGGCAACACGGACTTTCAACTCCCTCCAAAGATTTTCTATGGGGGTTGAGATCTGGAGACTGGCTAGGCCACTCCAGGACCTTGAAATGCTTCTTACGAAGCCACTCCTTCATTGCCCGGGCGGTGTGTTTGGGATCATTGTCATGCTGAAAGACCCAGCCACGTTTCATCTTCAATGCCCTTGCTGATGGAAGGAGGTTTTCACTCAAAATCTCACGATACATGGCCCCATTTATTCTTTCCTTTACACGGATCAGTCGTCCTGGTCCCTTTGCAGAAAAACAGCCCCAAAGCATGATGTTTCCACCCCCATGCTTCACAGTAGGTATGGTGTTCTTTGGATGTAACTCAGCATTCTTTGTCCTCCAAACACAACAAGTTGAGTTTTTACCAAAAAGTTATATTTTGGTTTCATCTGACCATATGACATTCTCCAAATCTTCTTCTGGATCATCCAAATACTCTCTAGCAAACTTCAGACGGGCCTGGACATGTACTGGCTTAAGCAGGGGGACACGTCTGACACTGCAGGATTTGAGTCCCTGGCGGCGTAGTGTGTTACTGATGGTAGGCTTTGTTACTTTGGTCCCAGCTCTCTGCAGGTCAGGTTTTGCTCCCGTTCTTGTGGTCATTTTGACCCCACGGGGTGAGATCTTGCGTGGAGCCCCAGATCGAGGGAGATTATCAGTGGTCTTGTATGTCTTCCATTTCCTAATAATTGCTCCTACAGTTGATTTCTTCAAACCAAGCTGCTTACCTATTGCAGATTCAGTCTTCCCAGTCTGGTGCAGGTCTACAATTTTGTTTCTGGTGTCCTTTGACAGCTCTTTGGTCTTGGACATAGTGGAGTTTGGAGTGTGACTGTTTGAGGTTGTGGACAGATGTCTTTTATACTGGTAACAAGTTCAAACAGGTGCCATTAATACAGGTAACGAGTGGAGGACAGAGGAGCCTCTTAAAGAAGAAGTTACAGGTCTGTGAGAGCCAGAAATCTTGCTTGTTTGTAGGTGACCAAATACTTATTTTCCACCATAATTTGCAAATAAATTCATTAAAAATCCTACAATGTGATTTTCTGGATTTTTTTTCTCATTTTGTCTGTCATAGTTGAAGTGTACCTATGATGAAAATTACAGGCCTCTCTCATCTTTTTAAGTGGGGGAACCTGCACAATTGGTGGCTGACTAAATCATTTTTTGCCCCACTGTAAGTATTTGATCACCTACCAACCAGTAAGAATTCTGGCTCTCACAGACCTGTTAGTTTTTCTTTAAGAAGCCCTCCTGTTCTCCACTCATTACCTGTATTAACTGCACCTGTTTGAACTCGTTACCTGTATAAAATTCACCTGTCCACACACTCAATGAAACAGACTCCAATCTCTCCACAATTGCCAAGACCAGAGAGCTGTGTAAGGACATCAGGGATAAAATTGTAGACCTGCACAAGGCTGGGATGGGCTACAGGACAATAGGCAAGCAGCTTGGTGAGAAGGCAACAACTGTTGGTGCAATTATTAGAAAATGGAAGAAGTTCAAGATGATGGTCAATCACCCTCGGTCTGGGGCTCCATGCAAGATCTCACCTCGTGGGGCATCAATGATCATGAGGAAGGTGAGGGATCAGCCCAGAACTACACGGCAGGACCTGGTCAATGACCTGAAGAGAGCTGGGACCACAGTCTCAAAGAAAACCATTAGTAACACACTACGCCGTCATGGATTAAAATCCTGCAGCGCACGCAAGGTCCCCCTGTTCAAGCCAGCGCATGTCCAGGCCCATCTGAAGTTTGCCAATGACCATCTGGATGATCCAGAGGAGGAATGGGAGAAGGTCATGTGGTCTGATGAGACAAAAATAGAGCTTTTTGGTCTAAACTCCACTCGCCGTGTTTGGAGGAAGAAGAAGGATGAGTGCAACCCTAAGAACACCATACCAACCGTGAAGCATGGAGGTGGAAACATCATTCTTTGGGGATGCTTTTCTGCAAAGGGGACAGGACGACTGCACCGTATTGAGGGGAGGATGGATGGGGCCATGTATTGCGAGATCTTTGCCAACAACCTCCTTCCCTCAATAAGAGCATTGAAGATGGGTCGTGACTGGGTCTTCCAGCATGACAACGACCCGAAACACACAGCCAGGGCAACTAAGGAGTGCCTCCATAAGAAGCATCTCAAGGTCCTGGAGTGGCCTAGACAGTCTCCAGACCTGACCTCAATAGAAAATCTTTGGAGGGAGCTGAAAGTCCGTATTGCCCAGCGACAACCCCAAAACCTGAAGGATCTGGAGAAGGTCTGTATGGAGGAGTGGGCCAAAATCCCTGCTGCAGTGTGTGCAAACCTGGTCAAGAACTACAGGAAATGTATGATCTCTGTAATTGCAAACAAAGGTTTCTGTACCAAATATTAAGTTATGCTTTTCTGATGTATCAAATACTTATGTCATGCAATAAAATGCTAATTAATTACTTAAAAATCATACAATGTGATTTTCTGGATTCTTGTTTTAGATTCTGTCTCTCACAGTTGAAGTGTACGTATGATAAAAATTACAGACTTCTACATGATTTGTAAGTAGGAAAACCTGCAAAATCGGCAGTGTATCAAATAATTGTTCTCCCCACTGTATATATGTGTGTGTATATATATATATATATGTGTGTATTTTTATATATGTGTATACACACACACACATGTAAAAAAAAATTGGCCGATTAATCGGTATCGGCTGTTTTCTTTTGTCCTCAAATAATCGGTATCGGCGTTGAAAAATCATAAATCGGTCGACCTCTACTTGATACATCTATTACATTAAAATAACACTAACTATTAGTGTATAATGTGCCTTTTACTAAGGAGTGGCTTCCATCTTGCCAGCAGCATACCACCCTGCATACCACTGCTGGCTTGCTTCTGAAGCTAAGCATGGTTGGTCCTGGTCAATCCCTGGATGGGAGACCAGATGCTGCTGGAAGTGGTGTTGGAGGGCCAGTAGGAGGCACTCTTTCCTCTGGTCTAAAAAAAATATCCCAATTCCTTTGTAGGGTGCTGTCTTTCGGACGGGATGTAAATGGGTGTCCTGACTTTCTGAGGTCATTTAAAGATCTCATGGCACTTATTGTAAGAGTAGGGGTGTTAACCCTGGTGTCCTGGCTAAATTCCCAATCTGGCCCTCAAACCATCACGGTCACCTAATAATCCCCAGTTTACAATTGGCTCATTCATTCCTTTCCCCTGTAACTATTCACCAGGTTGTTGCTCCAAATGATAATGTGTTCTCAGTCAACTTACCTGGTAAAATAACAAATAAATAACTCTACCATAAAGGCCTGATTGGTGGAGTGCTGCAGAGATGGTTGTCCTTCTGGAAGGTTCTCCCATCTCCACAGAGTGACCATCAGGTTCTTGGTCACCTCCCTGACCAAGGCTCTTCTACCCTGATTGCTCAGTTTTGCTGGACGGCCAGCTCTAGGAAGATTCCAAACTTCTTCCATTTAAGAATGATGGAGGCCACTGTGTTCTTGGGGACCTTCAATGCTGCAGACATGTTTTGTTACCCTTCCCCAGATCTGTGTCTCGGAGCTTCACCAGACAATTCCTTCAGCCTCATGGCTTGTTTTTTGCTCTGACATGCTCTGCAACTGTGGGACCTTCTATAGACAGGTGTGTGCCTTGGTAGACTCCAAGTTGTAGAAACATCTCATGGATGATTGGAAACAGGATGCACCTGAGCTCAATTTCAAGTCTCATAGCAAAGGGTCTGAATACTTATGTAAATAAGGCATTTCTGTTTTTTTTGTGTGCAGCTTGATGAGGAAACAATTTAATCAATTTTAGAATAAGACTGTAATGTAACAAAATGAGGGAAAAGGAAAGGGGTCTGAATACCTTTCAAATGCACTGTACATGTATCTACCTCAATTAACCTGTGTACAGTTGAAGTCGGAAGTATACATACACGTGAGCCAAATACATTTAAACTCAGTTTTTCACAATTCCTGACATTTAATCCGAATACAAATCAACTGTCTTAGGTCAGTTAGGATCACCACTTTATTTTAAGAATGTGAAATGGCAGAATAATAGTAGAGAGAATGATTTATTTCAGCTTTTATTTCATTATCACATTCCCATGGGTCAGAAGTTTACATACACTCAATTAGTAGTTGGTAGCATTGCCTTTAAATTGTTTAACTTTAAAATGTTTTGGGTAGCCTTCCACAAGCTTCCCACAATAAGTTGGGTGAATTTTGGCCCATTCCTCCTGACAGAGCTGGTTTAACTGAGTCAGGTTTGTAGGCCTCCTTGCTCACACACGCTTTTTCAGTTCTGCCCACAAATTTTCTATGGGATTGAGGTCAGGGCTTTGTGATGGCCACTCAAATACCATGACTTTGTTGGCCTTAAGCCATTGTGTCACAACTTTGGAAGATTGCTTGGGGTCATTGTCCATTTGGAAGACACATTTGGGACCAAGCTTTAACTTCCTGACTGATGCCTTGAGATGTTGCTTCAATATATCCACATAATTTTCCTTTCCTCATAATGCCATCTATTTTGTGAAGTGCACCAATCCCTTCTGCAGCAAAGCACCCCCACAACATGATACTGCCACCCCCGTGCTTCACAGTTGGGATAGTGTTCTTCAGCTTGCAAGCCTCCCCCTTTTTCCTCCAAACATAACGATGGTCATTATGGCCAAACAGTTCTATTTTTGTTTCATCAGACCAGAGGACATTTCTCCAAAAAGTACAATCTTTGTCCCCATGTGCAGTTGCAAACCGTAGTCTGGCTTTTTTTTATGGCTTTTTTGGATCAGTGGCTTCTTCCTTGCTGAGCGGCCTTTTAGGTTATGTTGATATAGGACTCGTTTTACTGTGGATATAGATACTTTTGTACCTGTTTCCTCCAGCATCTTCACAAGATTCTTTGCTGTTGTTTTGGAATTGATTACGTTCATTTCTAGGAGACAGAACGGGACTCCTTCCTGAGCGGTATGACGGCGGGTGGTCCCATGGTGTTTATACTTGCGTACTATTGTTTGCACAGTTGAACGTGGTACCTTCAGGCATTTGGAGATTGCTCCCAAAGATGAACAAGACTTGTGGAGGTCTACAATTTTTGGCTGATTTCTTTTGATTTTCCCATGATGTCAAGCAAAGGGGCATTGAGTTTGAAGGTAGGCCTTGAAATACATCCACAGTAGAGGACGACCGATTATGATTTTTCAATGCCGATGCCGATTATTGGAGGACCAAAAAAAAGCGGCTACCGATTAATCGGCTGATTTTTATATATTTTTGTAATAATGACAATTACAACAATACTGAATGAGCACTTTTATTGTAACTTAATATAATACAGAAATATAATCTATTTAGTCTCAAATAAATAATGAAACATGCTCAATCTGGTTTAATTAATGCAAAAACAGTGTTGGAGAAGAAAGTAAAAGTGCAATATGTGCCATGTAAAAAAGCAAACGTTTAAGTTCCTTGCTCAGAACATGAGAACATATGAAAGCTGGTGGTTCAATATTCCCAGTTCTTCAATATTCACAGTTAAGAAGTTTAGGTTCTAGTTATTATAGAAATTATGAAGAGTTGACTATTTCTCTCTATACCATTTGTATTTCATATACCTTAGACTATTTGATGTTCTAATAGGCACTTTAGTATTGCGAGCCTAATCTCAGGAGTTGATAGGCTTGAAGTCATAAACAGCGCTGTGAATCAAGCATTGCTAAGAGGGTCTCGTCCTTACAGAAACAGGGTCATTTCGAAAACAAAACGTTTATTCTTTCAGTGAAATATGGAACTGTTCCGTATTTTATCTAACGGGTGGCAACCCTAAGTGTCACGCCCTGGTCTAAGTATTTTGTGTTTTTCTTCATGTATTGGGTCAGGCCAGGGTGTGGCATGGGGTTTTTGTATTGTGGTGTGTTTTGTCTTGGGGTTTTGGTGTGTATGTATTGGGATTGTAGCTATCTAGCAAAGTCTATGGCTGTCTGGAGTGGTTCTCAATCAGAGGCAGGTGTTTATCGTTGTCTCTGATTGGGAACCATATTTAGGCAGCCATATTCTTTGAGTTTGTCGTGGGTGATTGTCCTTAGTGTCCTTGTTCCTGTCTATGTGTTAGGTTACACAAGTATAGGCTGTTTCGGTTTTCATTACGTTTATTGTTTTTGTAGTGTTTGTATTTAGATTCGTGTTACGTTTGTTTATTAAATTATGGATCGCAATCTACACGCTGCATTTTGGTCCGACTCTCCTTCACACCTAGAAAAAACCGTAACACTAAGTCTAAATATTGCTGTTACATTGCAAAACCTTCAATGTTATGTAATAATTATGTAAAATTCTGGCAAATTAGTTTGCTACGAGCCAGGCAGCCCAAACTGTTGCATATACCCAGACTCTGCGTGCAATGAACGCACGAGAAGTGACACAATTTCCCTATTTAATATTGCCTGCTAACATTAATTTCTTTTAACTAAATATGCAGGTTTAAAAATATATACTTCTGTGTATTGATTTTAAGAAAGGCATTGATGTTTATGGTTAGGTACATTCGAGCAACGATTGTGCTTTTTTCGCGAATGCGCATTTGTTAAATCATCCCCCGTTTGGCGAAGTAGGCTGTGATTCGATGATAAATTAACAGGCACCGCATTGATTATATGCAACTCAGGACAAGCTAGTTAAACTAGTAATATCATCAACCATGTGTAGTTAACTAGTGATTATGTGAAGATTGATTGTTTTTTATAAGACAAGTTTAATACTAGCTAGCAACTTACCTTGGCTCCTTGCTGCACTCTCGTAACAGGTGTTCGGCCTGCCACGCAGTTTCCTCGTGGAATGCAATGTAATTGGCCATAATCGGTGTCCAAAAATGCAGATTACCGATTGTTATGAAAACTTGAAATCGGCCCTAATTAATCGGCCATGCCGATGAAATGGTCGGCCTCTAATCCACAGGTACACCTCCAATTGACTCAAATTATTAGCCTATCAGAAGCTTCTAAAGCCATGACATCATTTTCTGGAATTTTCCAAGGTGTTTAAAGGCACAGTCAACTTAGTATATGTAAACTTCTGACACACTGGAATTGTGATACAGTGAATTATAAGTGAAATAATCTGTCTGTAAACAATTGTTGGAAAAATTACTTGTGTCATGCACAAAGTAGATGTCCTAACCGACTTGCCAAAACTATAGACATTTGTGGAGTGGTTGAAAAACGAGTTTTAATGACTCCAACCTAAGTGTATGTAATCTTCCGAATTCAACTGTATATAGCTAAATTATCATAACTCATTGTGTATTTATTATTACTTGTTTATTTATGTTTCACTTTTCTATTATTTCTTTGTTGGGAAGGGTCCGTAAATAAGCATTTCATTGTTAGTCTACGCCTGTTGTTTATGAAGCATGTGACAAATAAAATGTATCCCTCACACATTACTATCCCCCTACTATTATCTCAAATGAGCAAAATAACTCTGCTGTACCGTAGACTTAATTTCTGTCTTCTTTAGGGTTCACCTGTCAACTCACCTATCTCTATTTCCCCAGACCCTGTTTCTGTAAGGACCAGACCCTGTTTCTGTAACTACCAGACCCTGTTTCTGTAAGGACCAGACCCTGTTTGTGTAAGGACCAGACCCTGTTTCTGTAAGGACCAGACCCTGTTTCTGTAAGGACCAGACCCTGTTTCTGCAAGGACCAGACCCTGTTTCTGCAAGGACCAGACCCTGTTTCTGCAAGGACCAGACCCTGTTTCTGCAAGGACCAGACCCTGTTTCTGCAAGGACCAGACCCTGTTTCTGTAAGGACCAGACCCTGTTTCTGTAAGGACCAGACCCTGTTTCTGTAAGGACGAGATAAGGGAGAAAGTAGGCAGCTTCACAGGAATCCCAGTATGTTTACAATCAGGGCCTGTGGTCTCCCACTTTTCCCTGTTCGGCGGGGGTGGTCCCCCTGGTCCCCACATCTGGAGCATGTTAGCCACTTCCTGTCGCTAGCATCCGGTCAGACCCCTATCCCACAGACCCAGACCCGGGATGGGAGAGGGAGAAGCACAGCAGTGGTCTGGGCCTGTACAAACACGACAAGTGTGTGTGTGTCCACTATTCCACAAGAATAGTGACCCAGATATTAAATATTGACTGACAGCTCAAAGAGTTATGATTTCCAGGTTTTTGTTTTGCAATGAGGGATATAAATAAACTGTAGAGTAACATACTAGATGGTAGAATTAACTCTTTGTTTTAAAGTGTTATGCTTTACGGGAGGAGTGTGTGATTAAACAAACATATTTCAAGTTGTAATATCAAAAGATGTGTCTATAAGACTGTGTAGAGATATACAAGAGGACATTTTGTGAAGGCTATTTTCAAGAAGTGGGCATATTGTCTAGCTGTGTTCTCTGAATCTCTTTCTATAAATGTTCTTCTGTTCCCTCATGGACTGATTTACTCTAACTATTTATTTATTTATTTCACCTTTATTTAACCAGGTAGGCAAGTTGACAACAAGTTCTCATTTACAATTGCGACCTGGCCAAGATAAAGCAAAGCAGTTCGACACATACAACAACACAGAGTTACACATGGGGTAAAACAAACACACAGTCAATAATACAGTAGAAAAATAAGTCTATATACAATGTGAGCAAATGAGGTGAGATAAGGGAGGAAAAAATACAAATAAAAATGTTAAAAAAGGCCATGGTGGTGAAGGAAATACAATATAGCAAGTAAAACACTGGAATGGTAGATTTGCAGTTGGAGAATGTGCAAGGTAGAGATAGAAATAACGGGGTGCAAAGGAGCAAAATAAATAAATACAGTAGGGGAAGAGGTAGTTGTTTGGGCTAAATTATAGATGGGCTATGTACAGGTGCAGTCATCTGTGAGCTGCTCTGACAGCTGGTGCTTAAAGCTAATGAGGGAGATAAGTGTTTCCAGTTTCAGAGATTTTTGTAGTTCGTTCCAGTCATTGGCATCAGAGAACTGGAAGGAGAGGCGGTCAAAGGAAGAATTGGTTTTGGGGGTGACCAGAGAGATATACCTGCTGGAGCGCGTGCTACACGTGGGTGCTGCTATGGTGACCAGCGAGCTGAGATAAGGGGGACTTTACCTACCGTGGTCTTGTAGATGACCTGGAGCCAGTGGGTTTGGCGACGAGTATGAAGCGAGGGCCAGCCAACGAGAGCGTACAGGTCGCAGTGGTGGCTGGTATATGGGGCTTTGGTGACAAAACGGATGGCACTGTGATCCAATTTATTGAGTAGGGTATTGGAGGCTATTTTGTAAATGACATCGCCGAAGTCGAGGATCGGTAGGATGGTCAGTTTTACAAGGGTATGTTTGGCAGCATGAGTGAAGGATGCTTTGTTGCGAAATAGGAAGCCAATTCTAGATTTAACTTTGGATTGGAGATGTTTGATCTGAGTCTGGAAGGAGAGTTTACAGTCTAACCAGACACCTAGGTATTTGTAGTTGTCCACATATTCTAAGTCAGAACCGTCCAGAGTAGTGATGTTGGGCAGGTGCAGGCAGCGATCGGTTGAAGAGCATACATTTAGTTTTACTTGTATTTAAGAGCAATTGGAGGCTACGGAAGGAGAGTTGTATGGCATTGAAGCTCGTCTGGAGGTTTGTTAACACAGACTCACCAGCAGCAAGAGCGACATCATTGATGTATACAGAGAAGAGAGTCGGTCCAAGAATTGAACCCTGTGGCACCCCCATAGAGACTGCCAGAGGCCCGGACAACAGGCCCTCCGATTTGACACACTGAACTCTATCAGAGAAGTAGTTGGTGAACCAGGCGAGGCAATCATTTGAGAAACCAAGGCTATCGAGTCTGCCGATGAGGATGTGGTGATTGACAGAGTCGAAAGCCTTGGCCAGGTCAATGAATACGTCTGCACAGTATTGTTTCTTATCGATGGCGGTTAAGATATCGTTTAGGACCTTGAGCGTGGCTGAGTTGCACCCATTGCCAGCTCTGAAACCAGATTTGACTGACTGAACCTCCCACCTCCCTGTGCTGCAGTACAGAAAAACTGTAGCTTTATAGGCAGTTCAAAGCCTTTGCACCTCCAGTCAAACAGATTGCCTTGTAAACATGAACACATCAAATTCCCCTTCTTCTTGTGTACCCATATGTGTGCCATGTGTATCGTCTACAGAACACTAACCAACTGTTCCGACACCATCAACCCACTATGGACTACGTCTGGCCATGTTGCCTGTCTGTCATGGCAGATAGTTACAAATCCACAGGAACTCCAGGACTGTACAGAGCTGAAAGAGAAGAATACTAAGTGTCATCAGGTGCACCTGATGGCTAATCGGGTGACACCATTCGGGTGCACCAGGTCCCCTCCCTGTTCCTAATGTCTTTTCAGGCTTGGAACTTGGTCGCAGAGCATTTCATATTATTCTGTGTGTAAATCCGTGACACTCCATTTAGTATGACATGTTACATTTGCTATGGTTACATAAGACAGATGGTAACTTAAGGCAAAAACAAAAGTTAGGTGGATGGGTGGGTGTTTGACTCTCATCACAGACAACTTCATTATTATTGCTCAATTGCAACTTTTCAACTACTTTTTAGCTACTTTGAAACTACTTAGCGTATTGGCTAACCCTCTCCTAACCCTTCCCCTAACCTTAACCTAATCTCCTAGACTTAACCCTAACCACTAGCCAAGCTAAAGTTAGCGAGCCATCTAGGTAGAATTTGTAACATATCATACATTTCACAAATTCTTAACATATTGTATGTTTTTCAAATGCGTAAAGTACGTTTAGAAAATTCGTAACATATAATACGAATTGTAATTCGTAGCATATCATACGGAATGGGTGCTGGACATCCAAAATTAATATATACCATACGAAATGTAACATTTCATACACACACACAGTGCAGTAGACCTAACTATGTAATTACACTTAATATATTATTATTATTATTATTATTATTATTATTATTATTATTATTATTATTATTATTATAGAAGACCAACTCAGTCCCATCCAAGCCTCGTTCCCCTACCTTGCCCTTCCAGTCCCAAATTTGAATTCAACCAGGCAGCAATAACAGATGGTCTGTTGGCTATGATGTCAAGCGTTTTCAGCTGTTGGCTGAAAGTTGGAGACAGGGAGGGAGGGAGAGAGAGGGAGGGAGGGAGAGAGCGTGGGAGAGGGAGGGAGGGAGGGAGGGAAAGAGCGGGAGGGAGAGAGCGTGGGAGAGGGAGGGAGGGTGAGAGCGCGGGAGAGAAAGGGAGGAGAGAGGGAGGAGAGAGAACGGTTGGACTGTCACGGAGAAAAATAATTGGCCAACTCTTTTTTTATGAGTTTAGAACGAGAGAAAACCCCTTGGGTATCAACAACAGTCTACGCCAGAAAGAGGAGGTGTGTAAAAGAAAAGGGTTGGAGGAAAAACTATTTGGCTCGCTGTAACTAGCTTCTGTCAGACGTGACTAACTAGCCAACTGACAAACTGATTTTTAATACAATGCCGTGGAACTCATGTTATCAACCGAAATAACTCACTTAAGTTCCTCCGTTGAGACTGCAAAGAACGATTTATAATTTTAGACACCGTTTTTGAAGATGACGAGAACGCGGGGCTGATTCATTTTGAATAACCTATTCTTGTCCTTAAAACATTGAAGGGAAAACTTGTGTTTTTCTCACTGTGACTATAGCCTATGTGCATTGGAACCGGTTTTTCCACTGCTGCTTCGATTTTCTGTTGTTTTCCGTTGTGTTCATGCCTGACAGTTTTCACGGAAAACAGATCCACGTAGCCGAACGAAGTCGGTAAGTGTTCTTCTGTACAGTGTGTAAATAAATTATAAACCTTTACAGGATGTAAATTACAGCCATATCATTGGCTATGATGAATTATATTCGCACCGCAGACAATACTATTTATGATCTTTAGGCTCCTTCAAACAAGAGAAAGATACAATGAAACTGAATCACCCCGTGAAATTGAACAATCAATGTAACGTTAATTCCTGTAGAAGAGCTGCTGTTTGAAAAAGTCTGCGGGTGGGATGCTCATAAACTTGTGTTAGTGACTAGTACACCGTTTTGAAGTTAAAAACACGTTTTTAATAATGAATTCCATAGAGTAAGTATAGGCTAAACTTTTTTAGTTTTATTCATTCAGTAATTTATCATATCATTTTGATGTCACTCTCCAGTCAATTAATGTGTGGGCTCTGTTTCAAGATAATTTCAGTAGAACCTATTGGGTTATTATTCCCGAAGATAACAATGTAAACAACTTGGGCAATTAGCCATTTTATGGAGAAAAGCCTGAAATAGATTGATTGTTATCTTTTAACTATTGTTATCATAGTCAGACATGTACACTCCTTGATCCTATTGACCAGATAAGCATTGTTATGTGTTTTGTCCTTGACAGTTATACTTTTACATACAAACAACACCAATTGTATACATGTTAGTTATTTTCACATATTCCCTTTTTTCTATTTGTTTTCGTCCATATTTCCTCCACCATAGTCTCAGACAGGACACGAAAGAACCTTGGCCTTGTGGCCCAGTGTGTTTACTGGTGGGGGTGTGCCTTTTTGGGGGTAGTAGTAATGATAGCTTGTGTCCCTCTGTGGCAAACGAGTCATCTCTAGTTACACCCCCTCAATGCTCTTCCCCCTCCTACACCCTCCTAGCAAGCCCCCCCAAAGCCAGTCGTCTAGCTAGGGCCAGATGGCTTTGCCTAAACCACTCTGGGAAAATGCAGTGATGGAGCCCTTCCCTGCTCCAGAGAGAGAGAGGCATGTGAGGGGGAAAGAGCAGGCGGTCAATGCTGGGGTGTGTTACTTAACTCCTAGTCCTTGAGGTTCTGTAGTGTACTGTGTTATTCTGTTTTTCAATTAGTACTGAAGCACTCATCGTCCCTCCAATCAGGAGCCTTGGTCTTGACCTTAGGAGGCAGCCTCAGTGGCACGTATAACCCTCAGTCTCCAGGTGTATTGTAACTGCCTAGTTCTGTCTGGTTAGAAAACTAATCATTCTGAACTACTTTCCTTTCATTGTCTACTTTCACTCACCACCTGTAGATCTGAGAGTTAACTTCTTGCGTCGAGCCATCCCGGATCCGGGATCGTGAATACAGCCTCAAGCTCATTACCATAACGCAACGTTAACTATTCATGAAAATCGCAAATGAAATGAAATTAATATGCTAGCTCTCAAGCTTAGCCTTTTGTTAACAACACTGTCATCTTAGATTTTCAAAATATGCTTCTCAACCATAGCAAAACAAGCATTTGTGTAACAGCTAGCGCGGCTAGTGTAGCATTTAGCGTTAGCATCAGCAGGCAACATTTTCACAAAAACCAGAAAATCATTCAAATAAAATCATTACCTTTGAAGAACTTCAGATGTTTTCAATGAGGAGACTCTCAGTTAGATAGCAAATGCTCAGTTTTTCCTGAAAGATTATTTGTTTAGGAGAAATTGCTCCGTTTGGTGCGTCACGTTTGGCTACCAAAAAAAAACGAAAATTCAGTCTTCAAAACGCCGAACTTTTTTCCAAATTAACTCCATAATATCGACTGAAACATGGTAAATGTTGTTTAGAATCAATCCTCAAAGTGTTTTTCACATATCTCTTCATGATATATCGTTCGTTGAAAGCCTCCTCTCTCCTCTCAATCACTGGATGACTGCGTGCAGCTTGTAGATTACGCACCAATTTAGACAAAGGACACCGGGCGGACCCCTGGTAAATGTAGTCTCTTATGGCCAATCTTCCAATGATATGCCTACAAATACGTCACAATGCTGCAGACACCTTGGAGAAACGATAGAAAGGGCAGGCTCATTACCGGCGCATTCACAGCCATATAAGGAGACAATGGAAAACAGAGCTTCAAAAATTCTGCCCATTTCCTGGTTGAAGTTTCATCTTGGTTTCGCCTGTAGCACGAGTTCTGTGGCACTCACAGATAATATCTTTGCAGTTTTGGAAACCTTAGAGTGTTTTCTTTCCAAAGCTGCCAATTATATGCATAGTCGAGCATCTTTTCGTGACAAAATATTGCGCTTAAAACGGGCACGTTTTTTAATCCATAAATTAAAAGAGCGCCCCCTATATCCAAGAAGTTAAATTGGAACTCCATCACAGGGTGTTCACCAATAGCCATTTTCACACTGACATTTTCAACTCAGGGTGACTCAAAGACAAACTGGTTGATGAGATTTTCAACCCGAATGGTGTCAACTGTCAACCCTGCTAAGGACTAGGGTTGAAATAGGGTCAGGGTGGAAAGGAGAGGTGAGACACCCTAGTCTGACCTTAATGTAGCCCTGACCCATGATGACAGAGTGTATATTATCCATAATAGTCATGGGCGTCAGGTCTTATTGTGGAAACACTTCTACTGGTGGTGTCATAGTGAGTTGAATAGTCTTCTACTCTATTGTATTTACTGACTGTACACTCCACACCCCCATTAGAGGGGCCTTTCTAATTGACCTGGCCTGGGTATCCTGGAAGGATATTTACCTCATCAAATCAGTAGAGGATGCCTGGTCGTTCTTTAAAAGTAATCTCCTCACCATCTTAAATAAGCATGCCCCTTTCAAAAGATGTAGAACTAAGAACAGATACAGCCCTTTGTTCACTCCAGACCTGACTGCTCTCGACCAGCACAAAACATCCTGTGGCGGACCGCACTAGCATCGAATAGTCCCTGCGAAATGCAACTTTTCAGGGAAGTCAGGAACCGATACTACTTTTGACTGGTAATGTGTATATATGTATCTCTCACGTCGCTCTACAAAAAGACTGCTATGGTGTGTGGTCATCCACAGCCCCTCCCAAAATGGGTGCTGTGCCATTTTTTTCACCTTGCATTACTTGACAGAATACTGCTATGGTGTGTGGTCATCCACACCCCCTCCCAAAATGGGTGCTGTGCCATTTTTTCACCTTGCATTACTTGACATAGATCCAGAAAAACTAGATGTGTAAACCTAGTAAGTCCAGAACTGTCAGTTAGGAAAGCAAAGGCTCGCTTTTTCAAACAGAAATTTGCATCCTGTAGCTCTAACTCCAACAAGTTTTGGGAGAATAAAAGTAGCTCCTCACAGCTGCCCACAGCACTGAGGCAAGGTAACACTGTCACCACCGATAAATCCACAATAATTGAGAATTACAATAAGCATTTCTCTACGGCTGGCCATGCTTTCCTCCTGGTTACCCCAACCCTGGCCAACAGCTCCGCGACCCTCGCAGCTACTCGCCCAAGCCTCCCCAGCTTCTCCTTCACCCAAACTAGATCGCAGATGTTCTGAAAGAGCTGCAAAACCTGGACCCGTACAAATCAGCTGGGCTAGACAATTTGGACCCTCTCTTTCTAAAATTATCCGCCACCATTGTTGCAACCCCTATTACCAGTCTGTTCAACCTCTCTTTCGTATCGTCCGAGATGTCTAAAGATTGGAATGCTGCCGCGGTCATCCCCCTCTCCAACGGGGGTGACACTCTAGACCCAAACTGTTACAGACCTATATTCATCCTGCCCTGCCTTTTTTAAAGTCTTCGAAAACAAATAGATCACTGACCATTTCGAATCCCACCATACCTTCTCCACTGTACACTCCGGGTTTCCGAGCCAGTCACGGGTGCACCTCAGTCACGCTCAAGGTACTAAACGATATCATAACCGCCATTGATAAAAGACAGTACTGTGCAGCTGTCTTCATCGACCTGGCCAAGGCTTTCGACTCTGTCAATCACCGTATTCTTATCGGCAGACTCAACAGCCTTGGTTTCTCAAATGACTGCCTCGCCTGGTTCACCAACTACTTCCCAGATAGAGTTCAGTGTGTCAAATAGGAGGGCCTGTTGTCCGGACTTCTGGCAGTCTATATGGTGGTGCCACAGGGTTAAATTTTCGGGCCGACTCTTTTCTCTATATACATCAACAATGTCGCTCTTGCTGCTGGTGATTCCCTGATCCACTTCTACGCAGATGACACCATTCTGTATACAACTGGCCCTTCTTTGGACACTGTGTTAACAAACCTCCAAACGAGCTTCAATGCCATACAACTCTCCTTCCGTGGCCTCCAACTGCTCTTAAATGCTAGTAAAACTAAATGTGTGCTTTTCAACCGATCGCTGCCCGCACACGCCCGCCCGACTAGCATCAATACTCTGGACGGTTCTGATTTAGAATATGTGGACAACTACAAATACCTAGGTGTCTGGTTAGACTAAACTCTCCTTCCAGACTCATATTAAACATCTCCAATCCTAAATTAAATCTAGAATCGGCTTCCTATTTCGCAACAAAGCATCCTTCACTCACGCTGCCAAACACACCCTCGTAAAACTGACCATCCTACCGATCCTCAACTTCGGCGATGTCATTTACAAAATAGCCTCCAACACTACTCAGCAAACTGGATGCAGTCTATCACAGTGCCATCCGTTTTGTCACCAAAGCCCCATACACTACCCACCACTGCAACCTGTATGCTCTCGTCAGCTTGCCCTCGCTACATATTTGTCGCCAGACCCACTGGCTCCAGATCATCTATAAGTCTTTGCTAAGTTAAGCTCCGCCTTATCTCAGCTCACTTTTCACCATAACACCCACTCGTAGCACGCGCTCCAGCAGGTATATCTCACTCGTCATCCCCAAAGCCAACACCTCCTTTGGCCACCTTTCCTTCCAGTTCTCTGCAGTCAATGACTGGAACAAATTGCAAAAATCGCTGAAGTTGGAGACTTCTCTCCCTCACTAACTTTAAGCGTCAGCTATCTGAGCAGCTTACCGATCGCTGCAGCTGTACACAGTCCATCTGTAAATAGCCCATCCAATCTAACTACCTCATCCCCATATTGTTTTGATTTACTTTTTCTTTTTTGCACACCAGTATTTCTACTTGCACATCATCTGCACATCTATCACTCCAGTGTTAATTTGCTAAATTGTAATTACTTCGCTACTATGGCCTATTTATTGCCTTACCTCCTTAATCCATTTGTACACACCTTATATAGATTTTCTTTATTGTGTTATTGACTGTACCTTTGTTTATTCCATGTGTAACTTTGTGTTGTTTGTGTTGCACTGCTTTGCTTTATCTTGGCCAGGTCGCAGTTGTAAATGAGAACTTGTTCTCAACTAGCCTACCTGGTTAAATAAAGGTGAAATAAAAAAAAGAGACCCTCAGCTGTGGTAGCAGAGGTCAACCCTGCCAAGGCTCGTATGGTCCAGCCAAAAACATGACCTGTCAGAGTTGAAAGGCCTCAACTTTAGCTTAGCGTCTCTTCATCTGTAGGAGGAGCGAGGGGGCAACGATGGGTCGTGTGTAAATAAGACTGCTGTTGCAAAGCTTGGGCAGCTGTATATACCATCAATGAGGAGGGTGGAGTGCAGCCCCCGAGGCATGCTCCCTGTCCTGTTGATCTGTAATGCAGTTTGAAATCTGGGCCCTTTTTTGCTGAGCTGAAAGTTTTGAGATAATTTAGAACGGGAAGTTTGTTGACGTTTAACTTTCCATGATCTGACAAGCCTTTCTCACGTTTTCTCTGCATCAGGCTATTTCAGGAGAAGTCCTGTGTTGATAGATGCTCTAACTTTTTGTTTATTATCCTTTCCAGGGACCTCTCTTCATAGACCTGTTCTGGGTCTGGATATCCCAGTTTTTTTGACCCCTGTAATGTTATTGCTGTATCTATGTCTGCAATGTTAAATTCAGTCCAGTAAAACTGAATACACAGAGCAGACTAGCTTGTCTATACAGAAAAGGGAAGTCTATCACGATAACAATATTTGTCATGGAGTGTTTATTACCAGATGCATTTAATTGATTATAATACCAAGTTACATTCTGAACTGTGTCTCAATAATCCCAACATGGTCTACTCAATCCGTCTCACTGTCTAGTTGCTTTGTGTCACAGACCTTCAAGTAACTAGTTCATAGGACATGAGCTCAGAAGAACAAGGCTAACTTTGTTTAAAAGCACAGGCCTACATACAGTGCCTTCAGAAAGTAATCATACCCCTTGACTTATTCCACATTTTGTTGTGTTACAGCCTGAATTCAAAATGGATTGAATGAGTTACTATCCTGATTTCCATCATATCCCATGGTAGTCAGGCATTGCTCTACAAGCCAAGGACTGATTTAGGCATACTACTGTGCTGTGTTGGTCCTGCACTGACAGAGTGTATCTATACACTGAACACACTAGGATCTCCCACAAATGAGCCCCCTCAGTTAAAAGAGCCTGGAAATAGTCTATGTTGAACCCTGTTGACAAGAGGAGATGCTTGTTGTGGGTTAGGCCGGGAGATGGAGAGAGTCTTCTCCTGTAGCATTAGTCTAGTAAGGGCAGTCAAAGTATTTGGGTGTGGAATAGTTCTGCTGTCTCATTGACCGAACTGAGCATCCAAAAGGAATAGTAGGGGTTTTTGGGGTCTTGGAGATCCACAAACATCCATTCATAGAGAGACTAAAAAGTATTGGGTGATGTAGTTTTCCCCTGGCTTAGGGGCTGCCAGAGAACCCTAGAAGTGTACACGAAGGAGGTATTTTAGGATGGGAGAGACCATAAGGAGGTACAATTATACCCTGGCACCAGACAGATGTTGGGTGGAATGGAAGAACTGCTCTGCGCTGCTGTAAAGGACAGAGCTGACCTTGAAGTGGCAGAAACTCTTCAAGCTCTGTCAAGTTGGTTGTTGATCACTGTTAGACAGCCATTTTCAAGTCTTGCCATAGATTTTCAAGTCAAAACTGTAACTTGGCCACTCAGGAATATTCACTGTCTTCTTGGTAAGCAACTCCAGTGTATATTTGGCCTTGTGTTTTAGGTTATTGTCCTGCTGAAAGGTGAATTCATCTCCCAGTGTCTGATGGAAAGAAGACTGAACCAAGTTTTCCTCTAGGATTTTGTCTGTGCTTAGATCTATGGTTTATTTTTATCAAACTCCCTAGTCCCAAGATGTTGCAGCCACCATGCTTGAAAATATGAAGAGTGGAACTGTGTTGGATTTTCCCCAAATATAATGCTTTATATACAGGAAATAAAGTACATTTTCTTTCCCACAGTTTTTGTAGTTTTACTTTAGTGCGTTGTTATAGATAGGGTGCATGCTTTGGAATATTTTTATTCTGTACAGGCTTCATTTTCACTCTGTAATTTAGGTTAGTATTGTGGAGTAACTACAATGTTGTTAATCCATCCTCAATTTTCTCCAACCATGGCCATTAAACTCTAACTGTTTTAAAATCACCATTGGGCTCATGGTGAAATCCCTGAGTGGTTTCCTAACCCCCCCTGCAACTGAGTTAGGAAGGATGCCTGTATCTTTGTATTGTATTGAATACACCATCCAAAGCATAATTAATTACTTCACCATGCTCAAAGGGATATTCAGTGTCTGCTTTAAAAAAAAAACTATATACCAATAGGTGCCCTTCTTAGCGAGGCATTGGAAAACCTCCCTGGTGTGCTTGAAATTCACTACTCGACTGAGAGACCTTGCAGATAATTGTATGTGTGGGGTACAGAGATGGGGTAATCATTCAAAGTCAAGACATTTCAGTGTTTAATTTTGTATTCATTTGTAAAAATTTAGAACAAAATACTATTCTGTCATCGTGGGGTATTTATTGTGTGTAGATCAGTGGCACAAATTTGGAATTTAATCTATTTGAAATTCAGGCTGTAACACAACAAAATGTGGAAGAAAACAAGGGGAGTGAATACTTTCTGAAGGCACTGTAGGTGAGGCTAGGCATCCACTCCTTTGTTTTTGTGTTCATAGTGACTCCATCACACTCCACTCCCTGTATAGCCTAGTCTGGCTTTGCAATGACACTGTATGTCCAATTTGTTTCTTATAGTCTGCTAGTTCTAAACCGTGTGACGTGTAGACAATTATTGCATTCAATGTTTGCTCTCATAAAGACCCCCATCACTCTTTTAGTCTATGTAATGATAAGTACACTACATTCAGTGGTGTAAAGTACTTAAGTAAAATTACTTCAAAGTACTACATAAGTTGTTTTTTGGGGTATCTGTACTTTACTTTACTTTTTATATTTTTGACAACTTTTTGCAGGTTTTTCAGCAGGTTTTTCAGTATTTCCCTTTCTGCTCAAAACATTTTATTTTGTTGTAGGCTATTTAACAACTTAATGCAATTATTAAGGAGGTCGGTGGCATTTCTGGCTCTCTGAACTACATTGACATTGTCAGTCTCTAGAAAAAGGCATCCCCATTTGTACAAACACAGACTTGTCAATGTGCATGGTGTGGATTGGAGTTGTTTATATTTGCATGAGTGTGTGTGCGTGACGTTTGTGGGTCTGTTGTGTGAGTGTGCATGGAAATAGGGGTGTGTGTCTACATGTGTATCATACACGTGACTGCCTCTCGAAAAGGCCTCTCATTGTTTCTCTGTTCTTCTACTTACTGGTTTTTCTCCTTTTTTTTGTAAGGAACTCTTTACAATCAGAGTTGAAAGGCCTCCATTGTTTGGGCCTTTCACAAAGGCAGGCATGGAGTGGAAGGGCTTGAGGGAGAATAGGATCTCTTTCTGAGGCTGATAAAACGATTACAATATTTAAAAGGATATACAGTATGTTAAACCATGTGTTAAACAGTTGGTTTTCTGGATACTCATTCAGTCATAATATAAAAGATGTGTGCTTGCCATCAGAGACAGTTGTTTGCGTGTCTGTAAGTGAAGAAATGTAGGCCTATAGACTACATTGGAGTTGAAAGGAGCAACGTGACCATAACTTTTCCTCCATGGTGATTGGGAGGTAGATGGTTTGGGGTGTTTGATAGTGATGTATTATCTTTTATGATGACATTAGAGGTTTGTTATTATGGCACGTCTGCACATGTTAGAAAGGTCAGTGTTTTTGGTCTTAGAGTTCATGTCAGTGTTAGGCTTTGTTGTAAAACTTACTGCCCCTAAAATCACTTTCTATATATTCTCACTCTGTAATTACTGCTCTCTGAAGGGGTTACAGACTGCATTCTCTCTCGTTCTCTCCCTCCCTCTCTCTCTTTGAAGAGCACTGTAGGGCTCAGAGCCTGGTCCAGAACTTGGACCGAGAGCTCTCTGCTCGCGGTCCAAGCCTGGCTAAAGAAAGACTGGAGGCATGGAGGGAGGGGAGTAGGAGACGGTGCGGCAGTGCCAAATTCATTGCAGGTCCCCCCCTCCGCCTCATTCACTCTTGAGGAACAAAGTGTTGTTTGAGAGGCACTGATCAGAGATTTAGAGGAGAAATGATAGAGACAGGCTGAAAGAAAGAATGTTGGTGAGCTGTGACTTTATCACCAACTTAATAAAAATGTCTGGATGTGAGGATGTGGAAGGAGTGTAGATGAGGTTTAAGGGCTCCCGAGTGGCACAGCGGTCTAAGGCACTGCATCTCCGTGCTAGAGGTGTCACTACAGACACCCTGGTTCAATTCCAGGCTGTATCACAACCGGCCGTGATTTGGAGTCCAATAGGGTGGCGCACAATTTGCCCAGCGTCGTCCGAGTTTGGCCGGTGTAGGCCGTCATTGTAAATATGAATGTGTTCTTAACTGACTTGCCTAGTTAAATAAAAATGCTAAAATTATTTAAGGATGTCTTTATGACTGGTAGATCATTCTATCCTCGTTTCATCTTCAGATTCATAATTTCCTTCGTTAGTCAGTATGGATGAGTAAAGGTTATCATAGATCTGTGATTTTACCATAGTGGTCTAATCATGATAATAAATCTGTTGAAATGCACTTAATGACTTGTAACCATGGTATTTATGTTCCTCCTCAATAGAACATAGTGTCAATTCTTTGCCTTTTAAGAGATACAAGGGAGGGTGTCTGTGGCTGTCTCTCAGTAGACCACTTTCAAACACTGTCACATATCATGTGGAGTGCATCTCATTTGCTCCCTGTTTTTGAGATGAGCTGAGATGACAAACGAGTCTTGTCCCTTCGTTTCTCAGTCAAATGAGCTCCCAAATGCAGCAGGTTTTTCAGTATTTCCCTCTCTGCTCAAAACATCCATTTACATAACACTCTTCAGGACTACCTTTAATCTGATTAGCATTCCTCAATAACTAACGACAAGGTGTATCCAGTAACGACGAGGTGTATCCAGTAACGACGAGGTGTATCCAGTAACGACGAGGTGTATCCAGTAACGACGAGGTGTATCCAGTAACGACGAGGTGTATCCAGTAACGACGAGGTGTATCCAGTAACGACGAGGTGTATTAAGTGCAGCAATTTTACTTCATAAGAAACAAAATGGAAGATGTCTCATTGCACCATATATCAACATCTATTTGATGTCTATTTGATTTAATTACAAATATTTAAGGACCAGGTTTGGTTGGTAATGGATTGGACAGGTCAGTGAGAGGGGTTACTCAAGTTCAGGAGGATTGGCAAATCTATCCAGAAAGAGAGTTTCACCTATTTGACCACATAAAAAATTGGCTTTATCTGTACACAAGTTGTGTTCAAGTTGCCAGCCAGAGAGCATTCTCTCTCAGCTGTGAATGTTGATATCATAGTGTCTCACATATTAGAGCATGAGTGAGTGCATCTGAATACATGATGAAAGGCCCATATAAACACAATCCAGTTCTGAGATCATTTTGAACATGTGGACTGAGAGTGGAGTGTTTTATTTGACTTGTTTAGAGATCATAACCCACTATTGTAGCATAACCCATTGTCATCATCATGTTCTAATAGCCAAGGCATTCAAACCTATATCACCAAGTTTATTTGAGTCTGTTATGTTGGATTAAACCAGAAAATAAGAGTGTTGGTGTTGATGCTCCAGCCTCCATATCCAACTCTAACTTTCCTGCTCTGCTTCCTGCCCTAAGGGAAAAGTCACCTCCAGCACCGCCACTGATCTCCACTTCCTCCTCTTGGCCACAGCTTCCTGCCCTGAGGGAAAAGTTACCTCCAGCACCGCCACAGATCTCCACTTCCTCCTCTTGGCCACAGCTTCCTGCCCTGAGGGAAAAGTCACCTCCAGCACCGCCACTGATCTCCACTTCCTCCTCTTGGCCACAGCTTCCTGCCCTGAGGGAAAAGTCACCTCCAGCACCGCCACTGATCTCCACTTCCTCCTCTTGGCCACAGCTTCCTGCCCTGAGGGAAAAGTCACCTCCAGCACCGCCACTGATCTCCACTTCCTCCTCTTGGCCACAGCTTCCTGCCCTGAGGGAAAAGTTACCTCCAGCACCGCCACAGATCTCCACTTCCTCCTCTTGGCCACAGCTTCCTGCCCTGAGGGAAAAGTCACCTCCAGCACCGCCACTGATCTCCACTTCCTCCTCTTGGCCACAGCTTCCTGCCCTGAGGGAAAAGTCACCTCCAGCACCGCCACTGATCTCCACTTCCTCCTCTTGGCCACAGCTTCCTGCCCTGAGGGAAAAGTCACCTCCAGCACCGCCACTGATCTCCACTTCCTCCTCTTGGCCACAGCTTCCTGCCCTGAGGGAAAAGTCACCTCCAGCACCGCCACTGATCTCCACTTCCTCCTCTTGGCCACATGAGCTTCCTGCCCTGAGGGAAAAGTCACCTCCAGCACCACCACTGATCTCCACTTCCTCCTCTTGGCCACAGCTTCCTGCCCTGAGGGAAAAGTCACCTCCAGCACCGCCACTGATCTCCACTTCCTCCTCTTGGCCACAGCTTCCTGCCAATGAGAGAGAGTGATTCTCTTATGGTTAATAGGCAACCACAGTTGGCACAAAGTGGACACTATGGAGTAGGTTGGTCCTATCATGTCCATACTATTCTCCAGTCTCCACCATGCCCAATGGGCAGGACACATTGGGAAGGGTGTTTGGCATTTGGAATCATGGAGAATTAGTTTTATAGCTGTAGCTATAAGGGTGGGGGGTGGAGCTGTAGATCAACAGGCATCATGCCCAGTCAGGAGGAGACCATGGCAAATGGTACAGTCTCGCATACCCCCCTGTGCCAAGCTGTGCCACCATACAGCTGGGCTGTAACATTTAGTTTTCAGCTGCCCTCTGCCTTAAAGCCAGAGCACCCTTGGAATCCCTGACCTCTCTCACACCCACACAACTCCATCAGTGGTTAATGAAACCCACCCAAACTAGCTATGTGGGGAACCTGGGCATGGCTCTGCCCGTCTCTCAGCTGTTGAGGCTTGAGCCCCTCCACCCCACCCCACCCCTCCCTCCATCCATCCATGGTGTTTGTCAAGCAAGTGTGTTAGGCAACATTCTAAAGCAATTTGTTCCAAGGTCATTTCATACCAACATACTCAGTCATCTATAAGTGTGACTATATTTACATATACAGCACTAGCAGCAACCTTATTTTACCTGTTGTCATGACTACACACACAGAAATGTCATATTGGAATGAGGTCATTCAAGATGTACTTCATCAAAATGTATCGAAAGAGTATTTCTCAACTTCTACTTCTGTGCCTTGAGCTCCGAGACAAAACATGGAGCCACGTCACTTCCTCCTTATCTGGTGAGAATGGGTGACAATATCAGCCTTCGGGACAGCTACCAGCTAGACCCCCATCTTCTAGACCCCTTTATCCCACTGGGCACAGACGTGAATTCAACGTCTATTCGACGTTGATTCAACTTAATTTAATTGAAATTAAGTGGAAACAACATTGATTCAACCAGTGTGTGCCCAGTGGGATCCTTCATCCACCCACATGCTCAATGCCATGGCACACACATACACACTCACACAGCCTCCTTTCTCTGGGTCCCTCCATCTCTCTGTGATATGCCCTATCTCCCAGCATGTGCCAGTAGAGGTCAATGCTAGGGCCTTATAGCCTTTGTGCCGCCCCATAATGGCACCATTCTCCCTGAGCGGCACGGACTCCAGGCCTCACACACACACTGGCCACCATTGTGACTCTCACAGGGACAATGTGGGGACAGACACATGGACGTGGGAGAGAGTTGGTGTGTGTGTGTGCAGTCGGATGAACAAGTTGTGCAACTTGATGGATTACCCGCAACACCCTTGCAGTCACTTTTGAAGGTCTTCAGAGGTGATCCGTTATCTTAGCTTTCCCTTGCTCTTCAAACTTTCTTCTATTCATGTTTTTGGTCCAGGTGAATGGTGAAGTTTGAGTAGAATTTTGACTGTAAACAGATATATTTGATAGTTTGCAAAAGTTCTGTCTTGCACCATCAGAGGATGTTTTTTTTGGCATGAACTTCAATAAAAGTTCCTGTTAGTGTGTTAACTTTGACTTGGGCAGGTTGGAGGTAATGCCACAAATCCATCCATGTCATCATAACTGAATATGATGAAAGAGAAGTCCATACTATAACCTCAAGGTGAAATGCTCTCATGCTTTCAATAAGGGTGTTACTGCACTGCACATTATTAGCCTAAATACTGTATGACTTCTGTATATCAGATTTCAGTCTCATTCTAAAGCATTCATTGTCCTGGCTTCATCCTCTCAGACCTACTTGGAAAGTCGTGCCACAGACACAGCAGACCAGTGGGACTGTGGAGCGCTCAGATGGCTAGATCATTTGTCTTGAGTTGTCCTTGGCCTTTTGAAAACGAGTGAGACAGTCCCCTCTGTTCTATCTGGCTGAGACAGAGAGGCAGACACGTGAAGGACTGAGTGAATGAAGCGAGAACTCTTCCTCTAGCTCTGGAAAAAGACAGGGAAGCAGAGAGCTACTATCCAACGGGCCCTCATTCTTTCCATGTCAAGTCATGGCCAGGTCATAATGTATCTCAGACGGAGAGGGGGGAGAGGAGTGTAAAAGCAGAAGTTTGGGAGAATGGAGGGAGAGTGGGACTGAGAAGTGAAAGAGCAGATCAGGAGAGCATGCACACAGCTCTGTTACTGTTTTTCTCCTGAGCCTGGAAATGTGAGTTTGCTGTAATCGGATCAGAACTGGGGTGAGATCATAAAGAAGGCTGGCCAGCAGCCCCAGAGAGAGCAGCCCACCCTGAGCAATGAGCCCTACACATCCTCCCCAACAGGCAAACTGGGAGGGGAGTTGGGGCTGCCTGATTAACTGTTCACTAGCACCACTCGATGTCCGTAGTAGCCCTACTTTTAGTATAGTAATTTACTTTCACCCAGACATTTTTACTACATAGCCTATTTTAAATGCCTGACATAGACACCTCGAGTTCAATTTAGGAGAGTTGTAAAAAAAAAAATATTTAAAAAAAAACATGGACCCCAGTAAACTTGAGTGGGTGTTTGCTGCTGATATGAAATCAGTGTTGAATATGCACACTGAAAATGATGTTGTTTGAGTGGACTTGAGTGGACACTGGACATCTGCTGCTATGTTGATTTAGAATGGTCATAATTACAAAAATACAGTAGAGTAGACAGACACTGCAATAATTCAATATTATATAAGACGTTCCGGTACTTGGTACTGGTGTCTATAGGCCTTTTTGGTACAGTTTTTTTTCATTAATGTACTACAGATGTCTCTGTAGTATGTGGTTGTCCATGTTTATGTACTCCCATGATACTGTAGTCATGGCAACGGGGTGTATGTGTGGTATACAGGACTGTGGGTTATCATGGGGGGCTAGGCTAGCAGCATATGGAGTGTCTGGCAGGCCTATATGCAGAGTCACCAGGGAGAAGTCACAGATGGGCGGCAGATTTCACACTTCTCCTGAAGCCTCGGGGAACACTGGCGGGGGTGAGGGGTCAGACTGTGTGTTTGGGGGGTGGTGATATTTAACCATTTTAGAGTGATTATTTTTTTAATATGATTTGTCAGTACATTATGTAAATTTTTTGCTGATACAGTGGTTCTGAATTAGGGGTGGAGGGGTGAGGAGGAGGGGGGGGTTCTAGAGTGTCCTACATACACCATGTTAAACTTGTGACATTTAGCATCAATGGAGTCTCGCAACTCACCACTTTGTGTTCTCTATTTTGTGGGTAAGACAGTGTTTGTTAACCTAGCCCTAGATTTTAAAGTTCTCAGTCCTCTTTGCCAATACTGTGCCCTAAAGTCTTAACAGAGACAAATAAATACTGTAAACCACTTTATTGCATTGTGAGTTAACGCATTGTGATGGCCTGTGATGGCCTGTGATGATCAATGACCTACTCAGATATTTATCTTTCATGTTACAGGCACTCAAGCTGTTCTGATGAACTTCCAATAAGAGCACCACTCCTTATCCTTCAGTCCCAACCTTCAACCACCACCACTTCCTTGTCTCCCCAGTGGGCTGGTCGGTCGGTGGGATCCCCAGGATGACAGACCCTGACGGGGCTGAAGGGGAGGGCCTGGCCGAGGTGAACGCCTGCAGCCTGGAGATCGAGAGGAAGTATGAGGTCATCCCTGCCGTCATCTGCTCCATGTGCTGCCTGTTCGGCATCATCTACTGCTTCATTGGTAAGGTCACCACGGGGTCAAGACCACAAGCCGTAACCCGTCGTCATGTCAACGAGTAAACAAAATCTTCAACAACAAGGGATGCGTCCCAAATGGAACCCCAATCCTTATATAGTGCACTACTTTTGACCAAGGCCCATGGTGCACAACTTTTGAACAGAGCCATATGTGGGGAATAGGGTGCCATTTGGGACGCAAACAATGTAATAGAGCAGGGGATAAGGAATGTGTATTCAGACGTATCATATGTCTGCTAATGTGTTATACAGCAGGGTTCTCCCCAGGATATTTTAACAAGCTGCTGCTGCTGATTTTTTAACACCTGTAACAGACGTTTCCTGAAATCTACAGCAGAACAATAATCATCATATTAGGGTGTGGTGCATGGCCTTAGATGATAACAAATAGAGTAAAAACACACTTTATATTTTCATATTTTTCTCACCAAATCCAACTTAATAACCACAATTGCTTCTTTCTCCTCCACACCGCCTCTTTTTAGTTTTAACTGTAGGGTCATTTATACG
Organism: Oncorhynchus tshawytscha; assembly: GCF_018296145.1. NCBI lineage: Eukaryota > Metazoa > Chordata > Actinopteri > Salmoniformes > Salmonidae > Oncorhynchus > Oncorhynchus tshawytscha. Next base: position 49,059,940 of record NC_056435.1, on the reverse strand, counting down.
GCATTACATTGCTTACAGTCGATATTCTGTAGAATTTATAGAGCTGCTGATGCCCTAGCCTCTGCAATTTAACTTTCTCTTTAAGCCCTAACTTATCACCTGCATATTTTTTTACTGTTAGATTACTCAGGCTATTGAATCTCCCCCCATTGAAGTGAAGTACAAGTTTAAATAAGTATTGTTTTCTTTTCACCCCCCCTCTCTCTACTCTCCCTCACCATTCCCTCTCTCTACTCCTCTCTCCATCACATTTCCCTCTTCACCTCTCTTCTCTCCCAGGATATCGCTGCTTCAAGGCGGTCATGTTCCTGTCGGGCCTGATGTTCGGCTCTGTCATAATCTTCCTGTTGTGCCACAAGGAGCGGGTGCTGGACACCCAGCTGAGTGTGGAGGCCTCGGCGGGTATCGGCCTTGGCATCGGCCTGCTGTGTGGCCTGGTCACCATGCTGGTGCGCTCCGTGGGTCTCTTCATGACGGGTCTGTTACTGGGCCTGCTACTTGCCCTCGCCACCCTGCTGGTCACCCACCAGTTCTACACACCCACCACCGTCTGGGTGCCCCTAGGGGTGCTGCTGGGCACTGGCATGCTGTTTGCTGTGCTCACCCTACAGTGGCAGAAGCTCTTCACCGTGTTGTCTACGTCTGTGTTCGGGGCGGCCATCATGATGGTGTGCGTTGACTACTTTGTGGAGATGCTGGCGCTGGCCAGACACGCGTATCAGTGCTTGAGGCTGTCACCGGCGCCGTCGCTCTGCTGGTACAGCTGGGTGATCATGGGTATCTGGCCGGCACTCAGCTTCATGGGGGTGCTGGTGCAGTGGAAGCTGACAGCCGTGGGGTTCTTACACACTGAGGGTAAGCATCATAGAATTCCATATACACGTAATGTATAGGATCTCTGTGGTAAGCATGGGAGGTAGAGGAAGCAGTTTGTAGAGTATGATGCATCTGTATATCTCAATATGGACTATGGGCTATATTATGTTCTCTTCACTGCTACAATGGTTTTATGGTATTGGAGAACATTGTTCTGGTATTGAAACAAGACAGATTGTCTCCCAAGTCAGCTGTTCATATTACATTTCAGGTGATTTAAGAATGTCAAATTGTCCCCTAAAGTTCTCATGTGCTCTGTAGAATTACTAAGAAATGACTCACTGAGTAAACACACCTCTCTCCTCTGGCTCTCCTCTCGCTCATATCTCTCTCTCATCTCTCTCGTCTCAGTCATCATCAGCAGGAGGCAGAAGCGGGCCCAGTTGATGCAGATCAGACAGAAAGATGTCAAGAAGCGCCAGCAGAACAGTGGGCAGGAGGGCACATACCGTCGCAAGCCCACCCCTGTCAAACGCTATGCCGGAGACCTGCTGGCACCGGTCAGTCTCTCTCTCTTTCTCTCTCTCTCTCACTCACACTCACACACACACACTCTCTCACACACACACACACAACAGAGAAGGCTGGTGGGAGGAGCTATAGGAGGATGGGCTCATTGTAATGGCTGGAATGGAATAAATGCGACGGAGTCAAAAATGTTGTTTTTATGTGTTTGATACAGTTCCATGAATTCCATTCCAGACATTACAATGAGCCCGTCCTCCTATAGCTCCTCCCACCAGCCTCCACTGACACACACACACACACACTCTATTCTATTTGAATTCCAACATGTAGAACAGATTCCAAGGTTGATTCTGATTATATTCCCTCTCTCCTCTTCTTCCCCTCTCTCCTTTATTCCTTCTCTCAGAGCTACCTGCAGAGTCTTAGGGACAGACAGATGGGCACAGGCAACTCCCTCAGCAGCCTGGGCACTACCAACCACACAATAATCGACTTTGACTATGAGACAAGCTCCACTGTACCCCTCACCATCACCACACCTGTCAACAGGGTCTGACGCACCGAGGGACAGACGGGGGATGACTCACTTGTTTCTTGTCCCCCCCTCCACAGTCCTCCTCCCTATGTAGTGTACTGTTGACCCTACAGACAATGTGAGAGTCTATTGAACAATGGATGTTCCTTACATTGACTTGGAAAAGGGCCTTGAATGCTGTCCAAGTGAAGATCAAAGCACACCTCCAGTCTACTGTACCTCGTTTGGAATGGCAGACTGGAAGGTGATGGAATGGGTCCTCGATCTGTGAGCTGTTCCCTGAGAGTGGTTGGTGTTTGGCCCCCCGTTTGATGTGTGCTGTAATCACTCTTTCAATAGACTGGGCCTGTGTGGCCTCTCCCTGTGTTGTCTGCACTGAGCGGTGGCATGTCCATGTGAAAAGTCTGGGTTTAGGACAGAGCAGAGTACACAGTCAGAAGAAGGAGCAGAAATGATCTCATTTGACTTCTGAGGTCGTATACTTTCTCTGGTGCCATTATGTGATTGTTTGATTACATGTGGGAGAAATCACTTGACTGATGAAAACAGACTTGTTTTTGCTGTTCAGAAAGCAATACTGGGAATGGAAATGGCCATGAATTACACGAGAGCTACCTCCGAGTGATTTCAACTTTTATAATTGGAGTTAACTGTGCTTTAATGACTTGAAATGAACCAGTGGTGTGTAAACTCGGGTCAACCGCCTCAGAACAGGACACCAGCTGATGTTGACAAGGCACTGTGACAGGACAAGGAAGAGGACATTTCGAGATACATTTCTCTGACCAGTGTTTTCTGTCTGTGAGTGTGTGTGCGTTTGTAATGTTAAGGTGTGTGTATTGCTGTTTACTTGTCCCTTTTTCGAAGTAACTGCCTGCATAGTTGAGTGCAGAAGGTTCAGGTCCAGAGAGATACACAGCAACCATTTTGTGCCTAAATACAATGGAGATTACATGGGCAACAGTTTCAAGTGACATTTATGTTTGTTTTCATTGGAACTGCAGTGCCTTTTTTAGTGGTAGCAATACTATACAATATTGTTTCAAACCATACTTGGTTATGCCAGTTATTTTTGAGCAGTAGCTTGTTTTCATTACAATGTCAAGGCAGTTTTACCTGTAGTCCCTGTATTCAGTAATGTATATGAACAATAACATTGAAGGAATGTGCTATGGAAAAAAATTGAGCATACATTTGCTGTACTGTAGGTTACTAAGGAATTATCTGTGTTTTTAAAATTGTAATTTACTTTTGTTTTAGAATTTTAGAGGGACAGTAGGCCTACTTTCACTCAGTACTCTCAACTATTCTGGATCTGTACAGAATTGTCAATAGGAAATTGAAAGATAAACCCTTAAATTAGTTTAAAAACAAAAGCTGTCTGAGTTATTTGTCTGAGGCTAAATGGCTCTATATTCCCTCACTGGTCACCTAGCAACATCAGCTGCCAAATTCTGCCTTAGAATCAGAAACACGGAGGGTCTTGAAGGCAACAAATGGGGGTGATTTCCTGCTCCCTGATTGGTTTAAGCAGTGGTGTTGCTGTGGCAGCTCCGAACTTTAGCAGCCCACAAGTATCATGCATGAAAGCACATGGCTCTCATCATAGGCTCTTCTGACCTCAAGTATTTCGCTAAACTTGGTGTCTCTGTTGTTCATAAGCCATTGCAATGAGATCAGAGTAGGTTTACATCATAAAGGAAACCAGGCCTGTTTTTTTGTTGACTGTCATGACTAATTTGCACAACTATGTCTTAGATGAAAAAAGTAATTGCATACATATATTCTGAACAAAAAACTATTTTTTAAAGTGCTGGTCCCATGTTTCATGAGCTGAAACATTTTTTTTCATTTAACTAAGCAAGTCAGTTAAGAACACATTCTTATTTACATTGACAGCCTACACCGGCCAAACCCGGACGACGCTGGGCCAATTGTGCGCCGCCCTATGCGACTCCCAATCACGACTCCCAATCACGGCCGGTTGTGGATTTGAACCAGGGTATCTGTAGTGACGCCTCTAGCACTGAGATGCAGTGCCTTATGCGCCACTCAAGATCCCAGACATTTGCCATACTCATAAAAAGCTTTTTTCTCTCAAATGTTGTCCACAAATTTGTTTACATCCCTGTTACTGAGCATTTCTCATTTGCCATTATAATCCATCCACCTGACAGGTGTGGCATATCAAGAAGTTGATTAAACAGCATGATCATTACACAGATTCCCCTTGTGCTGGGGACAATTAAAGGCCACTCTAAAATGTGCAGTTCTGTCACACAACACAATGCAATAGACGTCTCAAGTTTTGAGGGAGCGTGCAATTGGCATGCTGACTGCCGGAATGTCCACCAGAGCTGTTGTCAGAAAATGTCATGTTAATTCCTCTACCAATGTCATTTTAGAGAATTTGGCAGTGCCTCCAACCGGCCTCACAACCGCAGACCACCTGTAACAATGTCAGCCCAGGACCTCCACATCCGGCTTCTTCTCCTGCGGGATCGTCTGAGACCAGCCATTCGGACAGCTGATGAAACTGTGGGTTTGCACAACCAAAAAAATGTCTGCACAAACTGTCGGAAACCATCTCAGGGAAGCTCATCTGCATGCTCGTTGTCCTCACCAGGGTTTTGACCTGACTGCAGTTTGCCGTCGTAATCGATTGCAGTGGGCAAATGCTCACCTTCGATGGCCACTGGCACGCTGGAGAAGTGTGCTCTTCGTGGATGAATCCCGGTTTCAAGTATACCGGGCAGACGGCATGTATGGCGTCATGTGGGGGAGCAGTTTGCTGATGTGAACAGAGTGCCCCATGATGGAGGTGGGGTTATGGTATGAGCAGGCATAAGCTACAGACAACAAACACAATAGCATTTTGTCGATGGCAATTTGAATGCACAGAGATACCGTGACGAAATCCTGAGGCCCATTGTCGTGCCATTCATTACGCCGCCATCACCTCATGTTTCAGCATGATAATGCACAGCCCCATGTGTCACGGCCGTCGTCGGAATGAGACCAAGGTGCAGCGTGGTCAACGTCCATTTTCTTTTATTTGTTAAAATGCCGCCAACAAAACAAGAAATAACAAAAACGACTGTGAAGCTTACAAGGGCTATAGTACCCCTAACAAAGACAACTTCCCACAATGACAAAAGGGAAAGGCTGCCTAAGTATGATTCCCAATCAGAGACAACGATAGACAGCTGTCCCTGATTGAGAACCATACCCGACCAAAACATAGAAATACAAAAACATAGAAAACAGAACATAGAAGGCCCACCCAAATCACACCCTGACCAAACCAAATAGAGACATAAAAAGACTCTCTAAGGTCAGGGCGTGACAGTACCCACCCCCCCCGAAAGGTGCGGACTCCGGCCGCAAAACCTGAACCTACAGGAGAGAGTCCGGGTGGGTATCTATCCGCGGTGGCGGCTCTGGTGCGGGGACCCTCGCCGCCGACCTCGGACTGGGGACCTTCGATGCGAGCCCCGGACTGGGGACCCTCGTTGCCGGCCCCGGACTGGGGACCCTCGTTGCCGGCCCCGGACTGGGGACCCTCGTTGCCGGCCCCGGACTGGGGACCCTCATTGCGGGCCCCGGACTGGGGACCCTCGCTGCCGGCCCCGGACTGGGGACCGTCGCTGGAGGCTCCCTGCCATGGATCCTTACTGCAGGCTCCTGGCAATGGATCCTTACTGCAGGCTCCAGGCCATGGATCATCACTAGAGGCTTCGTGCCATGGATCATCACTGGAGGCTTCGCGCAGCAGGCACAGGACCCACCAGACTGGGGAGACACACAGGAGGCCTGGTCCGTGGAGCAGGCACAGGACTCACCAGGCTGTGGAGACACACAGGAGGCGTAGAGCCGGCGCAGGATATACTGGGCCGAGGAGGCGCAGTGGAGATCTGGAGCGTAGAGCTGGCACCACCCTTCCTGGCTGGATGCTCACCCTGCAACTGCGGGGTGCTGGCACAAGACGTACTGGGCTGTGGAGACGCTCCGGAGACACAGTGCACAGAGCCGGCGCAGGATATCCTGGACCGAAGAGACGCACTGGAGTCCAGATGCGCTGAGGCGGCACCATCCGTCCTGGCTGGATACACTGTGCGCTCCACCGCATAAAACGGTGCCTGACCAGTACGACGCTCCCCACGGTAAGCACGGGGAGTTGCCTCAGGTCTATAATCTGACTCCGCCAATCTCCCCGTGTGCCCCCCAATTTTTGGGGGGGGGGCTGCCTCTTGTGCCTGCTTCGTTGCCGTGACTCCTGGTATCGTTGTCGTTCCACCCTCGCTACTTCCGCCTGTTTCCATGGCAGGGTCTTGTCCCCTGCCATAACCTGCTCCCATGTCCAAGTTGTCCTCCACTCTCGCTTCTCCCGGGCCCAGGATCCCTGCTCCTCCTGGCCACGCTGCTTGGTCCTTTGGTGGTGGGAAGTTCTGTCACGGATGTCGTCGGAATGAGACCAAGGTGCAGCGTGGTGAGTGTACATTTTTCTTTTTTTTGTTTAAATGTCGACAACAAAAACGACTGTGAAGCTTACAAGGGCTATAGTACCCCTAACAAAGACAACTTCCCACAATGACAAAAGGGAAAAGGCTGCCTAAGTATGATTCCCAATCAGAGACAACGATAGACAGCTGTCCCTGATTGATAACCATACCTGGCCAAAACATAGAAAACAGAACATAGAAGGCCCACCCAAATCACACCCTGACCAAAACAAATAGAGACAGAGAGTCTTTTTATAAGGTCAGAGCATTACACCATGTCGTAAGGATCTGTACACAATTCCTGGTAGCTGAAAATGTCCCAGTTCTTCTATGGCCTGCATACTCACCTGACATGTCACCCATTGAGCATGTTTGGGATGCTCTGGATCGATGTGTACAACAGTGTGTTCCAGTTCCTGCCAATATCCAGCAACTTTGCACAGCCATTGAAGAGGAGTGGGACAACATTCCACAGGCCACAATCAACAGCCTGATCAACTCTATGTGATGGAGATGTGTCGTGTTGCATGAGGCAAATAGTGGTCATACATGATACTTACTGGTTTTCTGATCCACGCCCCTACCTTTTTTTAAAGGTATCTGTGACCAACAAATGCATATCTGTATTCCCAGTCATGTGAAATCCATAGATTAGGGCCTAATGAATTTATTTCAATTGGCTGATTTCCTTATATGAACTGTAACTCAGTAAAACTTTGAAATTGTTGCATTTTGCATTTATATTTTTGTTCAGTGTACAAATATTATTTTGAAATGGTAGGCCTATACACTGAAATGTGAATTCCCTTGAGCTTGTATGAGCCACATCAATATGCAGGATGACGTTCAACAGCGACATTAGTACACAATTATAAACCAGTTATAAAATGTAGACCTGTGAAAGCTGGTGTCTGAACACCAATGATATCATGCTTCTCTTTGTGGGCAGTGATAAAATATACACACCATAGTCCTAGAAATGCATAACATGATGACAATAAACTCACAAATACTTTTTCAGACCCGTCCACAGTATCTGCAAGTGAAACGTTAAAAGAAAACGAGAAGTCTCTAACTGGAACACCGTTGAAATCAGTACTGAAAAGAGGACACACCACAACTGAATAATCCAATCCACATCTCAAATCAAAATCAAATCAAATGTATTTATATAGCCCTTCCCTCATCTGTGGTGAGGGAGAAAATGGCCCCCCTGGAATGCCCCCTAAGATCATAACAAATAGCCTCACACACACACACACACACAAAGCCTAACATGTTTGGGCTGTTGGAAGAAAAGAGCAGATGAATACAGCTGGAGGTCCTGCTTGTGTTTGATGGAAACAGAGAGCTTGCCAATCAGGATATGAACGAACCCAGCAGGTTACTGCTCCAGAACTAGAAATGCATTTTACTTATGTGGGACGACACTCAATACGCAACCTGATAAAAGTTATTGTGTTTCAAGAATAATTAATTTGATATAACATTTCAGTTTTATGTACTTTGACTGTACCTAACTCAATCCTCACTTGAAATCATGTACCAGTACCACTGTCAGTCAATCACTGTCAAGAAATTTAACACAAGTATTACACAGTTCATACTATCAGTCTTTCTTTAAAAATCATCTCATGGTGATATGTTTATATGGTTTCCAGACACCTCACAGTGTGAACACAATGTTATCACAGTGTGGTTGTGGTTGCTGTTGTGGTTCCCTGAACTGAGCACACATCACAAAAGCACCCTATCAAGGCTTATGGTGTCTGCTTCCCCCTAGTGTCTTGCTCCTAACAGTGCATCCAGCGTTCACTCTTTCTGAGTGGATAGCCTTTGTCTACGCTCAGTAGACTGTTCACACACCAGTACTTGTCTCTCTTGAAGAAGTAGATTTTTCCATTGGTCCAGGTAAAGGCAGCATCAGGGCTGGAGGGCACCCCATTGAAGAGGTTAGACAAGGGTTTGGGGTACACGTTGAGGTTACTGGAGCGCAGCTCATCCCACTGCCAATACCCTGTACCCTGAGGAGACGGACAACAGAGGACAAAGATGATTAGTACAAATGTTTTTTTAAGGTGGTTATTTGGCATATTCATCACATTCAAGTGGGTAAAAATGCTAAGGCTTCAGTTGTTATCATTAATCTATTATCACAACTTACTGAAACCATAAAGCTCAGTTGTCATTTGTAACAATGTTGAGTTTACTGGTTAAAAAGTATAGACATAATTGTGCTGTGTTGTGTTCAACTACCTTGAAAAACACCAGCTTCTTATTCTTCTCTAAGTACAAAGCGGCATCAATATTAGGTGGGAGGCGTTAGAGCTCTTTGGGATACCCGTACACCAGTTTTCTCCTGGACTATCTCAACACTATATCACCTGTGGTCAGAATCAGTTTTGGTGAGTAGGCTGAAATGAAGTTAGATTAACAGTAACACATTCTGGGCCGGATCACTGTCAGTCAATCACTGTCAAGTAATTTAACACAAGTATTACACAGTTCATACTATCAGTCTTTCTTTAAAAATCATCTCACTTTACCTAATTTATTAATCAAAAACATTATACTTTTTAAAGTTGAGAAAATATTGTACCTTTAAAAAAGTATGTTTTGTTGGTTCTCTGAGAGTAAACAGCTGTTTTCAGGTTCCCAGGCAGTCCCATCCACAGCCGGTCGAAATAGAACACTGAAGGTCCAATCAGAGTGTGATGTCAACCTGTCATATCCCATCTTCAGTTCTAATGAAGAGAGTAAAATAAGGTTAGTAGGCTTATCAGAGTAAGAAATATTGCTTCAATCTTTGACTAGTGGAAGGCAAAACTTGGTGAGACAAAAATAAGCACTTCCAAAGGAGACTGCTCTTGAATGTATATCGCTGGCCAGTATTGTGCGCAGACAGTTTACCCAACATGATGGCATTTAGCCTGGCGGTGAAGGGGTCTGGGATGTCTCCCTCAGCATCAGGGAGGCTGTCTGTGGGGAGTGTCACTGTTGGCTCAACTGGAACACTTGTACCACGTTTACCTAAAACAGACATAATTGGTGGAAGGGATTAGACTTAGAGGATAAAAGCATTATATGTGACATTTGAGCCCTATTGTAATAATAAAGTATTCTGATAAGGAGGTACTACTGTGTATGGAAAGCCAGCAGGTCAGAAAATCCTCAGGTCAAACTCAGGCTCCACTTACCATACATAGCTTGGATGCCTTTTACGTCGTCGGGATGCAGAAGGAAGTTGCTACGGTAACCAGTGTAAAGAGGGGCTATCAGAGCACTTCTGTATTGTGAGTGGTCTAAGCCCAGGGCGTGGCCTATCTCATGGGCAGCGATGACACGTAGGTTAATGCCGTAGAACATGCCCTCGGTCCAAAACTCATCCTAGTCAAAATGAACAATCTGTGGGTGTTCAGCATGGGCCAGCACGTGACCTACAGATTTAACATATTTTATATTAGTTTATATTCCAATGGCAATTAAGGTTACTCCTACTGTGTGTGTGTTAGGCTATTGTTACTCCAACCCAATTGTATCCGGCCCATAGGCAGAAGCACCCCTTCCGTCAAAAGGCACGGCACAAGTGGCATCTTTCGTGTGGAATGAGATCCTGATGTCAGCTCGTCCATACTCAACCTCTCGGAAGCTCAGGGGAGCCACATCGTTCCAATACTTAAATGCAGAGCGGATGGCCCTCTTTGTCTCACTCTTCGGCACATCTGGAGTGTAGTTGTAGATGCACCAGGTCAGGCTTCTCTTGCGCCAGTAGCCTACAGTAGAGACAAAAAAACATGCATTTCACTACAAACACGTCTAGACGAGAAAATACAAGTGTGTAAATGAAGATTATTTTTATTAGATGAGGACTATTATTATCATTTAATGCGCATAGTGTCTCCCTAAGTTTTACGTCCTGACCAACCATTTGGGAAACAGTGGTCCATCCCACCCCCACATATGATATCCTGTCCACATGTTTTCACTCACCCAGCACTCTGCAATTGAGGGTTTTCTGATTGAAGGGGTCCTCTATGCCACAGCGAGACTGTCTCATCATCTCTAGGGTGGCCTTGTCAATCACTCCAGTGACAGGAAGGTCTGTTACCCTCTGGAACACCCTAGGGAAAGGAAGGACTGAAAGCTCCAATAGCAGATACAGCATGTGTGTAGTGTAAATGTAAGGCAAGGAAACATTTCCTTCCAATGGGAAATGTTATGCTAAAGAATTGCATTGATTTGGGTACATGTATCAATGTGACTTGCAAAAAGCTATACAATAGAGCTGTGTTTGGATCTGTATTCATAAAGGGGGCATTTAGAGTAAGTGTGTTCAGATTTGTTGTGTTGGGGAAGAGGAATCGCACATTGCCATGAAGAATTACACATGTAAGTTGTTGTTGTGTTCATAGAATGTAGTTTGTGTTGCTGTGGTTCTACTTTACCTGAGTGCCTCAATTACATCTTCTTTCTGGAAGCCCTGGTTCTGAGGATCCAGTGAAGTGTGCAGATAGCCATACTTCATCAGGTATGCCTGGTAACACAATAATCACAGTGGGATACAAGGGTTAACTTTAGAAGTTTCAAAGTGATATTATTCACCTCTAACATTATGAATGACAACAGCCACAAGAGAAACCAATGCTGATTCAGTTGCAGTCTACCAGAAAGACTGTAAAAGCCAGAGGTTGGCACTTTGCATCATACAATGGGTATATACATAGTCCAGTTCAGATAAAGTTTGTATTATGACAATAATGCACAGTATTCAGAAGTTGCACTGCAATTAAAATAATGGAGAAAGATACACTGCTATAAAAGCCTCCACTCTTCTGGGTAGGCTTTCCATTAGATGTTGGAACATTGCTGTGGGGACTTGCTTCCATTCAGCCACAAGTGCATTAGTGATGTTGGGCACTGATATTGGGCCATTAGGTGTGGCTCGCAGTCAGTATTCCAATTCATCCCAAAGGTGTTCGATGGGGTTGAGGTCAGGGCTCTGTGCAGGCCAGTCGAGTTCTTCCACACCAATCTCGACAAATCATTTCTGTATGGGCCTCGTCTTGTGCACGGGGGCATTGTCATGCTGAAACAGGAAAGGGCCTTCCCCAAACTGTTTCCACAAAGTTGGAAGCACAGAATCGTCTAGAATGGCATTGTATGCTATAGCGTTAAGATTTCCCTTCACTGGAACTAAGGGTCCTAGCCCGAACCATAAAAAACAGCCCCGGACCAGTATCGTTCTCCTGGTCCATTGGACTGCCAGATGATGAATCACACGTTCTACTGCTCCAGAGTCTAATGGTGGTGAGTTTTACACCACTCCAGCAAACGCTTGGCATTGCGTATGGTTATCTTAGGCTTGTGTGTGGCTGCTCAGCCATGTAAACCGATTTCATGAAGCTCCAGGCGAACAGTTCTTGTGCTGACGTTGCTTCCAGAGGCAGTTTGGAACTCAGTAGTGAGTGTTGCAACCGAGGACAGACTGTTTTTAGGTGCTACGCACTTCAGCACTCAGTGGTCCCGTTTTGTGAGGTTGTTTGACCTACGACTTTGCGACTGAGCCATTGTTGCTCCTAGACGTTTCCACTTCACAATGTCAGCACTTACAGTTGACTGGGGCAGCTCTAGCAGGGCAGAAATTTGACGGACTGACTTGTTAGAAAGGTGGCATCCTATTCTGGTGCCATGTTGAAAGTCACTGAGTTCTTCAGTAAGGCCATTCTACTGCCAATGTTTGTCTATGGAAATTGCATGGCTGTGTACTCGATTTGTGAATGGCTGATATAGCCAAATCCACTCATTTGAAGGGGTGTCCACATACTTTTGTATATATAGTGTATATTATAATACATTTGAAAGAAGCTGGTAAATTCCTACCGTTGCTTCAGTGACCTCCATCCTCCTGTCCATCACTCCTGTCATTTACGCACTGCACAATAGCCATGAGCACTGTCATCTGCTGAAGGTCACCCATTTTGCCAAAGTTCTACACAGGTAAAACAGCTGTAAATGTTAGGAAAGCCAAGCAAATATGAGGTTCGTAACAGACTTTGCAGGATGCTCTTGTCTTAAATACTTTGAAAACGTTCTTGAACAGATTATAAGGGTCTGTACATTTGCTGCAGTTTCGTGGGTCCAGCGACCACTGTTGGCGACTGGCGAGGTATGAATTCAAGCAAAGAGTGATGAATTTAAAGGGGTGTGACCCTGCTGACACTACTCCTCAACCCACAACCCAAACCCTCCCCGTTTCTCAAATGGTCGTTCAGTACAGAACCGTTTTTGTTTAATTGAACGTTCCAGAAAATAAAAACTTACTGAACGTAAACCAGGTGATAGCGCGCCTTATTTGGCAATGGTCTTGTTAAGTGTAGTTTTCCAATATATTTTGCATGATGCTTCCTTGACTAGACGTTACACAAAATGAAAAAGGCAGTAAGGCACATTTCCACATATGACCAAATTCTAAGTTTTTGCTTACCGTTTTATACACATCTACAGTGTCTTCAGAAAGTATTCACACCCCTTGACTTTTTCAAAATGTTGTTGTGTTACAGCCTGAAATTTAAATGGATTCAACTGAAATGTCTTGGTCACTGGCTTACACACAATACCCCATAATTTCAACGTGGAATTATGTTTTTATCAAAAATTGCAATTGAAAAACAAAATAAAAAGGTGAAATATGTTGAGTCAATATGAATTCAATCCCTTTGTTATGCAAGCCTAAATAAGTTCAGGAGTAAAATTTGCTTAACAAGTCACATAATAAATTGCATTTAACATGATTTTTTAAGACTACTGAAATTTAATTGTTCAGGTTTTTGGACCAATCGCGGCTTGACTGCTCCAAAGCGGATTTTTGACCACATAGATGAAATGAGACAGTGTTTTGAGTGCAATTACATGCACATTTAGACATTTCGATAGGTTGCATAGAAAATAGATTGCCTGCTAGGGTGCGTTGCCATTTAACTATCTTGTGTGGATAAAAACTGTTGGACGTAATGACGTCACACACTTTCCCAAAAACCTACAGTGTGTCTACATTTTTTTGATGTTGATGTTTCCGTTACCCATTTAGGCAAATTGCGTGATAAATTGGCAACAGCAGTATGGCCTCCCACCGATCTGTTTCATGTCTCAGGTAGCCGGTGAAAGCCAGCATGGATAGAATGTAATATTTGTCATATTCTCAAAACTCGTATGCCTAACATATCACCAAGAATCAAGGCTAGGAAAGTCAGGACAAAATAGATTTTGCAGGCAGTAGGCTAGGCATTTAGAATAAATTGTGGAGTGGCGTTTATAGTTACGTGATCACATCACGTGCCCCGCATACATTCGGCAATCATCCTTTATTGTAAAAACTACATTTCCGTCATAATTTGTAGCATTAATGAAAGTTCTACAAAATGATTTAAAAAAAAATCTTTATATAATGTCTCATATCTGCCGTTTCCATTACATATGTCACAATATTTTGGGGGGCGGTTTATTTGCTTTTGTCAAATAAATCTGGGTCAATGGAAACCTGAATAAATCTGGGTCAATGGAAACCTGAATAAATCTGGGTCAATGGAAACCTGAATAAATCTGGGTCAATGGAAACCTGAATAAATCTGGGTCAATGGAAACCTGCCTATAGTGTTTGATCGTGCAGTGCTGTTTCACCTTGCTGGCATGCGCCATCTAATGCATGTTCGATTTTTGAACCAGATTTGATTCCATACAGTTGCTTCATAGATCAATGTGAGTTCTCATCTCACATGGGGCAGATATAATTTTTCTCTCTCCAAATCCTTTATTTACAATATTCATCCCATGCCCACACACATCTCATTCTGAAAAGTGAAAGCATACCTGTGAGTGATCCCCCTGGTAGTAGTTGTAGGTTTTTATACAGTACCCAAAACCAATCTGTGAGTTAATTTGACCATTGGAAAAATTGTTACTGCAATGGGGGTTGGATTGAACTTTGCCCTTTATCTTCATTTTCAAGGTGATGATTAGACTATTCTTTCCAATACAATAAAACATTTCATCATTTTTTTTGTGTCCCATGGGGGATTTGAATATACAACACAAGTGGAAATAGATGCAATACACATAATTGTATTATCAGACCGTACCAATGGACTTCTGGTAAATATGCTTTAGTGAGCAATGTTGGGATCAGGTACAAATATGTTTACCCACCTCCAAAATTAATATTTATGAGCAATCCCCCCATCCACAACTTCTCACCTGAATACATGTTTTGAACATTTGCTGGGCAAAGGCTGAAATTGGGGTTGTGAGAGTTACCATTTAAACATTGTATGTTTGAACTACAGACTTCTGTTGTACCATTAGATTAGTCTATTCTTCTGCATCTATAGATACCAACCATTCAGCTGTGTGATTAACAGGGGCTGAACTAGAGCGGTGTTTGTGAGACAAGGACAGATTCTGAAGGGGCATGGGGCTGGGTCTTCTTACAAAAACGTCTGTAGAATCCAAATGGTTTGAGCTACAAACTACAAAAAGCAATCTATGAAAAACTGAGCCTCATGTTTTTCTCTATGATGCTCACAAGCTACACAAGAGTCGTTACAAGGTAAGGAGTTCTTCTACATAGAAGTGCATAGAAAATTCTTGGACCGACTCTCTTCTCTGTATACATCAATGATGTCGCTCTTGCTGCTGGTGAGTCTCTGATCCACCTCTACGCAGATGACACCATTCTGTATACTTCTGGCCCTTCTTTGGACACTGTGTTAACAACCCTCCAGGCAAGCTTCAATGCCATACAACTCACCTTCCGTGGCCTCCAATTGCTCTTAAATACAAGTAAAACTAAATGCATGCTCTTCAACCGATCGCTACCTGCACCTACCAGCCTGTCCAACATCACTACTCTGGACGGCTCTGACTTAGAATACGTGGACAACTACAAATACTTAGGTGTCTGGTTAGACTGTAAACTCTCCTTCCAGACCCATATCAAACATCTCCAATCCAAAGTTAAATCTAGAATTGGCTTCCTATTTCGCAACAAAGCATCCTTCACTCATGCTGCCAAACATACCCTTGTAAAACTGACCATCCTATCAATCCTCGACTTTGGCGATGTCATTTACAAAATAGCCTCCAATACCCTACCCAACAAATTGGATGCAGTCTATCACAGTGCAATCCGTTTTGTCACCAAAGCCCCATATACTACCCACCATTGCGACCTGTACGCTCTCGTTGGCTGGCCCTGGCTTCATACTCATCGCCAAACCCACTGGCTCCATGTCATCTACAAGACCCTGCTAGGTAAAGTCCCCCCTTATCTCAGCTCGCTGGTCACCATAGCATCTCCCACCTGTAGCACACGCTCCAGCAGGTATATCTCTCTAGTCACCCCCAAAACCAATTCTTTCTTTGGCCGCCTCTCCTTCCAGTTCTCTGCTGCCAATGACTGGAACGAACTACAAAAATCTCTGAAACTGGAAACACTTATCTCCCTCACTAGCTTTAAGCACCAACTGTCAGAGCAGCTCACAGATTACTGCACCTGTACATAGCCCACCTATAATTTAGCCCAAACAACTACCTCTTTCCCTACTATATTTAATTAATTTATTTATTTTGCTCCTTTGCACCCCATTATTTTTATTTCTACTTTGCACATTCTTCCATTGCAAAACTACCATTCCAGTGTTTTACTTGCTATATTGTATTTACTTTGCCACCATGGCCTTTTTTGCCTTTACCTCCCTTCTCACCTCATTTGCTCACATCGTATATAGACTTGTTTATACTGTATTATTGACTGTATGTTTGTTTTACTCCATGTGTAACTCTGTGTCGTTGTATGTGTCGAACTGCTTTGCTTTATCTTGGCCAGGTCGCAATTGTAAATGAGTTGTAAACTTGTTCTCAACTTGCCTACCTGGTTAAATAAAGGTGAAATAAAATAAATAAAAATAAACTCATGGATTAAACTGTTGATGTCAAATTGTTTTGTGTTCAACTTGTAGCCCTGGTTGTCCTGAAAAGAAAATTGTGAAACACTTCATTGTGAGGCTAAATATAATGGCTGGACAACAAGTCAGATAAATGAAAAGACGATTTCTGCTTGGGTCTCGGGACTGATAGGGTTAACAAAGATATCTATTCACAATGTATCTGTTTGGTCAGCCTGTAGACTTCCAAGAGAAAGAGTCATACTTATTGAGTATGCAGGGTGAACCTAAGTACAATGTCATCAACTCAATCATGATTGCATTCTACAGCTGTTTGTAGGGACATTTATCTCATGTATCTGTTTGCCTATGGGGGTTCTGTGTGAATGCCCATCCATGATTAACAAGGAAGTGAATCACATTGAATCGGGTTTGCTTTCTCAGCTACAAAATCAAAATATTTTAATTAATTTTCCTTCAACCCCACAGTGGTTAAAACAACACCAAACTTCAAACAAGCATGTATCTAGTCTTGCTATCTGAAATGTATATCCTTGCTTCTCTTCCCCTTGAGTATGTGTGTATTTATTTTTGTATTATACCTTTATTTAACCAGGTAGGCAAGTTGAGAACAAGTTCTCATTTACATCTGCGACCTGGACAAGATAAAGCATAGCAGTGTGAACAGACAACACAGAGTTACACATGGAGTAAACAATTAACAAGTCAATAACACAGTAGAAAAAAAGAGTCTATATACATTGTGTGCAAAAGGCATGAGGAGGTAGGCGAATGATTACAATTTAGCAAAGGGTCCTTCATGGAACCCAAAAGGGGTTATACCTGGAACCAAAAAGGGTTCTTCAAAGGGTCCTCCTAAGGGAACAGCCGAAGAGCCCTTTCAGGTTCTAGATATCACCCGTTTTTCTGTTTATTTTTTCTTTCAATTTTACCGGTAGTCAAACTGTCCTACGGCGCTAGCGGTTAGGCTCAGAGAACCTGCTGCAAACATCAGTTGCACCATCCAGAAAATGGCTGCTCTTTGTCTTCCACACCCTCTCCCTGCCCTGTGAAAGTACAGTTGAAAGGATAAAGAACAGCTGTTGTAGTATCAGACTGGAGATTGTAAGTATGGACCCAGTGTGTGCCAGCTCTAACATCTAAATGTAGCGGGAATGTTAGAGCCGGCACACACTGAGTCCATACTTACAATCTCTGAGCCTAACCACTAGCACCGTAGGACAGTTTGACTAGCGGTAAAATTGAAAGAAAAAAATCTGAAAAACGGGTGATATCTAGAACCTGAAAGGGCTGTTCCCTTAGGAGGACCATTTGAAGAACCCTTTTTGGTTCCAGGTATAACCCTTTTGGGTTTCATGAAGGACCCTTTCCACAGATGGTTCTACATGGAACCCAAAAGGGTTCTACGTGGAACCATTAAGGGTTCTCCTGTAACCAAAAAGGGTTCTCCTATGGGAACAGCCGAATAACCCTTTTTTCTAAGAGTGTAGCTGGCTCCCATGTCTATTTACTGAAGCACACATCGCTTAGTTGTACAATAGCCTAACAAGACAGAGGTGTGAAAACAGTGTGTGTGGGGATGGAAAGAGGCATGCTAGTCTATTTTATTGTCGTGTGCCATGCTGGAATAGTTATGCTGGTGCCAGTGTAGTTATGTGGTGGCACATGTATAATGGAGCCGACTGGGATGGAGAAGTTGTCAGCCATCATTAAGGTCCACTCTAACATATACTGTACCTCTTCCAAATCACTGTCATCAGCTTTACAAGCTGCAAACAGTGGAGACACTGGGGTGGAGAGGAGGCTTTGCGTGGTTTTGGCATGGTCCAGTCTTCACGGGGAGTGTTTGTGGTGATGTGAGTACTTGAGGTCATGCAAGCAGAAAAGCTACTCCTTTCAATTAAGATTGAGTCATTTTGTCCACCAGCCGGCTCTCTCTTGCCTGGGCACGAGGTTAGATTCTGGTAAATGTGTGTGATGGTGCATGTTCTGTCTGGAGAATAGTTTGCAACAGCCATTAAAGTGAAGAAGTTAGAGAAGGGATGGGCAACTTTGATGGGAGTGGGGGCTACAAAAAAATCTGACCTTATCATGAGTGGGTCTGCACAAGCACATCCACGCAGTCAGAGCCGACCCTAGCCTTTTGGGGGCCCTAAAATGTTGTTTTGCTGACATTCGCTAATTGAGTGAATGTCAGTGACTGACATAACAAGAGAAGAACTGCTGATGCACAAACACATTTTGGAAATTGATCCATGGGCCTTCAAAGGAGGGGCCGCGGGCCATCAGTTGACCATCCGTGAGTTAGAGGAATGGGTTCACAACCAGATGCCCCCATGCAAAAACGTTTATTGATTTGTTTAATTCCTGTATTTATTCATCCTGCTATAAAAATAAATAGCATGTGCAACAACATGCAGATTTCTGGTCAAGTGTTCTGTATCTGATAAACATAATAACGATATTGATCTGCCAGCACAATTTCTGTGTAGTCAAATCAAATCAAATGTTATTTGTCACATGCGCCAAATACAACAGGTAGACCTTACAGTGAAATGCTTACTTACAAGCCTTTAACCAACAATGCAGTTAAGAAAAATAGATAAGTTAAAAAAATATATATTTGCAATTATGTTAGCACAGCTGACAACTGTTGTTCTGATTAAAGAATAATAAAACTGGCCTTCTTTAAACTAGTTGAGTATCTGGAGCATCAGCATTTGTGGGTTTGATTACAGGCTCAAAATGGCTAGAAACAAATAACTTTCTTGTGAAACTCGTCAGTCTATTCTTGTTGAGAAATGAAGGCTAATCCATGCGAGAAATTGCCAAGAAACTGAAGATCGCGTACAATGCTGTGTACTACTCCCTTCATAGAACAGCACAAACAGTCTCTAACCAGAATAGAAAGAAGAGTGGGAGGCCCTGGTACACAACTGAGCAAAAGGACAAGTACATTAGAGTGTCTTTGTGGAAGAATTTAAATGGCCTGCATGAGCCCTGACCTCAACCCCATCGAACACCTTTGGGATGAATTGGAACGTCGACTGCGAGCCAGGCCTAATCGCCCAACATCAGTGCCCAGCCTCACTAATGCTCTTGTGGCTGAATGGAAGCAAATCCCTGCAGCAATGTTCCAACATCTAGTGGAAAGCCTTCCCAGAAGAGTGGAGGCTGTTATAGCAAAGGGGGGGACCAACTCCATATTAATGCCCATTGTTTTGGAATGAGATGTTTGACGAACAGGTGTCCACATACTTTTGGTCATGTAGTGTAAGTTTAATATTTAACATTAATGTGTTATTTCTAAATATATATATTTTTTTAAGTGTTATTTATTACATATTCATTTAAAGCTCCTAATCAATCATGTAGCATGTAACCAGATAGGTGGAGAAAATATGTTTTATCACAATTGACAAAAGCAGTATCGCTGATTCATTTAAATGCATACATTGTGTGCAAAACAATTTCTCTCAAAAATATAACTGAGAACTTTCTTTTGTGAAAATCAAAACAATACGGTACCTTGCTTAATGCAGCAGATAACACTAGCTGAAACTTACAAGATCAAAGTGCTTTTGATCTTACACAATGAATAATTAGTTATACGATAGACAATTTATCAATTGCTATAATCAATATGGGTTAAGATAATGCAACTCAAAGAATTAGAATATTCTCTGGATCCAGCAAATGACACCCTTATAAAATCATGAAATGGAAGCAAGCTTGTCATTAAAGCCAAAGAAGTTAGTGAATAGATTTTAAGATATGAAAAGGACAGCACTGACAAGGTGTTTTTGCTTGTCCTTGAGCAACTGTTGACACCAACAGATTTGCTTCTGTTATCTTGTTTTGTGGTGCGTTTGGGATTCTTTTTAACCCAACTGGCCACAATGTTCTTTAAGCGCTCAACATTAGCTACACACAGATGAATGCCGTTTTTTTTTTTCCATCTCCACTGAACAGAATTAGCTGTTTTGCGGCGCAACAAGTCAACAGAGCGGTTTTTAGTTTCAGTTCCCCCAGAGCTTTAGCGTGTTACACGCTGTCTGTCTGGAGAGGGGCAGGTTAAAACATCATCTGTTCACCTCTACACTCTAAGACTTGAACACAACCCCCTAGATCACAACAGTTTCTGCTTTTCCTCATCCTCCTTGACTGTGACTTTCACCCTGTGCCAGGCGTTACTCAAAACTCCCCTCAGGTTCCAGATAGGTGCCACTGAGTCTGGCTGCATGTTGTAGCTGTTGTCCACCGCCTTGCACACGATCTCCAGTTCCTGGACCGCGGGGGGCAGTGGGGCTGTCAGCTCCCACAGCTTCCAGGCCCAGGCTCTGCCGGGTGGGGGCGAGGGGGCCGGGACCTGCCCCTTCTCACTGCTCTGTAGCTGCGCCACTTGCCAGGTCCGCCCCCCATCCAGAGATACATCGACACGCACCACCTCCCGGCCGCCCCCGCTCCAAGCGTAGCCCTTCACCGTCACCTCCTCTGCGCTGCGTTCCACCACAGCTCCCTCCACTGGCTGGGTGATGGCCGACTGGATGGGCAGCTCCTGGATGGCTGGGGCCGACTTGAAGTCCACCGTGTCCCAGTCAGTGGCGGGGGAGAAGCCCTTGTAGTCATACTGCTGCCAGTGGCTGCTGCTCTCCTCCTCACTCACTATGATCCTTCCCAGCCACTTGACATTGCGGGCGCCCACCGTTCCCGGCACCACCACCCGTACGGGATAGCCATGGTCAGCAGGTAGGTCTTCTCCATTCATCTGGTAAGCCAGCAGCACATCGCCCTCTTCACTTACCGCCTTGTTGAGCGGGATAGATGCTCCGTAGGTGGTGCCGGTCACGTCACTGTCAAGGCCTTCAAATTGAACGTGGGATGTCTGCTGGGCCACCTCTGACCTGTAGCCAGCTGCCAGCAGCACATCCTTCAGCCTGGCGCCGCTCCACGTAGCATTACTTATCGCAGCGATGCCCCAATTGAGCCCCTTCACCTGCTTGACTTTATTCATCTCCGAGCGGCGGTTGCCAGCACACTGCAGCGTGGCCGTGACTGTGTGTTTGGGGAAGCGTGTCTTCAGCTCCTCCAGAGAGAGGCTCAGAGATACTCCACCAGGCACACCCTCCACCTGCAACTGGTAGGATTTCGGGTCCACTTGTGGCACAGGCAGGTGGTTCCTCTTAAAGAAGATGGCTGAAGGGGTGATGTAGTTGTCGGAGAGGATTTCGGGTGGGGGCTCGGCATTGAAGGGCTTGAGGCTGTTGATGCGCAGGGCAGGGTGCCGCTCCGGGTCGGTAGAGTAGGGGTCCGTGGATTTCACGCTTTGTTGCTTCCGCCGATCCTCCTCACTCAGCTCACCCACCTTTTTTTTTTAAAGTATACAAATATATATATACAGTGCCTTGCGAAAGTATTCGGCCGCCTTGAACTTTGCGACCTTTTGCCACTTTTCAGGCTTCAAACATAAAGATATAAAACTGTATTTTTTTGTGAAGAATCAACAACAAGTGGGACACAATCATGAAGTGGAACGCCATTTATTGGATATTTCAAACCTTTTTAACAAATCAAAAACTGAAAAATTGAGCGTGCAAAATTATTCAGCCCCTTTACTTTCAGTGCAGCAAACTCTCTCCAGAAGTTCAGTGAGGATCTCTGAATGATCCAATGTTGACCTAAATGACTAATGATGATAAATACAATCCACCTGTGTGTAATCAAGTCTCCGTATAAATGCACCTGCACTGTGATAGTCTCAGAGGTCTGTTAAAAGCGCAGAGAGCATCATGAAGAACAAGGAACACACCAGGCAGGTCTGAGATACTGTTGTGCAGAAGTTTAAAGCCGGATTTGGATACAAAAAGATTTCCCAAGCTTTAAACATCCCAAGGAGCACTGTGCAAGCGATAATATTGAAATGGAAGGAGTATCAGACCACTGCAAATCTACCAAGACCTGGCCGTCCCTCTAAACTTTCAGCTCATACAAGGAGAAGACTGATCAGAGATGCAGCCAAGAGGCCCATGATCACTCTGGATGAACTGCAGAGATCTACAGCTGAGGTGGGAGACTCTGTCCATAGGACAACAATCAGTCGTATATTGCACAAATCTGGCCTTTATGGAAGAGTGGTAAGAAGAAAGCCATTTCTTAAAGATATCCATAAAACGTGTTGTTTAAAGTTTGCCACAAGCCACCTGGGAGACACACCAAACATGTGGAAGAAGGTGCTCTGGTCAGATGAAACCAAAATGGAACTTTTTGGCAACAATGCAAAACGTTATGTTTGGCATAAAAGCAACACAGCTCATCACCCTGAACACACCATCCCCCCTGTCAAACATGGTGGTGGCAGCATCATGGTTTGGGCCTGCTTTTCTTCAGCAGGGACAGGGAAGATGGTTAAAATTGATGGGAAGATGGATGGAGCCAAATACAGGACCATTCTGGAAGAAAACCTGATGGAGTCTGCAAAACACCTGAGACTGGGACGGAGATTTGTCTTCCAACAAGACAATGATCCAAAACATAAAGCAAAATCTACAATGGAATGGTTCAAAACTAAACATATCCAGGTGTTAGAATGGCCAAGTCAAAGTCCAGACCTGAATCCAATCGAGAATCTGTGGAAAGAACTGAAAACTGCTGTTCACAAATGCTCTCCATCCAACCTCACTGAGCTCGAGCTGTTTTGCAAGGAGGAATGGGAAAAAATGTCAGTCTCTCGATGTGCAAAACTGATAGAGACATACCCCAAGCGACTTACAGCTGTAATCGCAGCAAAAGGTGGCGCCACAAAGTATTAACTTAAGGGGGCTGAATAATTTTGCACGCCCAATTTTTCAGTTTTTGATTTGTTAAAAAAGTTTTAAATATCCAATAAATGTCGTTCCACTTCATGATTGTGTCCCACTTGTTGTTGATTCTTCACAAAAATATACAGTTTTATATCTTTATGTTTGAAGCCTGAAATGTGGCAAAAGGTCGCAAAGTTCAAGGGGCCCGAATACTTTCGCAAGGCACTGTATATATTACACACATACACAGTGCCTTCAAAAAAGTATCCAGACCGCTTGACTTTTTCCAAATGTTTTTAGGTTACAGCCTTATTCTAAATTTGATCAAATCTACACACAATACCCCACAATGACTAAGCAAAAACAGGATTTTAGAAATGTTTGCTAATTTATTAAATATAAAAAACTGAAATATCACATTCACATAAGTATTCAGACCCTTTACTCAGTACTTTCTTGAAGCACCTTTGGCAGGATTACAGCCTAGTCTTCTTGGGTATGACACTACAAGCTTGGCACATTTGTATTTTGGGATTTTCTCCCAGTCTTCTATACAGATGCTCTCAAGCTGTCAGGTTGGATGTGGAGAGTTGCTGTACATCTCTCCAGAAATGTTCGATTGAGTTCAGGTCCGGGCTCTGGCTGGGCCACTCAAGGCAGCCACTCCTGCATTGTCTTGGCTGTGTGCTTAGGGTCGTTGTCCTGTTGGAAAGTGAACCTATGCCCCAGTCTGAGGTCCTGAGAACTCTGGAGCAGGTTTTCATCAAGGATCTCTCTGTACTTTGCTCCGTTCATCTTTCCCTCAATCCTGACTAGTCTCCCAGTCTCTGCCGCAGAAAAACATCCCCACAGCATGATGCTACCACCACCATGCTTCACTGCAGGGACGTTGCCAGGTTTCCTCCAGATGTGACGCTTGGCATTCAGGCCAAAGAGTTCAATCTTGGTTTCATCAGACCAGAGAATCTTGTTTCCCATGGTCTGAGTCTTTAGGTGCCTTTTGGGAAATTCCAAGAGGAACTCTGGAGCTCTGTCAGAGTGACCATCAGGTTCTTGGTCACCTCCCTGACCAGGGTCCTTCTCCCCCGATTGTTCAGTTTGGCCACGTGGCCAGCTCTAGGAAGAGTCTTGGTGGTTCCAAACTTCTTCCATTTAAGAATGATGGAGGCTACTGTGTTATTGGGGACCTTCAATGCTTCAGAAATGTTTTGGTACCCTTCCCCAGATCTGTGCCTCAACACAATCCTGTCTCGAAGCTCTACGGACAATCCCTTCAACCTCACAGCTTGATTTTTGCTCTGACATGCACTGTCAACTGTGGGACATTATATAGACAGGTATGTGCCTTTCCAAGTTCAGTCCAATCAATTGAATTTACCACAGGTGGACTCCATGTTTTAGAAGCATCTCAAGGGTGATCAATGGAAACAGGATGCACCTGAGCTCAATTTCGAGTCTCATAGCAAAGGGCCTGAATACTTATGTAAATTAGGTATGTGTTTTTAATATGTAATACATTTGCAAAAATAAAATAAAAAACAACTTTTTGCTTCATCATTATGGGGTATTGTGTGTAGATTGCTGAGTTTTTTTGTTGTTGTTAATCCATTTTAGAATAAGGCTGTAATGTAACAAAATGTGGAAAAAGTCAAGGGGTCTGAATACTTTCTGCAGGCACTGTATATATTTTATTGTTATGTTATTTAGATAAAAAAAAGAGAGTAAATTGTAACAAAGGTTTCATAATAAGAATTGGTTGTGGGAAGATATGCTGTCGTAGCAACAGTAGAATTATTCACACTTGCACAGACCAGATAACAAGACCATACACAGCTCGCCCACCTTATACTCAGACAGGATCTCCAGCACGTGATCTTGGCTGTGAACGGCATACAGTGCCCAAAAGGGCTCCAGAGCCCCACCTGCTGCTAGCAGGATCTTATCACCACCAGGGTGCATGGACACAAACTCTGTGATGTCATAGACACTGCCCTTGTAGGTGACCCAGACGCCCTCCTCAACAGAGCGGTGTTTGGTGACCTCGTCCTGGGTGTAGATGGGTAGAGAGGAGGCTGGGGCTATGGGCTGGACTATAGTGGTTGCTGCCTGCTCAGTCTGGAGAGAAGACAAACAGTCAAATATCAGCTACAGAAGAAAGAAAAAGAAGAAAAAAAGAGCAGAAACATACCGAAAAGTAATTTTTGACATTATTTATGCTACAAAACAGGTAACAAAATCATTTCTACTGAACAATATACAGCCTTGAAAAACTATAAATGCTGTTAAATGCCCATATTGTAGGTTAGATTTCTCCAACAGTATAATAGCATAAATGCACCACAACTTCCATCACACCAGCTATTAGTACACAGACTATCCCTCTCACCTGGCTGTGGTGGAGGCCATAGGCCAGTACAGCCCCTGTCCCAGCCAGCAGTCCTGCTAGGGCGTGTCTCCAGTTGGGACCATGGCTGCCTTGGTACTGCCCTGACTTATGCCCCCCATGACTGCTGCCCCAGCGTGCACAGAGGCTGCCCGCACACACGGCCACAGGAAGGGCCGCACCCTGCAACAACTGCACCCTGTAGGAGACACACAGACCAGTGTCACAATCAGACAAACAGTAGGGGTGGGTCCCAAATGGCTCTGGCCAAAAGCAGTGCACTATATAGGGAGTCATTTGAGACACACCTAGCAGTTTACTCATGTACTGATTGCATTCATGTTACAGATAGTTACACCCATGTCCATACAAAGGACAAGTTATGGTAGGCAGTGCAAATATACTTGAGTAGATCCTGCTGTAAGATAAGGCGTAACTATGTAACTGACAAAAGCTTTTTCTATTCATGGACCAGAGGGCTAATCTAAAAAAGTTTGGGCCCATTAGACTTAACTGACATGTTAAAATAGTTTCTATGGTCCAGATTTCACCTGATAACCCAGACAGAGGCCTCTCCTAGGATACTCCACTCCTTAAAGATGTTAAAAGGTCAGGCAAACTGCATACAGTTCATATCAATAAGCAATAAGACTAACTAAACAAATAAAAGGGGGAGACAAATCTGTATTTCAGGAGCTCGTTTGATAAGGAGGTAATTGATTATCTCTGCTCCTGCTTGGAAATCATTAACCCAGCTTCTGACACTAGGGCCACATTCCTATTTAGTGCACTACCGTTGATCACTTTTTACTTTGGGTCCTGGTCAAAAGTAGTGCACTATGTACAGTACATTTGGAAAGTATTTCGACCCCTTGACATTTTCTACATTTTGTAGATAGAGATCACTCAGACAGAGCTCCAGAGTTCCTCTGTGGAGATGGGAGAACCTTCCAGAAGGCCAACCATCTCTGTAGCACTCCACCAATCAGGCCTTTATGGTAGAGTGGCCAGACGGAAGCCACTCCTCAGTAAAAGGCACATGACAGCCCGTTTGGTGTTTGCCAAAAGGCACCTAAAGGACTCTCAGACCTTGAGAAACCAGATTCTCTGGTCTGATGAAACCAAGATTGAATTCTTTGGGCTGAATGCCAAGCGTCACGTCAGGAGGAAACGTGGCACCATCCCTACGGTGAAGCATGGGGGTGGCAGAATCATGCTGTGGGGATGTTTTTCAGCGTCAGGGACTGGGAAACTAGTCAAGATCGAGAGAAAGATGAACGGAGCAAAGTACAGAGAGATCCTTGATGAGAACCTGCTCCCCAGCGCTCAGGACTTCAGAATGGGGAGAAGGTTCACCTTCCAACAGGACAACAACCCTAAGCACACAGCCAAAACAAAGCAGAAGTGGCTTCAGGACAAGTCTCTGAATGTCCTTGAGTGGCCCAGCCAGAGCCCGAACTTGAACCCGATAGAACATCTCCGGAGAGACATAAAAATACCTGTGCAGCGACGCTCCCCATCCAACCTGACAGAGCTTGAGAGGATCTGCAGAGAAGAATGGGAGAAACTCCCTAAATACAGGTGTGCCAAGCTTAAAGCGTCATACCCAAGAGGACACGAGGCTGTAATCACTTCCAAAGGTGCTTCAACAAAGTACTGAGTAAACGGTCTGAATACTTATGTAAATGTTTTTTTTTACATTTTTTTTTTTAAATGTGCTAACATTTCTAAACGGCTGTTTTTGCTTTGTCATTATGGGGTATTCTGTGTAGACTGATGAGGGGAAAAAACTATTTAATCCATTTTAGAATAAGGCTGTAACTTAACAAAATGTTTAAGACCTGTCTGGGTTGGCGCCCCCCCCTTGGGTTGTGCCGTGGCGGAGATCTTTGTGGGCTATACTCAGCCTTGTCTCGGGATGGTAAGTTGGTGGTTGAAGATATCCCTCTAGTGGTGTGGGAGCTGTGCATTGGCAAAGTGGGTGGGGTTATATCCTTCCTGTTTGGCCCGGGGTTGTCCTCGGATGGGGCCACAGAGTCTCCTGACCCTTCCTGTCTCAGCCTCCAGCATTTATGCTGCAGTAGTTTATGTGACGGGGGGCTAGGGTCAGTTTGTTATATCTGGAGTACTTCTCCTGTCCTATTCGGCGTCCTGTGTGAATTTAAGTGTGCTCTCTCTTATTCTCTCTTTCTTTCTCTCTCTCGGAGGACCTGAGCCCTAGGACCATGCCTCAGGACTACCTGACATGATGACTCCTTGCTGTCCCCAGTCCACCTGGCCGTGCTGCTGCTCCAGTTTCAACTGTTCTGCCTTATTATTATTTGACCATGCTGGTCATTTATGAACATTTGAACATCTTGGCCATGTTCTGTTATAATCTCGACCCGGCACAGCCAGAAGAGGACTGGCCACCCCACATAGCCTGGTTCCTCTCTAGGTTTCTTCCTAGGTTCTGGCCTTTCTAGGGAGTTTTTCCTAGCCACCGTGCTTCTACACCTGCATTGCTTGCTGTTTGGGGTTTTAGGCTGGGTTTCTGTACAGCACTTTGAGATATCAGCTGATGTACGAAGGGCTATATAAATACATTTGATTTGATTTTGATTTGATTTAAAAAGTCAAGGGATCTGAATACTTCCCGAATGCTAAGGAATAGGATGACATTTGGGACGCAGTTAGCCGTAGTGAAAATTATTCCTTTAAAGTCAGTCATACATACTGGCCCTGCCTTGCACTTTCCTGGCTGACAGCCCTGGGTGGCTGGTATGTTGTTTTTTTTAAAGACATGTAAGATCTTTTTAGTGGCTGTTCCGACTCAGACCTTTGACTAGGCAAGACATAAACAGGTCATTAAAGTGGACTATAGCAATAAGGAGAAAAGGCAGATGCCAGGTCTGCCAGAATGGCCATGCAGTTAGTGATATATTTTTTATAACTTTGATATTACTTTTAAGCTGAAAGGTAAAAAATGCAGCTTATTTTATGGCTACCTTTGAGTCTTGAGAAGGCCTACTCTGGTTAGGCTTCGACAGTGTCTGAGGAGCAGCATTGCATTGGTGTTGATAGTCTGAGGGGAAAGAAGTACAATTAATAAACAAGAAGCACAAATATACACGTTCCCCTAACATGAAAACCTCATTTAAACATACCCATAGCATGGACCCGTGCAAAACATGGATGTCATTCTTTTTAACACAGTCAACTGCCTCATGAGAAATGCTGACCCTACTGTTTTGTTATATTATAACATGGTAGATCTGTACCTGAGATCTGTAATCATAGTTTTTTGTTTGAAATTTTGTCATGTAAAAACTGGCGCACTGGCATTTTCATCCCTTATGCCAGGTTCGGCAATTTACCTGTCTCACATCAACCCACTTGTACTGAGGTGGGAGGGGTGGTAATATTTGAGGTATGCCGTAAAAGCAAGCACAAAAGTGACAATTGCATGCAGCACGAAAGTTGAGTCCAACCAAAAGCAGGTCTTAACAATAACACAGATTGCTTGGTTTTTCATTTCAGCAGCCTATCAACAAAGGATTTGGTTCATGAGACTGCTTTAAATAAATATTAAATCACCAAAGCTTTATTAAAAGATCAAGTTTAGGAGCAGAAAAACAGTGAGTGAATGCAATCTGTATGCAATCTGTATGATCCTTCCACGATGTTTATAAAACGTATTATGTATGGGGGCTGCTCTTCCAGAGACACGGTCCTTTGTGCTTGTCGTTTTCGTGCTTGTTTATTTAATGTGTTTTAAAGTTGCGATCCACCTCCATCAACCAAGTTTTTAGTGGTATGAAATTAGATAGCTAATAATGAGGCAAACAGCAGTACTTTTGCTGTTAGTTTTTAAAAAATGTTTTAAGTGAAATGCACCAATCATGCTGTCGACCAATATATCCATATTAATGGATATAGAGAGCCGCAACCGCGGATATCATACACAAGATATCCTGCTTATTCTCCGACACTTGGCTTCAAGTTTACACTAGAATGGACTTATAAATATAATATATAAAATGTGAATACTGTCAATACACAGCTGGACTCACCTGCTCCCGCTTTCTCACATTGTGCTATTTACAAACAAACAAACATTTGACTGGCTCAACTGGGGAACTACAATACGTTTCATAATGTAAAATAATGTGACAGGTGAAATGAAGAACGCGGTCTGCTTTATCTCCTAACGTATTGCACAAGTTAACTACAGGTATTTGCTTACAAAGTAGCTACAAAAATGAAAATTGGTTGAAAAAATAATCATTTAAACAGTATTGAAAACCATCCCATGGCTATTTCCAAATACCCCAGTATACTGTATACCGCCCAAGCCTACTGACGAGCTACAGGCAATACCTGTCCGAGTACTGACAATCTAGCCTGATCTGTCTGAGACCTGGCTTATGGAACAGGAACCCGACTCTGCAGTGGAGCTGGACGGCTACACAATCATTAGAATGGACCGAAGCATCAACTCCAGTAAGAGGAAAGGCAGAGGAGTTTGAGTTCATCAACGAGAAATACTGTAATTCAGCCAATATCACAACGAAGCACCAGGTCTGTACTAAAGATATTGAACTCCTTGCTCTTAACCTACAGCTATACTACCTGCCACAGGAAATAAATCAAGCCCGACTGTTTGTTTACATAGCCCACAACTGCCGACGTGATCCATGACCTTGTATCCCAGGCTGAAACAGTCACCTGACACAGTAAAGCTGATCATTCCCCAAGAGAGGATGACTTTCACTTTAGCAGTGATAAATTCATGAACTTCTTTGAGGAAAATATTATGATTATTAGAAAGCAAATTACGGACTCCTCTTTAAATCTGCATATTCCTTCAAAGCTCAGTTGTCCTGAGTCTGCACAACTCTGCCAGGACCTAGGATCAAGAGAGACGCTCAAGTGTTTTAGTACTATATCTCTTGACACAATGATGAAAATAATCATGGCCTCTAAACCTTCAAGCTGCCTACTGGACCCTATTCCAACTAAACTACTGAAAGAGCTGCTTCCTGTGCTTGGCCCTCCTATGTTGAACATAATAAACGGCTCTCTATCCACCGGATGTGTACCAAACTCACTAAAATCGGCCTATATCGAATCTTCCATTCCTCTCAAAATTTTTTGAAAAGGCTGTTGCGCAGCAACTCACTGCCTTCCTGAAGACAAACAATGTATATGAAATGCTTCAGTCTGGTTTTAGACCCCATCATAGCACTGAGACGGCACTTGTGAAGGTGGTAAATTACATTTTAATGGCATCAGACCGAGGCTCTGCATCTGTCCTCGTGCTCCTAGACCTTAGTGCTGCTTTTGATACCATCGATCACCACATTCTTTTGGAGAGATTGGAAACCCAAATTGGTCTACACGGACAAGTTCTGGCCTGGTTTAGATCTTATCTGTCGGAAAGATATCAGTTTGTCTCTGTGAATGTTTTGTCCTCTGACAAATCAACTGTAAATTTCGGTGTTCCTCATGGTTCCGTTTTAGGACCACTATTGTTTTCACTATATATTTTACCTCTTGGGGATGTTATTCGAAAACATAATGTTAACTTTCACTGCTATGCGGATGACACACAGCTGTACATTTCAATGAAACATGGTGAAGCCCCAAAATTGCCCTTGCTAGAAGCATGTGTTTCAGACATAAGGAAGTGGATGGCTGCAAACTTTCTACTTTTAAACTCGGACAAAACAGAGATGCTTGTTCTAGGTCCCAAGAAACAAAGAGATCTTCTGTTGAATCTGACAATTAATCTTAATGGTTGTACAGTCGTCTCAAATAAAACTGTGAAGGACCTCGGCGTTACTCTGGACCCTGATCTCTCTTTCGAAGAACATATCAAGACCATTTCAAGGACAGCTTTTTTCCATCTACGTAACATTGCAAAAATCAGAAACTTTCTGTCCAAAAATGATGCAGAAAAATGAATCCATGCTTTTGTCACTTCTAGGTTAGACTACTGCAATGCTCTACTTTCCGGCTACCCGGATAAAGCGCTAAATAAACTTCAGTTAGTGCTAAATACGGCTGCTAGAATCCTGACTAGAACCAAAAATGTGATCATATTACTCCAGTGCTAGCCTCTCTACACTGGCTTCCTGTCAAAGCAAGGGCTTTTCAAGGTTTTACTGCTAACCTACAAAGCATTACATGGGCTTGCTCCTACCTATCTCTCTGATTTGGTCCTGCCGTACATACCTACACGTACGCTACGGTCACAAGACGCAGGCCTCCTAATTGTCCCTAGAATTTCTAAGCAAACAGCTGGAGGCAGGGCTTTCTCCTATAGTGCTCCATTTTTATGGAACGGTCTGCCTACCCATGTCAGAGACGCAAACTCGGTCTCAACCTTTAAGTCTTTACTGAAGACTCATCTCTTCAGTGGGTCATATGATTGAGTGTAGTCTGGCCCAGGAGTGGGAGGGTGAACGGAAAGGCTCTGGAGCACCGAACCGCCCTTGCTGTCTCTGCCTGGCCGGTTCCCCTCTTTCCACTGGGATTCTCTGCCTCTAACCCTATTACAGGGGCTGAGTCACTGGCTTACTGGGGCTCTCTCATGCCGTCCCTGGATGGGGTGCGTCACCTGAGTGGGTTGATTCACTGATGTGGTCATCCTGTCTGGGTTGGCGCCCCCCCTTGGGTTGTGCCATGGGGGAGATCTTTGTGGGCTATACTCAGCCTTGTTTCAGGATGGTAAGTTGGTGGTTGAAGATATCCCTCTAGTGGTGTGGGGGCTGTGCTTTGGCAAAGTGGGTAGGGTTATATCCTTCCTGTTTGGCCCTGTCCGGGGGTGTCCTCGGATAGGGCCACAGTGTCTCCTGACCCCTCCTGTCTCAGCCTCCAGTATTTATGCTGCAGTAGTTTGTGTCGGGGGGCTAGGGTCAGTTTGTTATATTTGGAGTACTTCTCCTGTCCTATTCGGTGTCCTGTGTGAATCTAAGTGTGCGTTCTCTAATTCTCTCCTTCTCCCTCCCTCTCGGAGGACCTGAGCCCTAGGACCATGCCCCAGGACTACCTGACATGATGACTCTTTGCTGTCCCCAGTCCACCTGGCCGTGCTGCTGCTCCAGTTTCAACTGTTCTGCCTTATTATTATTCGACCATGCTGGTCATTTATGAACATTTGAACATCTTGGCCATGTTCTGTTATAATCTCCACCCGGCACAGCCAGAAGAGGACTGGCCACCCCACATAGCCTGGTTCCTCTCTAGGTTTCTTCCTAGGTTTTGGCCTTTCTAGGGAGTTTTTCCTAGCCACCGTGCTTCTACACCTGCATTGCTTGCTGTTTGGGGTTTTAGGCTGGGTTTCTGTACAGCACTTTGAGATATCAGCTGATGTACGAAGGGCTATATAAATAAATTTGATTTGATTTGATCATGGGAGACTTTAACATGTGCAGTCAATCTGAACATTTACCATCATACCCGCAATATTTTACATGTCCTACCCGAAACGAAGCCTGTCTGAACCTCTGTCCCAGGTGCGTATTCCTCCAAGACACTACCCAATCTCGGAGATTGAGCTCATAACATGGTCCAGCTCATCCCAGTCTACAAACCGCGACTGCAGCGAGAGAAGGCTAAATAGGTGGAGATTAAAAGCTGGACTCCTGAAGCTACTGACGCCCTCCAGGACTGTTTCAAGCCCACTGACTGGGCGGCCCTGACGGACAGAGACATTGCATGACCGTTGATAATGACTTTGTCTTTGCAAATTATTTGAACAGTTTCTATTACAGGTTTGATGTGTGATTTTACATCGCAGCAGAAAGTGGAGTCACTGGAAAGCGGGATAATTCCAGATTCATGGAAAAAACAGCTGATTGTCCCAGTACCTAAAAAAACAGGCCAAAATAAAATAATGACTTATGCCCTGTAATCTGTACCTATGAAATTATTTGAAAAAATAATTATAAAAACACATTTTCTCTGGTGTCTCAACTAGGGGTGGGGTGTTAACCCCGGTGTCTTGGCTAAATTCCCAATCTGGCCCTCAAACCATCACGGTCACCTAATAATCCCCAGTTTATAATTGGCTCATTAATCCACCTCCTCTCCCCTGTAACTATTCCCCAGGTCGTTGCTGCAAATGTCAATGTGTTCTCAGTAAACTTACCTGGTAAAATAACGGATAAATAAAACTAAATCCAAACCAGAGTTGTTGATGATGTGTTACTGGTCATGCTGAACAACATTTACAAACACTTAGAACAGGCAAATAGCCTAGTTAAAGTGGTATTCATTGACTTCAGTAGTGCGTTCAATAACATCCAATCCCACCTACCGGTGGATAAACTGGTGAATATGGGTGTCAACTCTGTACTGATCAACTAGATTAAATGTTTCCTTGTGATCCGTACCCAACAAGTTAAATTTAACTCCGCTATCTCCACATCTAAAACGGTGAATATGGGAGCCCCGCAAGGTTGCGTACTTTCGCCAATCCTGTACACGAATGATTGTCAATCCTCTGATCCAGCCCAAAAATTCTTTAAATACGCAGATGACACCTCTGTTGTGGGTTTCATCCACCCAGGAGCCAGTAACTTCTCAGTGCAATTTGGCGTACCAGTTCAACATTTACCTGCTGTGTCATTGTCTGCCATAGGTTGGTTGTTGAGCAACAAAACCGACGTGTGCGCAACTATGGGGAAAAACAGAAAAAAAGACTTCACGCAAAAAAGTCATGCTATTTGCATTTGAGCAACATGATTGGACGTTCATTCAACAACGCTCCTCGCGAGTTACAACTTCTCGAGAAGTACATAGCTAAATTGATGCGTTCACACAGCACACATGAGCTGTCGAGAGTAAAAATAAGCTCTCATCAATCCACTTGCTGAATTTAGGGAAATTGATTTACAAGTAAACGTTCAATTGTGAACATCCTAGTAATATGCTAGCTACTGCTGATAGTCTGCACAAAGAAAACTACAAAAAGGCACAAAGCATTAATCTACTGTAGACGGAACAATATCTCTTTTTGAAAGGCTGTTGTCTTAAAGGGGCAGCATCCTGATGTTAAATGTTTAAAAAATCTTATCAAAATGAGAGTAATAAAGTAATGACTTACACTGCTAGATTATATTACACAGCTTTTTAATACATACCATAATAACCAACTTTTGCCTAATACAGCTGAACATAGAAAGCACGTCAACCTATTGGCCCAGCATGACCCTAATGCATTTTAACTAGGCTACGCCATGTCCGGGCCAGTAAAGTTTCGATTAGTGTTATTTAACATTGGAAACTATAGGAATAGTGGTTTTGGGTTGATTTTTTCCTTTAATATTATATGCCCATGGGGAGCAATTATGGTGCCTGTAACTGTATTTCGACATAAATAGCCTATTTAAAACAAGTTCGTTTTGATTAGAATTATTCACTCTTCTAAGCCTTATCAATAGTGAATTTAATCTTGCTTATTGACAACGTTTGACATGTACATGGCAGACATAATGCAATTTACAGTGGGTCTAGCCCCTATATCAGTGTGAATGCTATGTTTAACAATATATACTGAACAAAAACATTAAAACAACAATTTTACAGTTAATATAAGGAAATCAGTCAATTGAAATAAATAAATTAGGCCCTAATCTATGGATTTCACAAGACTGGGCAGGGGCGCAGCCATGGATGGGCCTGGGAGGGCATAGGCCCACCCATTGGGTAGCTAGGCCCAGCCAATCAGAATGAGTTTTTCCCCACAAAAGGGCTTTATTACATTCAGAAAAACTATTGAGTTTCATCAGCTGTTTGGATGGCTGGTCTCAAACGATCCCGCACGTGAAGAAGCCGGATGTGGAGGTCCTGGGCTGGCATGGTTACACGTGGTCTGCAGTTGTGAGGCCGGTTGGACGTACTGCCAAATTCTCTAAAACAACATTGGAGGTGGCTTATGGTAGAGAAATGAACATTCAATTATCTGGAAACAGCTCTGGTGGACACTCCTGCAGTCAGCATGCCAATTGCACACACTCTCCAAACTTTATGTATCTGTAGCATTGCATGACAAAACTGCACATTTTAGAGTGGCCTTTTATTGTGTAATGATAATGCTGTTTGATCATCTTCTTGATATGCCACACCTGTCATGTGGATGGATTATCATGGCAAAGAAGAAATTCTCTAACTGGGATGTAAACAAATGTGGGCAAACAATGAGAGAACAAAGCTTTTCATGCACGTGAAATATTTCCTGGATCTTTTATTTCAGCTCATGAAACTTGGGACCAACACTTTACATGATGTGTTTATATTTTTGTTCAGTATATATCCATATGGGCTAGCTGAAAATGTCACGAAAACAATGCACACGCTTCAATGGGGCAGAAGTCAGAGCTGTTGTGATTCTGGATGGCCAGATGGTTACCAACATTGACAAGAAACTGCCATGTGGGGAATCGTATGTGGTTCATTTCAGCTAGTTTCATCTTGTTCTTGATAGCATGTCTTGTTTTGAGGTGTTTTGACCGATTTCATGGCAATGCTAATGCTAAAATTCAAAAGCTAGCTAACCAACAACTGTAACAATGTATTTGAGAGACAACAAGTGATCATTGTGCAAATGTATTTGTTTTCAATAAACATTGGAGACAAAATATCATTTACATTCTAAGCCAACCCCATCTGCTTTGCTCCATAGTTGCGCACACACACACACACACACACATCGGTTGTGTTGCTAAACAACCAAACCCATTTATTAAAGCCACGTAATTAGGCTTCCTACAATGTAGACCGCAAACATGTTCAACATATTTAGGAAAGATGACATTTAGTTTCTCTAGGCTATTTAACAAACTATGCTGTAACGGACTAACATTCTTATTGGAGTTGATGACAATGCAATACATAAAAGACTGTAAATACACAACTTGAAGCAACCACATATTTAGCCCTGGAGCATGCTGTGATTGGCCAGTGAGGGGGTCAAGCCTACACACACCTACAACTAATTTATGAATCAAAACTCAGTCCTTTCGCACTACCGCACCCATAATTCCAATTGTGAAAATAGCTGAAATATTTCTGCCACACCCCCAAACCTATAACGCTACCGCAAGCACTAAGATTTACCATTGCGTTAGGCCTAGGTTTGTTAAAATAGAGCCCAGAGTGTGTGTGTGACCTAAAAAGAGAGTCGGTGCAATCAGATTTCACAGTGCCTGGGTGACCCCAGCATGAGTCGGGCATGCACCCAACAATACAACCAGGGCATGCACCAAAGTTCAAAATAATTGTTCAAAGTAGACATGTCATTCCCCATGAAGTAAGCTGTTCACTTTATTGTGTGTACAGTATAGTCCCTAGTTATATCTACAGAGGGGAAAATCTCACATGGCAGGAATAGGGCAAAACTATTCCGTTTCAGTTCAATGTATATGGAACTCTGTGTTCTAAATGACTCTGTGTTGAGACTGTATGTTTTCAAATAGAAAGGTTGTTAGCCTTAACAATTTAAGGGGCATTTGTCATATGAGATATCCAGTTCCAGTTAACTTAGCATGACTCACTATAACTCGATATTAACTGCTCTCTGTTTCACTGCCAACATGTTCCTGCTGCTCCGGAGTGAAGTTTCCCCTAGATCGGGAGCCTGATTGGTGTTGTACTTTTGCCCCAGCCCCAGCTAACACACCTGACTCCAATAATCAACTTCAGTTCAGAGAGTAATTAGTTTAATCAGCTGTGCGTGCTAAGGGATGGAGAAAAAGTGTGACACCACTCCGGCCCCCGAGGGCTGAAGTTACCCATCCCTGCCCTAGATACAGATCTAGGATAAGCTTCCCTTCCTTGATACTAACCCCCAATAGTGGGGGAAATGCAAAACTGACCCCAGATCAGCATCTAGGGGCAACTTCACCCTATACCAGTTCTGCTCCAGCAACCAATAGGTCTTTCAATCTCCTTCAACGCCTCCTCCTCGACCAATCAAGGGCTACCAAGCCAAACTAGCCAAGGGGCGTGAACCAAGGGGAGGGCTAGCTTGTCAGTAGCTTGTCAGAGTCAGGTCTTTTCTCAGCCCATTCAGAACTGTTACAAAAGTAGATTCAGTAGGGAAAGAAGAAGTAGGCTAACTGGGGAAAACTCTGGGCCCTTGTAGTATTAATAAGCTATACATGTTGTATCAACACTTATTTAAGTCTTGTTTAAATTCCTGTTTATGACTTTAGCAGCTACCTGCATCATTTACTTATATCAGTATCATCTCATATCAGTTGCTGACAGTACCGCCTAACACAAGTCAGAGCTGTGGGTGACCCTCACGAAACTGGCACTTGATCAGATATTATGCATTTTACCACAACTTCCACAACCACCAACGCAGGTATATAAAAATTACCTGACAATTTCATCTGGATGCATTTCGGGTAATGAGAATTTGGGGTTAAAATGTAAAAAATGAAGTGTGAAAATGTATTTTAAATCAGACAATAGACATCTTAGCCTTCAGAATGATAGTTGATTGTTGAAGATGCATCATGGTTTTCTACACTGAATAAATATAAATGCAACATGTAAACTGTAAACTGTTGGTCCCATGTTTCCTGAAATGAAATAAAAGATCCCAGAAATGTTCCATATGCACAAAAAGCTTATTTCTCTTAAATTGTGTGCACAAATTTGTTTATACCCGTTAGTGAACATTTGACCTTTGCCAAGATAAACCATCCACCTGACAGGTGTGGAATGTCAAGAAGCTGATTAAACAACACAATCAAACCTTGTGCTGGGGAAAATAAAAGGCCACTCTAAAATGTGCCACACAAAATGCCACAGATGTCTCACATTTTGAGGAATTGGCATGCTGACTGCAGGAATGTCCACCAGAGCTGTTGCCAGAGAATTGAATGTTCATTTCTCTACCATAAGCTGCCACCAACGTCGTTTTAGAGAATTTGGCAGTACGTCCAACCGGCCTCACAACCGCAGACCACGTAACTACACCAGCCCAGGATCTCCACATCCGTCTTCTTTACCTGCGGGATCGTCAGACCAGCCACCCAGTCGGATGATGGAACTGTGGGTTTGCACAACCTAAGAGTTTTTGCAAAAATTGTCTGAAACCATTTCAGGGAAGCTAATTTGAATGCTTGTCGCCCTCAAGAGGGACTTGACCTGACTGCAGTTCGGCATCGAAACCGACTTCAGTGGGCAAATGCTCACCTTCGGTGTTCATTAGCACGGTGGAGAAGTGTGCTCTTCATGGATGAATCCCAGTTTCAACTGTACCGGGCAGATGGCAGACAGCATGTATGGCATTGTGTGAGCGAGTGGTTTGCTGATGTCAACGTTGTGAACAGAGTTCCCCATGGTGTCAGTGGGGTTATGGTATGGGCAGGCATAAGCTACAGCCAACAAACCCAATTGCATTTTTCGATGGCAATTTGAATGCACAGAGATAACGTGACGAGATCCTGAGGGCAATTGTCATGGCATTCATTCGCCACCATCGCCTCATGTTTCAGCATGATAACGCAAGGCCCTATGTCGTAAGGATCTCTACACTATTCCTAGAAGATTAAAAATGTCCCACTTCTTTCATGGCCTACATACCCACCAGACATGTCACCTGTTGAGCATGTTTGGGATGCTCTGGATTGACGTGTACGATAGCATGTTCCAGTTTCCGCCAATATCCAGCAACTTCGCACAGCCATTGAAGAGGAGTGGGACAACATTCCACAGGTCACAATAAACAACCTGATCAACTCTATGTGAAGGAGACGTGCCACGCTGTATAAGGCAAATGGTGGTTACACCAGATACTGACTGGTTTTCTGATCCACACCCCTACTTTTTAAAAAAGGTATCTGTGACCAACACATGCATATCTGTATTCCCAGTCACATGAAATCCATAGATTAGGGCCTAAAATTAATTTATTTCAGTTGACTTATCTCCTTATATGAACGGTAGGCCGTCATTGTAAATAAGAATTTGTTCTGACTTAGCTAGTTAAAAAGGTTAAATAAAAAATAAACACATTTTAAACTCATAAAACTCTTTGAAATTGTTGCATATTGTGTTTATATTTTAGTTCAGTGTAATTCAACTACTGCCAGGGTTAAAACAGGTTTCATGAGAATCACCTGACTACACTATCAGAAGAGTGAAAAGTCTGTGATTAATCAACTGTTTTAAGTGGTTTATTGTCCATCATAAATCTACATAAGACCGATTGTGATAACACGTTAAACACAGCAATCCGGCGCTTCCTGACTAGAAGAAAACGTCCTGGACACTGAAAGTGTGCATTTACTTATTTTCTTGCAAATTGAGGCACTCATGTGGTAAACACCCTTTTAGTAGGATTTTAATCAAAAGTCAAATATATTTTAAACAAGTCAAATATACTTTAAACACAGCATCCTGGCTTGATACATACATA
Organism: Oncorhynchus tshawytscha; assembly: GCF_018296145.1. Lineage (NCBI taxonomy): Eukaryota > Metazoa > Chordata > Actinopteri > Salmoniformes > Salmonidae > Oncorhynchus > Oncorhynchus tshawytscha. Next base: position 49,019,998 of record NC_056435.1, on the reverse strand, counting down.
CAATATAAACACAGAGTAACAAATCCTGGACACTGCAATTGTATTATAGTGATCCTGCTATATGAGCCACCGTACAATTCCAACTAAGAGAGTTAACCCTACTGAGTATTGACGCAAGGTTCGATGCCTTGCCGTTCGTGTTAAAAGTGGGATGACTGCTGTGAGGCCATCGGAACGCACGACCCGGACTTGTAAGGGGGGCTAAGCATACGAAGCACCGGAACGTGCCTTCCCGTTTAAGGGGCAGTGTTGCGTCAGCAGTGTTCTAATTCATACCAAGTGACGTCACTATTGACGTTATGAGTTTCCTTTCACACCAGCGACCCGGGTTCGATTTTTGGTGCACCGTTCGCTAGATATGTGTTTTTTCTTAAGTAATCAAACCCATATTTGCTACAGCACTAATTCCACATACCCTTATTTCGAATGGCATCAATGGTTCAATTGATTAAGAAATACTCATGATTTAATTACATTAATTACCTAACGTTACCTTTGATGTGCCTGCATAATCTGAAAATCGGATGGATGGCAAAGACCTGATAAAATGTCATGGCTTGTATCATAGCTGCTACCAGCCGCAAACTAGCTACATTACGTTAGCATGTGGATTTGCCAGCTAGCCATGTCAGGACCATGTCATAAACAAGCCACTCAATAGTATTTCTAGGTGTGGCTAGTGTTCTTGCATTCCAATTATTGAATAGAAACGATAAATTAGCATCTTTAAAAGAAAGTGACATTAACTGTTACTCACCTAAAGTTTAATATTGTCTATTTTTTTATATTCCAGATGCACTGCTGACAAGTCCTCGAGGATCGAGCTCTCCTCCACTAGCCGGTTGGGTACGTAGTTTGATTGTCAATGGGCGAGTTCGTCTTGCATGCCCCGGTGCACCGGGTCGGTTGAGATGTTGCTTAACGACCAATGGAATGGTCTAAAATATGCAACATCCGCCCATCCAAGGCAACTGGCAATGTTAAACGAACTCGCTCATTGTGGAATACTCGCTGGCAGAAATTGGCCAAATAGGGTTAACTAGCTACTTCAGAAATTGTCTACATCCCCAAATCAAATGGTAAAACATAAAGCAAGCCGTGAGTAAACCTATTTTGTTATTCCAATTCCTGATGCTGCTGATCAATTTAATTATCCAACATCCACATTTGATCAGATACCACTGTTTTACATTATCTGAAGATGGTAAATCCTCACTGTATGAACAACAAATAGTGGGGAAAGATTTCTAAACGAAGATCTGTATTTAGACAAATGTCTTTTATGTGAACGGAGCAAAAATGATCCAGCTCACCGAAAAGACTCAGAATGCCCATCACTAAAAATTGGCACCCAGGATAACACAGGGTGTTTGGTTTAAATTTAACAGAAAATTCCACAATGAGGAGATAAGCATGTTCGGAGATCAGCATAAGATCATAGGGTTTATGTAAATCATACCACTATTTATGAATGTATTAACTGCTACTACAAGTGAGCGTTAAACAGATTAATATCGTATTTTTCAATAGACTTCTTTCACTTCTAGAAAATCTGCATATCCACTGATCTGATATTTTTAATATTGCAGCATATTAAAACGGAGACTGTGGTGTCTCCGATTTTGGAAATTAACTAGCAACTTTCTACTATGTTGCGAAGAAAATAGTACTATACTGTAGTCAGACAAGCACTACACCTGCTCATGGGACTCTGAGGTTCCGTCTACACCTATCAGGCAAATTATAGAGTAGAATTTACATTTTTCATTGACCGCTCAACTCTCAGATATGAATAACATGAAATACACTCTGTAATAATGTGTGCTTCAGTATCAAGACTGAAGAATAAAAAACAACAATCTGCCATTTTGAACAGATTTAATTATCCAACAGTGTTACCTTGTGGTAGAACAAACCCCCTACATTTACATGCTATTATGACGACACTTAAGAAATGGCTCCCCAAAGGAAGGACATACAACTAATGAAAGTTTAATCCAAACTTTCATACAAAAATCTAAGAAACTGTCACATTTACATGGCTTTGGCATAAGTAGCACTAATATAGATACATACAGTTGAAGTCAGAAGTTTACATACACTTAGGTTGGAGTCATTAAAACTAGTCTTTCAACCACTCCACAAAGTTCTTGTGAACAAACTATAGTTTTGGCAAGTTGGTGAGGACATATACTTTGTGCATGATAAGTAATTTTTCCAACAATTGTTTACAGAAAGATTATTTCACTTATAATTCACTGTACCACAATTCCAGTGGGTCAGAAGTTTACATACACTAAGTTGACTGCCATTTAAACAGCTTGGAAAATTCCAGAAAAAGATGTCATGGCTTTAGAAGCTTCTGATAGGCTAATTGACATCATTTGAGTCAATTGAAGGTGTACCTGTGGATGTATTTCAAGGCCTACCTTCAAACTCAGTGCCTCTTTGCTTGACATCATGGGAAAATCAAAAGATATCAGCCAAGACCTCAGGGAAAAAAAGACCTCCACAAGTCTGGTTCATCTTTGGGAGCAATTTACAAACTCCTGAAGGTACCATGTTCATCTGTACAAACAATAGTACGCAAGTATAAACACCATGGGACCATGCAGCCGTCATACTGCTTAGGAAGAAGACGCGTTTTGTCTCCTAGAGATGAACGCACTTTGGTGTGAAAAGTGCAAATCAATCCCAGAACAACAGCAAAAGGACCTTGTGAAGAGGCTGGAGAAAACAGGTACAAAAGTATCTAAATCCACAGTAAAATGAGTCCTATATCGACATAACCTGAAAAGCCGCTCAGCAAGGAAGAAGCCACTGCTCCAAAACCTCCATAAAAAAGCCAGACTACGGTTTGCAACTGCACATGGGGACAGAGATCGTACTTTTTGGAGAAATGTCCTCTGGCCTGATGAAACAAAAATAGAACTGTTTGGCCATATTGACCATTGTTATGTTGGGAGGAAAAAGGGGGAGGCTTGCAAGCCGAAGAACACCATCCCAACCGTGAAGCACGGGGGTGGCAGCATCATGTTGTGGGGGTGCTTTGCTGCAGGAGGGACTGGTGCACTTCACAAAATAGATAGCATCATGAGGTAGGAAAATGGTGTGGATATATTGAAGCAACATCTCAAGACATCAGTCAGGCAGGAAGTTAAAGCTTGGTCGCAAATGGGTCTTCCAAATGGACAATGACCCCAAGCATACTTCCAAAGTTGTGGTAAAATGGCTTAAGGACAACAAAGTCAAGGTATTGGAGTGGCCATCACAAAGCCCTGACCTCAATCCCATAGAAACATTTGTGGGCAGAACTTAAAAAGCGTGTGCGAGCAAGGAGGCCTACAAGCCTGACTCAGTTACACAAGCTCTGGCAGGAGGAATGGGCCAAAATTCACTCAACTTATTGTGGGAAGCTTGTGGAAGGATACCCGAAACACTTGACCCAAGTTAAACAATTTAAAAGGCAATGCTACCAAATACTAATTGAGTGCATGTAAACTTCTGACCCACTGGGAATGTGATGAAATAAATAAATAACTTCCTCTATTATTCTGACATTTCACATTCTTAAAATAAAAGTGGTGATCCTAACTGACCTAAGACAGGGAATTTTTACTAGGATTAAATGTATTTGGCTAAAGTGTATGTAAACTTCCAACTTCAACTGTACATACATACACAATATCCCTTTTCAAGTGATTCCCTATCCTGGTCCTAAATGCATTTTTGCATGTACCAGCTCAACCTAAACCAATCTGTATGGGGGAAAAAAAGGAAAAACAGAATTAAAACCAATTCATTGTCTTATATGCACTGTGGAACCTCATGATATGAATGCCAATTTAAACACGACTAAACTGGTGTTATGGTCCTGTAGTTTTGAAAGTATAATTGAGGGTCTTTGAGATAAGATTCACCTTAAAATACCCAGCAGTGGAAAGGTTACCAAATATCACAACCATTCTCAGTGTGTGGGTGTCCTGCTCTTACTCCACTGTATAACCATGACCAAAGGGGTTCTGGGTTCCTTCATGTGGACCTCATTGCTCTGTATGTAGGAGCTGGCTGGGCAGTAGACAAAGGCATGTGCCTTGGCCTCTGCTCCACTGAGGAAGCACAGCTCTCTCTCTCTCTGCTGGTTCATCTTAGCTGCTTCTGCCTTGATGAGTGAGATCAGCTGCTGGTTGATCAGGAATACAAAACGAAGACCGGCAATCTGGAGAGAGAAATTACTTGTGAGGTTCATGTATTATAAGAGGTGGCTGTTGTTGTTTATGAAATATACCCTTTGCCACTTTTAACAGATTTCTCAATCATATTCCCTGCCATTTAAGTTGTCCAGAACCATCCACACACCTCCACCACAGAGTTATTGTTGAGTTTCCACGTGTAGCCAGACAAGACTGGTCTGCCGTCTATGTAGATGGGCCTGCGGCCTTCGTTGGCTATGAAGAAGTCTCCGTTGTTCTTTATTTTAATGATCCCTGTACATTATGGACATAGAATTATAAACCAGTTATAAACACACAATGACAGACAGTCACATTTTAACAGGGTATAATTTCACTAAGGTGACATGAGTACAAGACAACCACTGCCCTGTAGAGTCCAGATAATACTGGTTGTTCAGCTTCAGACCCAGATAATGCAGATAGGGGGTGTGTCTGAAATGCATCTTATTCTTTACATAGTGCACCATTTTTGACCAGGGCCTATAGCGCCACCCCATAGGGTGCAATTTCAGACACAACCAGTGTTAAATGAGGACCTATGTCATGGTGCTGCATGTGATGTAGTGAGTCACCTTGTTTCCTGGAGATCTTCCAGGCAGGTCCTTCCAGAGACAGATCTACATCCATCTGCTTGTCCTTGGTGGCTCTGCCCAGGGTCAGGGTGATCTAGAGGAACAGTCAGATCAGCTTCATAAAATACAGGACATTTAGCAGACCAAAGCAAGTTAGTCATGTGTGCATATATTTTCATATTTTGTAAGCATACATTTCCATATAATTAACCTGCTCCACAGTCATCTTACTATGGTGCTAATATAATTTGGTCTTGGATGGTCTAATGTAAATTCAGTTAACTGTCAAATCTGAAATTAGCTGCTCACCTCTCGTGACCTCATAAGGTAGCGACCCATCCGGCCTCTCAGCGCTGCCAGTGTCTGGTTGTCAAAGTCTGGAGAGTTCATCCCTGAGAACAAAACAACATAAAGGGCTAGATTCTATCAGATCCGCACTAGCCGACACCCGCATAGCGGTTGTTTTGATGGTGTCGGAACTGCGTTATAACGGTCAAATCCACAAGCGGCTCCTTGCGTTGGCAGTGTTCGAAAAGCTATTGGTCGTAACGAAACCACCCGACTTTATAATCGGACAAGTCCAATGCAGCCATGTTAGAAGTTAATGCAGCCGCGTTAACAAGTTCTATTGTCTACACCTCAATTAGACTGATACTAGGCTATAAATCCCCCCTGTCCTATTCGAGATCCTTATTCTATCCCACCTCAAAACCATCACAGATGCCCTCCTTGACCCCCTGCAGTTCGCCTACAGAGCCAACAGGTCACTGTCAAAATGGGTCTCCAATTAAATAAAAATGTTGTGTTTGTGTTGGAAAGATTAATGCTGAAGAGAAAAAAATATCCAATCAGGATTTTCTTTGGTGGTCTCTGGGTAGAAAAACCTAGCTAGCTCAGTCAGCCATTGACTAGGCCTTCAGAAGAAGGCCTCAGCCATACAACTGTATTAGAGCCGAATTTTGACTTGCAATGGGTGGGGCCGTTTAGCTATCTCTGAAAATAATGACTGAAACATTGTTACGTGTAAACATTTTAACCCAACTGGCCACAATGTTCTTTAAGCTACACACAGATGAATGCCTATTTTATTTTTTCCATCTCCACTGAACAGAATTAGCTGTTTTGGGGTGCAACAAGACAACAGAGGGGTACTTTAGTTTCAGGGCACCATACACATAGCGCCTGTTGTACAGTCAGTTCCCCCACTGAGCTTTAGCGTGTTAGACGCTGTCTGTCTGGAGGAGTGGCTTCGGGACAAGTCTCTGAATGTGCTTGAGTGGCCCATCCAAAGCCCAGAATGAACCCGATCTAACATCTCTATGGATACCTGAAAATAGCTGGGCAGCGACTCCCCATCCAACCTGACAGCACTTGAGAGGATCTGCAGATAATGGGAGAAACTCCCCAAATACAGCGGTGCCAAGCTTGTAGCGTCATAACCAACAATTTAATCAATTTTAGAATAAGGCTGTAACGTAACAAAATGTGGAAAAAGTTAAGGGGTCTGAATACTTTCCGAATGCACTGTATTGCTCACCTATGATGCTGTCCACCAGGACCTGCCAGCATGGTAGCTCCTGTTCCAGCTGTCTTATCTCCTTCTTCTGATGGCAGTCAGAGATCATCAGCTCTGAGAGTGAGGAAGGGCAGGAGAGATGACGCAAGGAATTTCTACTCCAATAAACCATTAACATGCATTCAGTTGCTCTGAATTTGGTCAATGAAGCACCTTAGACTCCTTTTTATGTGTTAGTAATGTGTAATTTATATACAAGGTTCTATGGTTGAGTAACCCACCATGCTCCAGCACCTCATCCCTGCTCTCCCTGGGTAACGAGACAGAGACACTGATTAAAATGACCGACACGGGAGGAGCTCTGAATTTAACCTCAGGGAAACTTTAATTAATTGTGGTCAGAACATTTCTCTTACTTTAGCTTAGCATCATCCACCAGCTGCTCAGCATCAGAGAAGTTGGTTTCCTTTAGGGAGAGGTTGAACTGCAAAAGAGAATCAAACCATACAATAAGGCTCAAGTCACTTAGTTTAACAGTCAAACATTTGTGTATAGTTAACTTTTTTTAAAATAAATATAGTAACTACACTCCATGGATGTCAAGTGATGGGCTAACAGTGTCCCAAATGGCACCACTACTTTTGACCAACTAAAAGGGAATAGGGTGCCATTTGGGATGTAAACTGTGTAATGAACAGATAAGCCCAGTTGAGTTTCTCTCACCACTCTGGTCCTCCAGCAGATAATACTGTTTGAGTAGCTGCCAGTGCACCAACAAGCTCTTGGGAGTGCGGGAGGGATAGAACACACTGGGGTGCTTACTCAGCATCTCCTGGAACACCTCCAGCTTGGGCTGACTGCTCTGCTCATCAGAAGAAGAAGAAAAAGAAAACACGTATTTAAATAAATGCACACTCACTTCTTCAAACGGACACAAATACAGTGCTATCAATCACACACACGTATTTCACCACAATGATTTTTCCAGCCTCATTAAACTTAGTTAATGACCGAACCATATACACACACACAAGTGCATATAAATGACTATATGCACTTGTATATGAAGTCCACACCATATGTATTTGGACAATGAAGCTGAAATGTTACATGTGGCTCTATACTCCAGCATTTTGTATAGAAAGTCATTTTTTATTAAAGTGTATTTTCATACAGATCAGCTTTAATATTGCATATTCGGGAAAGTATTCAGACCCCTTGACCTTTTCCACATTTTGTTATGTTACAGCCTCATTCTAAAATGGATTAAATAAAACATTTTCCTCAGCAACACACACACACAATACCCCATAATGACAAAGCAAAATTACTTTATTATTTTCACCTAACCCTTCCATCCCTCCCCTAAGTGGAGTAAACTAATGGACAGCAACACTTAGGCTTCTACTTCCAGCTTATACATACTATATACATTTTACGGACTCTTGTTTGTTTTTAGTCCCATCCTTCAGCTCCACTCAACCCCTCCCATCTACCTCTCAACTGTGCTGATTCACAAAAGTTCTGAACCTCTATTCTAATAGAATCTACATATTGCAAATTAAAGAAACATTTTTGCTAAGAGTATAATTATTACGGATGCACGATATATTGGTGAGCATATCGGAATTGGCCGATATTTGCTAAAAATGCCAACATCGGCCTCAGCCCGATGTCTAGTTTAACGCTGATGTGCAAAACCGATGTCGAAGCTGACGTGCATAGCTACATAACGTAGGTAGATGACGTAATGACGCCATGAAAAATACAGCGCTACACAGAACAAAAATATAAACATACTAAGAGCACACTACCAACAACTACAGTGGGGCAAAAAAGTATTTAGTCAGCCACCAATAGTGCAAGTTCTCCCACTTAAAGATGAGAGAGGCCTGTAATTTTCATCATAGGTACACTTCAACTATGACAGACAAAATGAGGGAAGAAAATCCAGAAAATCACATTGTAGGATTTTTTTAATGAATTTATTTGCAAATTATGGTGGAAAATAAGTATTTGGTCAATAACAGAAGTTTATCTCAATACTTTGTTATATACCCTTTGTTGGCAATGACAAAGGTCAAATGTTTTCTGTAAGTCTTCACAAGGTTTTCACACACTGTTGCTGGTATTTTGGCCCATTCCTCCATGCAGATCTCCTCTAGAGCAGTGATGTTTAGGGGCTGTTGCTGGGCAACACGGACTTTCAACTCTCTCCAAAGATTTTCTATGGGGTTGAGATCTGGAGACTGGCTAGGCCACTCCAGGACCTTGAAATGTTTCTTACGAAGCCACTCCTTCCGTTACCCGGGAGGTGTGTTTGGGATCATTGTCATACTGAAAGACCCAGCCACGTTTCATCTTCAATGCCCTTGCTGATGGAAGGAGGTTTTCACTCAAAATCTCACGATACATGGCCCCATTCATTCTTTCCTTTACACGGATCAGTCGTCCTGGTCCCTTTGCAGAAAAACAGCCCCAAAGCATGATGTTTCCACCCCCATGCTTCACAGTAGGTATGGTGTTCTTTGGATGCAACTCAGCATTCTTTGTCCTCCAAACACGACGAGTTGAGTTTTTACCAAAAAGTTATATTTTGGTTTCATCTGACCATATGACTTTTTCCCAATCTTCTTCTGGATCATCCAATTGCTCTCTAGCAAACTTCAGACGGGCCTGGACATGTACTGGCTTAAGCAGGGGGACACGTCTGGCACTGCAGGATTTGAGTCCCTGGCGGCATAGTGTGTTACTGCTGGTAGGCTTTGTTACTTTGGTCCCAGCTCTCTGCAGGTCATTCACTAGGTCCCCCCGTGTGGTTCTGGGATTTGCGTGGTTGGTGAGATCTTGCGTGGAGGCCCAGATTGAGGGAGATTATCAGTGGTCTTGTATGTCTTCCATTTCCTAATAATTGCTCCCACAGTTGATTTCTTCAAACAGTCTTCCCAGCCTGGTGCAGGTCTACAATTTTGTTTCTGGTCTCCTTTGACAGCTCTTTGGTCTTGGCCATAGTGGAGTTTGGAGTGTGACTGTTTGAGGTTGTGGACAGGTGTCTTTTATACTGATAACAAGTTCAAAGAGGTGCCATTAATACAGGTAACGAGTGGAGGACAGAGGAGCCTCTAAAGAAGAAGTTACAGGTCTGTGAGAGCCAGAAATCTTACTTGTTTGTAGGTGACCAAATACTTATTTTTCCACCATAATTTGCAAATAAATTCATAAAAATCCTACAATGTGATTTTCTGGATTTTTTTTCTCATTTTGTCTGTCATAGTTGAAGTGTACCTATGATGAAAATTACAGGCCTCTCATCTTTTTAAGTGGGAGAACTTGCACAATTGGTAGCTGACTAATGAATGAATTTGATTTGACTAAATACTTTTTTGCCCCACTGTAAATAAGTTCAAGTCGAGCAGTCATTTGAAAGAGTAAGAACATTTCAGCGAGACAACTCAAAGGCAAAATCCAAACGCAAAGATAATGTAATTCCTTGCCCTTGACAATCAACCGTTCTTTGTCGTGGGTGATGTTGGCTTTCGCCGACTGGTCAAGCACCTTGAGCCCCGGTACACACTACCAAGTAGGTGCTATTTTTCAGATGTTGCCCTACCGGAGTTACACAGTATTGTTGAAACACATCCAGGAGCTACTTGCAATGGGCATCACTGCTATTAGCTTCACGACTGACATTCGGACCAGCGATATCAGCCCCATGAGCATGCTGAGTCTGACAGCACAGTCAGACTCAGGAGTATTTCGTACTGAGGAAAGCCATATTGCATGCTCAAGAATGTGTTGGTTCTCATACCGCTGCTGCCATTTCAATGGCATTTGAGAACATGTTTGAAACATGAACACGCTCCTAGCGCCATTCAAACAACTGACTCGAGAAATAAGCTCTTCAACTGCGTCTGCAGCAGACATGATACCCTCTGTCATGGCTGCCTGCTCAACAAAACTGCCGACACATACCGTGGGGTTAAAACTTACAAAAGTATCCGATGCTGTGAACAAACGATTCTGTGGAATTCTCTGAGCCTCTTTACTGTGTTGCCACCATGCTCGATGCTATGTACAAGGACGACTACTTCGATGCAGACAAGAAACAGCGTTTACGTGAAATGTTACATACACAGCTGGACAAGATGGAAACGGACACGGTGACAGTGCACATCGAGGACGAGAGGCCACGGACAGACAGAGCTGAAACTTCACTGCTTGACATGTATGAAGAAATCCTGGTAGAGAATGAACAAATGAACAACGAAACAGCACAGCAAGTAAGTGAAAGAAATAGGTTTGATTATGTTTTACTGGTAATAGGGACATACTGAAATGCCAACAAAATACATTTTTGGTCAGTGTGTGTAACCTTTATTTAACTAGGCAAGTCAATTAAGAACAAATTCTTATTTACAATGACGGCCTTCCCCGGACAACGTTGGGCCAATTGTGCACTGCCCTATGGGACTCCCAATCACGGCCGGATGTGATACAGCCTGGATTCGAACCAGGGACCGTAGTGATGCCTCTTGAACTGAGATGCAGTGCCTTAGACCACTGCATCCATGTGTGTGTGTTAACTATTTAACTGTACTAGAATGCTTAAAAGGCCACAAACATTATTAATAAATTGGTTATTGTTAACTGTATTGTTTTCTTTTGGCAAGGAAAATATAGGATATCGCTATCGGCCAAAAATTTAACATCGGTGCATCCCTAATAATTATATTATTGATCGATTGACTATGACTTTTAAAAATCACCCAGCAGTGCTATTTTCAGAGTTAGTGCCAGGTAAATGTTGCAATTCTTCAGCCATTCCTGAACCAAAAACAAGCTACATATGGACAGTACGAAAACAAATGATCTAATGATTGTCTTTTCACAGCAAAATCTACAGAGCTGTGATGGTTATGTAAAATGGGGTATACAACATTCTATTTTGCATATTAATTTCAATAAAAAAATTATACGTTTTGAATCTGGCTTAGTTTTGTGAATCGTTTCATAAACCATGTGCCATAGAATCGGTACATCGAAAATATCGACCCAACTATTTTGCAATTTATATGGCACAGCTGTCAATTTCTTGGTTCTTAAATGAAACGGGTATTCCTTTTTTTATGTCACATTTTTCTTTAGCCAATTTTGGTCTTTCACGCAGGGCCGACAGACAAGTTCCTTACTTTCTGCTCCTTCCACTTGCCTCTTCCATTTTTGCGGTAATGCTGCAATTAGTTGGTTGTAGTTTAGAGTAGAGCAGACATTTACATATGTTTTTGTTAGCTGTGTGACTTAACACCACCAGTCCTACTTATCTAATTTACAAAGTTTATAATTTGTATTTTTTTACATTTGTTTTATTAATTAATATACTTGAGTTTAACCATAATATTTGTTGTATTTTCTGGTGGATTAAACTGAAATTGCAACCAATTTACTATGGCTTGTTTTAAGAAATAGCAATATTTGAGGATGATTTCATTTTCAAATAACCGAAAGTGAGAGGTTGCAATCTGAAAAAAGGGAAAAAGGCCATTCTTGAACATGGGGTGAGGCATTCTTACTAATCTGCTGGAGAACTAGTCCGGATTAAAGTATAACTGAAGCCTTTAGTGACATCTAATACTTAAATATTTCATTTCTGCCCTCCGAATTCATATTCATTAAATAAATAGGCCGTTCCAAATAAAATATTTTTTTGCTAATATAATTTTAAAAACACTAGTCGGTAGGTGTAGGCAAGGTCATAAGCAAATACATATGTTGTACCATTTAGAAATGAAAGCACTTTATGCATCTAGTCCCCGTCATTTGAAGAAATCTTAAGTATTTGGATAAATTCACCTATTGTGTATTAAACTAGTCAAATGTTTAGTATTTGGTACCAGATTCCTTGCACACAATGACAACATCAAGCTTGGGACTCTACAAACTCATTGAACGCATTTGCAGTTTTTGGGGGGTTATGTTTTGCCAAATAATAACTGAATGATGACTGGAGTAATGTGTTCAGAAACATCTATTCTTACTTATAATATAAGTGACACAACATTATTCACCATTCAGCTCCTATTGTGCAAAATGTAATTCAACACAACGAAAACAAACTGCAAATGCATCCAGCAAGTTTGAAGAGTCACAAGCTTGATGTAGTCATTGAGTGCTAGGATTATGGGACCAAATATTACACTTTTGATTTCTTTAATACACTAGAAGTAAATGTCTAAACACGTAAGACTTCTTTAAACTAGATACATGTGCTTTTATTTCTAAACAGTACAATAGGTATGAAAATACCCTCAAATAAAAGGTAACATTCTGTACTCAAATTCAAAATGCTGGAATAAAACCAAATTTAAATATGTTTAGCTTCAGTGTGCAGACTGTATTTGGTTCTGGCTTATGGTGTTTATTTAACCATCTCTGAACTGTGTGTATGATTAAAAGGTTGAGATGTAATGGAGAGCATCAAGCCTTTACACAAGTCTATATTTGGGCGTTGCTTTGTGTAGGAGCTGACTCACTCCATATTTCAAGAGCAAGATCTGGGCCTTTCTTCCCCTCATTTGACTCCATATTTCAAATCACCATAGAAACCCAAGACTCACTCACTGAAAGAATCTTAGCCAGCAGAACCTCCTCAGCCTGACTGAAGAGCGCTTTGCTCTGGATCGCAGCAATGGCCTCTGGATGAAGCTGTCGCATCGCCTGCCATGCCAACCTACAACACAGAGAAAGGGGTAGAACATATCCACAGATTCATTTTCCTTTACTTGACCAGTCAAATCAAAGAGAATATGTCAACTATTACATTCACATTCTTGAGGTTAAATAACTACGGGTAAAACAGATTTGATTGTGGTGGTTAAAAGTGGTAAAGGGAGAGAGAAAGACGAGAGAGGAAGGAAAAGGATATGAAGTGGATAGTAGGAGATGGCCATGGGTAGCGATGTAGTCAACTTAACTAAACCTTGAGTCTGAGTCCCAAGTCCTTTGTGTTTGAGTCCGAGTCCTTTATACCCGAACCACAAGTCCCTTGGTAGTGCTAAAAGCTGCAGTACAGCTTTTTACTTTTACCCCTTTTTCTCCCAATTTCGTGATATCCATTAGTTAGTCCCATCGCTGCAACTCCAATACGGACGAGAGAGAGAAGAGAGACGAAGGTTGAGAGCCATGCATCTTCCGAAACACAACCCTGGCAACCCACAAAGCCTCACTGCTTCTTGACACACTGCTCACTTAACCTGGAAGCCAGACGCACCAATGTGTCGGAGGAAACACCGTCCAGCTGGTGACCAAAGTCAGCTTGCAGGTGCCCTAAAACATGAAGTAACAAGGATGCGCTCCGTACTAGAGGTCGACCAATTATTATTTTTCAACGCCGATACCGATTATTGGAGGACCAAAAAAAGGCTATACTGATTAAATCGACCAACTTTTTTATTTATTTATTTATATATATATATATATATATATAAAATAATGACAATTACAACAATACTGAATGAACAATGAACACTTATTTTAACTTAATATAATACATCGATAATCAAATTAGTCTCAAATAAATAATGAAACATGTTCAATTTGGTTTAAATAATGCAAAAACATAAGTGTTGGAGAAGAAAGTAAAAGTGCAATATGTGCCATGTAAAAAAGCTAACATTTAAGTTCCTTGCTCAGAACATGAGAACATATGAAAGCTGGTGGTTCCCTTTAACATGAGTCTTCAATATTCCCAGGTAAGAAGTTTTAGGTTGTAGTTATTATAGGACTATTTCTCTCTATACCATTTATATTTCATATACCTTTGACTATTGGATGTTCTAATAGGTACTTTAGTATTGCCAGCCTAATCTCGGGAGTTGATAGGCTTGAAGCATTGCGAAGAGCTGCTGGCAAACGCAGTAAAGTGCTGTTTGAATGAATGCTTAAGAGCCTGCTGCTGCCTACCACCGCTCAGTCAGACTGCTCTATCAAATCATAGACTTAATTATAATATAATAACACACAGAAATACAAGCCTTAGGTCATTAATATGGTCAAATCAGGAAACGATCATTTCAAAAACAAAACGTTTATTCTTTCTGTGAAATACGGAACCGTTCGGTATTTTATCTAACGGGTGGCATCCCGTTAGTCTAAATATTGCTGTTACATTGCACAACCTTCAATGTTACGTCATAATTATGTAAAATTTTGGTAAATTAGTTCGCAATGAGCCAGGCGGCCCAACCTTTGCATATACCCTGACTCTGCGCGCAATGAACGCAAGAGAAGAGACACAATTTCCCTAGTTTAATATTGCCTGCTAACATTAATTTATTTTAACTAAATATGCAAGTTTCAAAAAAATATACTTCTGTGTATTGATTTTAATATAGGCATTGATGTTTATGGTTAGGTACATTCGTGCAACGATTGTGCTTTTACCGCAAATGCGCTTTTGTTAAATCATCCCCGTTTGGCGAAGTTGGCTGTCTTTGTTAGGAAGAAATAGTCTTCACACAGTTCACAACGAGCCAGGCGGCCCAAACTGCTGCATATACCCTGACTCTGTTGCACAGAACGCAAGAGAAGTGACACAATTTCCCTAGTTCGTTCATTCATTCATGTTAGCAGGCAATATTAACTAACTATGCAGGTTTAAAAATATATACTTGTGTATTGATTTTAAGAAAGTTTGTTTATGGTTAGGTACACATTGGTGCAACGACAGTGCTTTTTTCACAAATGCGCTTGTTAAATCACCCGTTTGGCAAAGTAGGCTGTGATTCAATGATAAATTAACAGGCACCGCATCAATTATATGCAACACAGGACAAGCTAGATAAACTAGTAATACCATCAACCATGTGTAGTTAACTAGTGATTATGTTAAGAATAATTGTTTTTATAACATACATTTAATGCTAGCTAGCACCTTACCTTGTCTTCTTGCTTCACTCGCGTAACAGGTAGTCAGCCTGCCATGCAGTCTCCATGTGGAGTGCAATGTAATCAGCCATGATTGGTGTCCAAAAATGCTGATTACCGATTGTTATGAAAACTTGAAATTGGCCCCAATTAAAATCGGCCATTCCGATTAAATCGGTCGACCTCTACTCCATACGGAAGTGTCCTGATGAAGTAGATGCTAAGCTAGAGGACTATTTTGCTAGCACGTACTGGAATATGTTCCGAAATTCATCTGATAACATTGAGGAGTTTACCAAATAAGTCACCGGATTCATTAATAAGTGCATCAACGAAGTTGTCCCCACAGTGACCATATGTACAGTGCCTTCAGAAATAATTAATACCCTTGACTTATTCTATATTGTTGTGTAACAGCCTGAATTCAATGATGTTTCAACTTGTCATTTTCAAATTATTACATCAGTTTGTATTGAGGTGTGTTACACCTCCTCATTAATTCACATACAGTACATTCGGGAAACATTCAGACCCCTTCACTTTTTCCACATTTTGTTACAGCCTTATTCTAAAATGGATAAAATTGTTTTATTTCCTCAAGCTATACACACTACCCCATAATGGCAAAGCGAAAACAAGTTTTTAGAAATGTTTCCAAAATTATAAAAAAATAAATAAGAAATACCTTATTTACATATGTATTCAAACCCTTTGCTATGAGACTTGAAATTGAGCTCAGGTACGTCCTGTTTCCATTGATCATCCTTGAGCTGTTTCTACAACTTGGAGTCTACTTGTGGTAAATACAATTGATTGGACATGATTTGGAACGTGACAAAATGTGGAAAAAGTGCAGGGGTTTGAATACTTTCCGAATGCACTGTAGAAGTAGCCCATTTCACTGTTACGGACAATTTATGTTAGAGGCTTTACTGAGCCGGACAAACTTCTCTCTCCGCCGAGAGCCAAAGCACTTCCCCAGTGTTTCCCAAGATCAAGTATGCAGAGATTTGCGCATCTCCAGTCAGAACAGGCCTTGCAGAACCTATTCCCCCTGGCACATTTTCCAGCTGGCGCCCACAATGCCTTCATTATTGTTTTCCTTTCAAATAATAACTTTGGATGTGTGCTTTCCTATCAAAGTAAATGCCTTATTTTCTGTATATCGTTTCTACTGTAGCATACCGTATGCATGTATGGAGCATAAGGTCTTTACTGTTTTATTCACACATGGTGACAAATCATGCATTTCGAATCTTGCTTTGAATGTAGTGGTGCGTGTAAAATCATTTTTTTAAGGTTGTACTGAGTATGATGAGCTAATGCTAAGATATTTGCAAGCTAGGTGTGGCGTCATGTTTGTTGACATCGTACAATGCATTCTGGGTGTCACGTAAACGGCTCTCAGACCTAAGATGTTATAACAAAATGAGGTGAAGGGATGGTTCACTCATCTGTCAAGTAAAGGTCCGGAAGTGAATGATGGTAGACGACACACCCCTTTCAACTTGCATACTGCAAACAGACCAAACTCACCGTCTCCTCTCCATCAAACCTTTGTTTGATGTGAAGAAAAAAAAACATGGCGGCGGGCACAAAACAACCCATCATCGGATTACTTTAGCTTTTTAGAAAGTGCTTTACTCTATTATTTTGATCAATGGTGAGCTCACCTGTGATGTGAAGAATTGTAAATAGTAATTGCTATTAGCTAAATCATATTATGGTTTCTGTCAGCCCAGAGTTAGATAAATATGACCACTTGTGTTTGGCCAATCTTTCCTCAGTTAGCGCTAAGACTAATGTAGCCTACAATTTCCGGTTTGGATGATTGTGTTATGCTGTCGCTACTTTTGTGAATGTCTGAACACTCAAACGTTGACTGTTGCAACAATTGTAACTGGTCATTCTAAAAAAGCGTTCTAATCACACAGGTTTGAGCATACGCTACAGGGACCACTGTAGAATGTGTTGGTACGCGTCAAAGGGTTAAACAGGTTAACATTTGCAAGGCAGCGGGGCCAGACGGAATACCAGGCCGCATACTCAGAGCATGCACTGAACAGCTGGCTAGTTTCTTCACTGACATTTTCAACCTATCCCTGACCCAGTCTAATACCAACTTGTTTCAAGCAGACCACCATAGACCCCATGCCTAAGAACACCAAGGTAACCTGCCTAAATGACTATCACCCCGTGGCATTCACATCTTTAGCCATGAATTGCTTTGAAAGGCTGGTCATGGCTCACATCAACACCATCATCCCAGAAACTGGACGCACTAATTCGCATACCGCACCAACAGATCCACAGAGGACGCAATCTCTATTGCACTCCACACTGATCTCACCCACCTGGACAAAAGGAATACCAATGTAAGAATGCTGTTCAATGACTAGAGCTCAGCATTCAACAACAAAGTCCCCTCCAAGCTCATAATGTGACTATTGAGAAATTTTAAGAGACTAAACTGCTGGGGGGGGTCAACCTAGACAGCAAGCTAATGCATCATGGTCAAAACATATTGACTCAATGTTTGCTAAAATGGGAAGAGGTCTGTCCATGATAAGGCGTTGCTCTGCTTTCTTAACATCTGTCAACCAGACAGGTCCCACAGGCCCGAGTTTGGTTGCACCTGGACTAGTGTCCAGTTGTGTGGTCAGTTGCAGCAAAGAAGAACATAGACAAATTGCACTTGGTCCAAAAAGGAGCAGCACGTATTGCACTTAGATGTACATGCAGGGTGAATGTCAATGGCATGCATGTCAATCTCTCCTAGCTCAAAGTTGAGAGATTGACCACATCGGTATTAGTTGTTGTGTGAGGGTTGAAGGTACTCATCTGTCTGTTCAAGCAGTTGGCACACAGTTCTGACACTTCGAACACTCATCGGTATCACACAACATGCAACCAGAGGTCTCTTCACAGTCCCCAGGTCCAGAACAAAGGCTGGGAAACACAGTATTAAATAAAGCCATGACTAAATGGAACTCTGCCACCCCAGGAAACTCAAGCTAGCAATTAAACCAGATTAAAAAAAGATAAAAGAACACAGGGACTGTGAAGAGACAAATGTTTATACATTTTGTATTGTATCATGTATGTGATAAATTGTTGGGATATGACTGTGATATGTGATAGTCTCGCCTGGCTATATTAAGATGAATGCACTAGCTGTGGGTCGTTCTGGATGGGAGTGTCTGCTGAATGGCTAAATTGTAGTGTAAATTTAATGCTATGCATGTACATTATTCATTTTCAAATATGTTGTTTCCTGTTTGAACCCCAGGTAGAGTAGCCGATGCCTCTGCAGCAGCTAATTGGGGATCCTAACAAATACTAAATATCAAGCTCAGGACCCTGGGACTGAACACCTCCCTCTGTAACTGGATCTGGACTTCCTGATGTGCCGCCACCAGGCGTTGAGGGTAGGCAACAACACATCCGCCAGTCTGATCATCAACACAGGGACCCCTCAGGGGTGTGTGCTTAGTCACCTCCTGTAATCCCCGTTCACCCACGACTGCACTGCCACACACGACTCCAACACCATCAAGTCTGCTGACGACATGACTGATCACTGACGATGATGAGGCAGCCTATAGGGAAGTGGTCAGACCTGGCAGTGTGGTGCAAGGAAAACAACCTTTCCCTCAACATTGATGGGGCTGTAGTGGAGCGGGTCGAGAACTCCTCTGCGTCCACATCACTAAGGAATTAACATGGTCCCCCCACACAGTTGTGAAGAGGGCACAACCATGCTTCTTCCCCCTCAGCAGCCTGAAAAGATTTGGCATGGGCCCTCAGATCATGAAAATGTTTTACAGCTGCACAACCACTTGATACGGCAACTGCAAGGCACCCGACCACAAAGCGCTATAGAGGGCGGTGAGTACGGCCTAGTATATCACTGGGGCCGAGCTCCCTGCCAATAAGGACCTACATACCAGGCGGTGTCAGGGGAAGGCCCAAAATAAATTATAAGACTTCAACCACCCAACTCAGACTGTTCTCTCTGCTACTGCATGGCCTGAACCAAGTCTGGAACCAACAGAACTATGAACAGATTCTACCCCAAGCAATGACTTCTAAATAGTTAATCAAATGGCTACCCAGACTACCTGCATTGACCCTTTTTTGCACCAACTCTCTTGCACTGACAATGCCCACACACTGGACTACATCTACTGCTGCTACTGTCCATCTGGTTGCCTAGTCACTTTACCCCTACTATACGTACATAGCTACCTCAATTACCTCATACCCCTGCACAATACCCCATAATGACAAAACGAAAAACATTTTGCAAATGGATTAACAACATAAATAACTTATTTAAAGCATTCAAACCCTTTGCTATGAGACTATAAATTGATTTCAGGTTCATCCTGTTTCCTTTGATCAACCTTGATGTTTCTACAACTCTGGTAAATTCAATTGTTTGGACATGATTAGGAAAGGCACACACCGGTGTATACAAGGTCCCACAGTTGACAGTGCATGTCAGAGCAAATACCAAGCCATGAGGTCGAAGGAATTGTCCGTAGAGCTCCGAGACAGGATTGTGTCAAGGCACAGATCTGGGGAAGGGTAGCAAAAAATGTCTGCAGCATTGAAGGTCACCAAGAACACAGTGGCCTCCATCATTCTTAAACAGAAGAAGTTTGGAATCACCAAGACTCTTCTTAGAGCTGGCTGCCCAGCCAAACTGAGCAATCGGGGGAGAAGGGCCTTGGTCAGGGAGGTGACCAAGAACCCAATGATCACTGACAGAGCTCTTCTGTGGAGATGGGAGCACCTTCCAGAAGCACAACCATCTCTGCAGCACTCCACCAAATCAGGCCTTTATAGTAGTGGCCAGACAGAAACCACTCCTCAGTAAAAGGCACATGACAGCCCGCTTGGAGTTTGCCAAAAGCCACCTAAAGGACTCTCAGACCATGAGAAACAAGATTGAACTCTTTGGCCTGAATGGCAAGCGTCACATCTGGAAGAAACCTGGCACCATCCCTACGGTGAAGCATGGTGGTGGCACCATCATGCTGTGTGGATGGTTTTCAGCGGTAGGGACTGGGAGACTAGTAAGGATTGAGGGAAAGATGAACAGAGCAAAGTACAGAGAGCTCCTTGATGAAAACATGTTCCAAAGCGCTCAGGACTTCAGACTGAACGTGTAACACCTGCACAGGATCGGTACATCCGAACATCACACCTGCGGGACAGGTACAGGATGGCAACAACTGCCCCAGTTACACCAGCAACGCACAATCCCTCCATCAGTGCTCAGACTGTCCGCAATAGGCTGAGAGGCTGGACTGAGGGCTTGTAGGCCTGTTGTAAGGCAGGTCTTCACCAGACATCACCGGCAACAATGTCGCCTATGGGCACAAACCCACCGTCGCTGGATGAGAAATGTCTGGGAACTTGCAGGTACCTTGGTGGAAGAGTGGGGTAAGATCTCACAGCAAGAACTGGCAAATCTGGTGCAGTCCATGAGGAGGAGATGCACTGCAGTACTTAATGCAGCTGGTGGCCACACCAGATACTGACTGTTACTTTTGATTTTTACCCCCCTTTGTTCAGGGACACATTATTCCATTTCTGTTAGTCACATGTCTGTGGAACTTGTTCAGTTTATGGCTCAGTTGTTGAATCTTGTTATGTTCATACAAATATTTACACATGTTACGTTTGCTGAAAATAAACGCAGTTGACAGTGAGAGGACGTTTCTTTTGTTGCCGAGTTTACATCCATAGAAAAATCATCTGGATACATCAAACACATTGAGTTCACAATTTACGTTAATTCGAGGTCAATGTTTACACAGTACCCTAACTGCAAAATTCCAATGATTTATAGCACTGATGATTCAGTTATATACTGAACAAAAATATAAAATGAAACAATTAACATTTTTACCGAGTTACAGTTCATAAGTAAATAAGGCAATTGAAATAAATAAATTAGGCCTTAATCTACAGATTTCACCCAACTGGGCAGGGGTGCAGCCATGGGTGGGCCTTGGAGGTCCCCACCCAGATGATTCCGCAGGTGAAGAAGTCAGATGTGGAGGTCCTGGGCTGGCGTGGTTACACTTGGTGTGCGGTTGTGAAGCTGGTTGGAGACGTACTGCCAAATTCTCAAAAACGGAAGCAGTTTAAGGTAAATAAATTAACATTCAATTATTTGGCAACATCTCTGGTGGACATTCCTGCAGTCAGCATGCCAATTGCACACTCCCTCAAAACTTGAGACATCTGTGGCATTGTGTTGTGTGACAAAACTGCACATTTTCAAGTGGCCTTTTATTGTCCCCAGCACAATGTGCACCTGTGTAATGATCATGTTGTTTAATCAGCTTCTTGATATGCCACACCTGTCAGGTGGATGGATTATCTTGGAAAAGGAGAAATGCTCACCAACAGAGATGTAAACAAATTTGTGCACAAAAGTTGAGATACGCTTTTTGTGCATATGGAAAATGTCTGGGATTTTTTATTTCAGCTCATGAAACCAACACTTTACATTTTGTATTTATATTTTTGTTCAGTTTATTTCAATAGTGTATCTTAAATTATCTTTAAGTCTGTTACCTGTAGCACAGCATTGATGAGCAGCAGGTCGTCGGTGGGTTTCCAACGTCCCAGGTCTTTGGTGATCTGGGGCTGTTTACTCTTTTTCACCCTCTTGGCAATGGGTGGGGGGGTGATCATCATGGTGAGGGGCAGCGTGAGGGTCGTGCTGGACTTGGACACCTAACATAAGGGGGCATGGAGGAGTGGAACCAATGAGGCATCTCCTTCACCTCATTCAGCATTTACTCTAGTAGGCATTTTGTCATCTTCCAGACACCCTTATTAGGTACCACCCTTACATGCCATTTAATAGGGTGATGATCAAGAGTCTAGAAGCAAAGACCTGACCATATAAAAGCATAATAGAGCAAATTGAACAACTACCGGTATCTCCCTCTACATTTCTCTTATGAGCTACCCACAATAACACCACCCTCTCTTTGGATTCAATTCCTCCCCTACACCTTCTTCTTCTCATTGAATGAGGGTTTGCTCCCAGAGCAGCGGATTGGCTCGATAACAGGTGGACCCTTGACCCTGCTAGATGACTTGGCCAGGCTGCTCTCCACCAGCTCATCATCAAACTTCTTCCTCTTAATTGACCTGGGAGTAAGAGAGGCACAGGTTAGATATCATATAACCACCAGAGCGGCCACAGACAGCAACCCTGAGCGACAGTGGCTTGCGAAAGTATTCACCCCCTTGGCATTTTTCCTATTTCGTTGCCTTACAACCTAGAATTAGGTTGTATCATTTGATTTACACAACATGCCTACCACTTTGAAGATGCAATTTTTTATTTATTTTTTGTGAAACAAACAAGAAATAAGACTAAAAAACAGAACTTGAGTGTGCATTACTATTCACCACCCAAAGTCATATCACAGATTCTCAATTGGATTGAGGTTGGGCTTGAGACGAGAGAGTAAGGTATCAGTTAGTGATGGGCGGTAAATGGGAAGCATGTGCGGATAGCCAGCTAGCTCAATGTGATAAATATAAGCTCTACTATGCAGCTATTAACTAGCTTGATTTGAACAATATTGATAGGTGTCCCAAAAGCCAGCGGTCTAATCTGGTTTAATGAAGCTAGGAACAATTCACATCACTCGCTAGCTAAAGTTAGCTAGCAAACGTTGGTTATAACAGTAACGAAACAGCCTCTTCGCTCAATCTCTACTTACCTCGTTTATCAACCAACTAGAGTCTAGCCAAGCATATTGAACTTCGAATAACACAATTGATATACGAATATGTTATCTTATATTCTTCTTCGATCGGGTTTAACAGCGGTTGGCATCCAATGTCAATGGTGCACTACCGCCAATAACTGGACGGGGTATTGAATAATGTTATCTTTCCTTTCTCGCCTCCAGACCGTAGTCGTCCCGACTAATGAATGCTCTGGGGTAATTCCCACATTTGGGGATCTTATCCACTGCTAATGACGAGTTAGTCTGGAATTCCACTGAAGTAGTTTACATGTATTAAACTTGTACACCATGTGATGTAGTCAGAATGATAAAATAACGGGCGTTACTCACAGTTCCCCTACATCTCCTCCGGACAACAATTGCGTAAACAAATTGAAGATAATTTACTGTTACCCAGAATGCACTTAAATGTTTTAAAGTTATACCCCTAGTTTACCAACAATAAGAAACAAAAAAAAAAACGTTCCGGGAAAGGGGGAAATCGAGAGCATACAAAATAAAACACGTGAACTAAATTAAACATAAATAAATAAAATAACGTCACACTTTTCAATCAAAGTCCACTCCAAAATACTGTAACGACCGACCCTGGGTTTATAAGCGCGGAAATCGATTCTGCCGCACGAGCATACTTTTGCGGCACAATCGATAGCGCGCCGGACCCCGGGCTAGAAGGTCGAGGGTTCGAAACCTGCTCCCTGCTGTTTCATTCCATTGGTGTCAGAAGTGGATGGCCTGACCAGGAGGCAGAGACCATTGTCAATGCCCTGACAGCAGGGATGTTCAGCAGGTTTGGAGCTGCAGAGTCCAACCCGTGTGTTCGCCACCATGTGTGAGGCTGGGTATGCACAAGATCCACACTATTCCTCTTCATCCTCAAAGTGATGGCCTTGTGGAGCGCTTCAACAAAACGCTTGGACAGCAGCTGGCCATTATCTCTGCCAAACACCAGCATGACTGGGACAAGCACCTGCTTATGGTCCTCATGGCATGCCGCTCCGCTGTCCAAGACTCCACCTCCTGCACGCCTGCCCTCCTCATGCTGGGGAAAGAGATCCACACCCCTGCGGAGATGGTGTTTGGTCGGCCCCTGGATAGCCCTCATGTTCCCCCGGGGCCGGAGTATGCCCGGAGACTCCAGGACCGCCTGGAGACAGCCCACACTTTCGCCAGACAGCAGCTGGTGAATGCAGGTGTGAGGCAGAAAAGGAACTATGACGTGCACACCCGGGGAAGGCACTTTGTGGCTGGGGAGCTGGTCTGGGTCTACAGCCCCCTAAGAAAAAAAGGCAGATGCCCCAAGTTGGACAGTCACAGGGTGGGACCCTGCAGCGTCCGGGTGCAGCTTCCTCCCAGGGGGAGAAAGGTGGCATTGCACCTGGACAGGTTAACCCCATACAGAGGGGCCTCTTCTCCCCAAACCCCAGGGACCCCCACAATTCCCCTCTCTGGCAATGACATTCTCCAGGCACCCACCCCCAGGTGCCGTAGACAAGGCTCCAGACAGCCCACTCCCCCTGTCTCCCTCCCTGTGTCACCGCGTGGTTCCCCAGAGCCACAGACTGCATTCCCCATTCCCGCTTCCTTGTCCCCCATATCCCTTCCTTCATCCCCTGGGTCCCAGAGGGGCAGCCCCCTGCCACGGATGGAGCCCCCTGTTTCACATCTGGACACTGTGACCATCACGGCCACGCAGGCAAAGGAGACCTCCGGGTCACTTCAGAGACTTTGTTTGTTCCCTCGGGGACGAGGGACTTTGTGGTGGGGGGGGTGGGGGGGGCTGTGTAGCGACCCCCACAGCTGTGTGTTATGTGTTAGGCTATTAATGGGTTGTGTTGTACTTACCAGTGTTCACGGGGTCCGACATGGCAATCAACCTGCTATCTGCCATTCATTCTTGTTAATCTAACGGCACTGTCCAATTTACAGTAGCTATTACAGTGCAGTGAAAGAATACCATGCTACTGTTTGAGGAGAGTGCACAGTTATGAACTTGAAAATTGATTAATAAACCAATTAGAAACATTTGGGCAAACTTGATACAACATTTTGAACAGAAACACAATGGTTCGTTGGATCAGTCTAAAACTTTGCACAAGCACTGCTGCCTTCTAGAGGCCCAAATCTAAATTGTGCCTAAACTGGAACAATATATTGTGGCCTTTTTCTTGCATTTCAAAATATTATCTTATCTTTTAACAGATTTAATGGATTATATTCTCCTACATTAATTTCACATTTCCACAAACGTCGAAGTGTTTCATTTCAAATGGTATCAAGAATATGCATATCCTTGCTTCAGTTCTCCAGACAGTTAGATTTGGGAATGTCATTTTAGGTGAAAGTAGCATTGATGCAAAACCCTGTCTCTGACCAAAAACGATTCTAGTGGTTTCCTATTTTCCAACAGTACAGTTGATAACCATTGCTATAAATGCTAAAAATCCAATCTTACTGAAACATATTTCACTTGTTGGCCTATCCTTCTGGTACAGATCTACTACTCACACCACCTCTCAGGATCCCTCCCCCTTGACCCATCTTCCTCCACTTTCTTCACAACCTCAGAACACGACAACTTCTGCACAACTCTAACCCTGGAAACCTCGACCTGCTTCTCTCGCACGGGACAATTCTGATCCCCAGCCACAAGGGCACCACTACAATTATCACATACCACTACTTTCCCCAATGCAACACATTCCTTTGTCTCATGCCCTTCTGCATACTTCTCACACCTAGGAACCTCGCTCCTACACACTGCTGCCACATGCCCATAAGCTTGACACCTGTAACGTAATGTATTCGGCACAAAAGCTCGTACAGGATAACTTACAGTTGAAGTTGGACGTTTACATTCACCTTAGCCAAATACATTTAAACTCAGTTTTTCACAATTCCTTACGTTTAATCCTAGTAAAAAATCCATGTCTTAGGTCAGTTAGGATCACCAATTTATTTTAAGAATGTGAAATGTCAGAATAATAGTAGAGAGAATGATTTATTTCATCTTTTATTTCTTTCATCACATTCTCAGTGGGTCAGAAGTTTGCGACCAAGCTGTAACTTCCTGACTGATGTCTTGAGATGTTGCTTCAATATATCCACATAACTTTCCTTCCTTATGATGCCATCTATTTTGTGGAGTGCACCAGTCCCTCCTGCAGAAAAGCACCCCCACAACATGATGCTGCCATCCCAGTGCTTCACGGTTGGGATGGTGTTCTTCGGCTTGCAAGCTTCCCCCTTTTTCCTCTAAACATAACAATGGTCATTATGACCAAACAGTTCTATTTTTGTTTCATCAAAAATAGCGGTTGGCGGTTTTGGAGCAGTGGCTTCTTCCTTGCTGAGCAGCCTTCCAGGTTATGTCGATATAGGACTTGTTTTACTGTGGATATAGATACTTTTGTACCTGTTTCCTCCAGCATCTTCACAAGGTCCTTTGCTGTTGTTCTGGGATTGATTTGCACTTTTCGCACCAAAGTACGTTAATCTCTAGGAGACAGACTGCGTCTCCTTCCTGAGCGGTATGACGGCTCTGTTGTCCCACTTGCGTACTATTGTTTGTACAGATGAATGTTGTACCTTCAGGTGTTTGGAAATTGCTCCCAAGGATGAACCAGACTTGTGGAGGTCTACAATGATTTTTCTGTGGTCTTGGCTGATTTCTTTAGATTTTCCCATGATGTCAAGCAATGAGGCACTGAGTTTGAAGGTAGGCCTTGAAATACATCCACAGGTACACCTCCAATTGACTCAAATTATGTCAATTAGCCTATCAGAAGCTTCTAAAGCCATGACATAATTTTCTGGAATTTTCCAAGCTGTTCAAAGGCACAGTCAACTTAGTGTATGTAAACTTCTGACCCACTGGAATTGTGATACAGTGAATTGTAAGTGAAATAATCTGTCTGTAAACAATTGTTGGAAAAATTACTTGTGTCATGAATAAAGTAGATGTCCTAACCGACTTGCCAAAACTATAGTTTTTTAACAAGAAATATGTGGAGTGGTTGAAAAACTAGTTTTAATGACTCCAACCTAAGCATTTGTAAACTTCCGACTTCAAATGTATATATCCTAACATAACTTTGTTGGGCAAAGACTCTTCTGTTTCACCACTCACACCACTCTGTCTGCTTTGCACCAAACGACAAGCATCACAAACAATGGGAATCTTCGCCTTCAGTTGGACAACTTTTACATTTACTGCTACCCCAGTAATCACTCATTTCAATGGCACTCTTTTCTTGAGAGCAAAACAATTCACATTTCTTGCCCCCATTCGTTTAACGCGGAGCGCCTTTTCCCTCTGACCAGCAGAAACACAAACAATTATCACAAGACCACTTCTGGTTACCCTCCCCGATTCCACAGCCCCCAACACTGTTTTCACCCACCCTGAAACCACAAATGGATCTGCGAAAAGGCAAGGGTCCACTTTTCCCAAAAATGTCACTCCTACTTTCACAGACTCATCTTTATCCTGACCCTCAGTGCAAGCCTTGGGCCTGAGAACTTCATCACACTTAACAACTCCGATACTTCAACCTCATTAACTTCCATTTCTCCTCCTGTCTTCAGCTCACTCTGCTTACACTTTCTACCATTCTTCTTTAACAAACCATCTTCCTCTCAGACCTCCTCTGACTCTCTTTTTCCCTCCATTCTTCCTCAGTGTTCGTCTTCTTATGATAATACTGCACTTCTCCTGACATTCATCTTATTCTTGCCTTTTCAAGGGACGCCATTTAACCAGCTGTCACAATCTCTGTACAATCAGCACAAACCCTTCGGGATGTAGTGTAACGGATGTGAAACGGCTAGCTTAGTTAGCGGTGGTGCGGGCTAAGTAGAGTTTCAATCGGTGACGTCACTTGCTCTGAGACCTTGAAGTAGTTGTTCCCCTTGCTCAGCAAGGGCCGCGGCTTTTGTGGAGCAATGGGTAACGATGCTTCGTGGGTGACTGTTGTTGATGTGTGAAGAGGGTCCCTGGTTCGCGCCCGGGTGTGGGCGAGGGGACGGTCTAAAGTTATACTCTGTTACATTGATGCTGTTGACCCTGGTTGCTACGGAAAAGGAGGAGGTCAAAAGGGGGGTGAGTGTAACGGATGTGAAACGGCTAGCTTAGTTAGCGGTGGTGCGCGCTAAATAGCGTTTCAATTGGTGACGTCACTTGAAGACCTTGAAGTAGTTGTTCCCCTTGCTCTGCAAGGGCCGCTGCTTTTGTGGAGCGATGGGTAACGATGCTTTGTGGGTGACTGTTGTTGATGTGTGCAGAGGGTCCGTGGTTCGCGCCCGGGTATGGGCGAGGGGACGGTTTAAAGTCATACTGTTACAGTAGCGCTCAACAGTGCATCCCACTTATAAAGCAGCTGCTTCCTCTTGATATTCTCCTTTATCAAAAAGCTACCGAAAAGCTTTTCCATTTCAAACACCTGCGCTCCTCAAACCATCCTCCACCATCTCGCTCCATAACAGGGCTGGAGTATGGAATGCTTGTTGACATGTAGCCATTACCCCAAAATGCAAATAATGGCTGTGTAGTTCCAGCATGTGAACTCTTAGGACATGTGCAATTAATGATGACCTGGTTTAGTCAAATATTTTACCAACAGATGGTGCTGCAAGACACCTCTCTTTTTTACAGTCATTGCACAAGACAGCGTTTTGAATCATCTAGATCAGGGTTACCCTTGCACGACACAGCTGATTCAAATAAACAACTAATCCTCAAGCTTTGATCATTTGAATCAGCTGTGTAGTGTCAGGGCAAAAAACAAAATATGTACCACTTGGGGTCCTGAGGACCGAGTTTGGGAAACGCTGATATAGATGTATAGAGATCGCAACGTTGTATCTGTCACATTATGGCGTCTGTGAGAGTACGGGCAGTGTCATCTCCATTTTTAAGTAGTCAATTTCATTCTTCTACTAGCTACTTCTATGACTAAACAAACTGAAAGGATACATACTGTGTTATTTGAACAGGTAAAGCCAAGGTTGGTGATTTACTGCCACTTGCAGTTATGGAATGTTTGCTCACAAGTATAATTCATTGGGTTGATCCT
Source organism: Oncorhynchus tshawytscha (assembly GCF_018296145.1). Taxonomy (NCBI): domain Eukaryota; kingdom Metazoa; phylum Chordata; class Actinopteri; order Salmoniformes; family Salmonidae; genus Oncorhynchus; species Oncorhynchus tshawytscha. The sequence continues at coordinate 48,990,889 of NC_056435.1, read as the reverse complement.
CCTGATGACCTGGATGGAATTATGTGATCCTTCCTTAACCCATAGGAAGTCCCACCCAGTTGACTATTTCAAGATGGTGAAAGTCCTCAATGCCAGTGCCTATGTTAAAACAGGATTTTGGGTGCTAGAGTCCTCTATACACCCCTATGGTTTGAATTCACAAGACTATAATAGACTACATTATTTTCAAAATTAGGAAGTACAATCACACTAATGGATTGAGCAATTCTGAAAAAGCAAAATCAATCATTATCTATAATTTGTGTTATCTATTTCAACTTTCGCAATTCACTTTTCACCTATACAATCACATAACATACCATCCTAACTCGGCAGCAGGGTAGCCTAGTGGTTAGAGTGTTGGACTAGTAACCGGAAGGTTGCAAGTTCAAGCCCCAGTGCTGACATGGTACAAATCTGTCGTCCTGCCCCTGAACAGGCAGTTAACCCACTGTTTCTAGGCTATCATTGAAAATAAGAATTTGTTCTTAACTGACTTGCCTAGTTAAATAAAGGTCAAAAAAAAAAAAAACTCCACATCCCCTTCAACACACCCTGCTTAGGCAGACTAGACTGAGTCTGTATAGGCACTGAAAGGCACAGACCCACTGCTTACAGTCACCTGCTAAAGTCCAGCATTGACCTGGTCTATTCTCAGCCCACCTAAGCCCCTACCTCTGTTGCTGCCTCTGCCAGGCAGAGAGTGAAATAAGAGAAAAGGAGTCTATGAATTATTAACCTTTTTGGAAAAAATTCAGCTCTGACTGGCTATGGATGTTTTTCCTCCAGTATTTTAGTCCACCACTTAGGCGGGCTTCATTTATTGTAGGCCTATGCATGTATAATACTATAAAAGGCAACATATGTTTACAGCTGTGTTGGAAATGCATTGTTCTGTTCATGGTCAGAACATTTTGGAGAGTGAAGCATAATTAATTGAAGGAAGTGTGGTTGGTATTTTACTCAGAAAGAGAGGCATACCCAACAAAATAACATCCTACTAATGAGTAGGCCTACCACTGCAGTGTACTCTTTTACATAATTTATAATCTAGCGGGTTGCTTCTTGTCTGTCTCAACCTTTGTTCCAGTGTGATTTGGGCATTTTGGACAGTCAGGGTTATGTGCAAAACCCTCACTCTCTCATCCAGAATGTAATTGGGGGTGGAGTAGTTATGTTATGCAAACTGTTGACCTGCAAACTTAGCACCAATGTACGGTAGCACAATGTCCCCACAGACACATCCCACAGGAACAGCGATACCCAGCAGCGGCATTCTCAGAACCACCTGCCTTCATGTCTAAATATTAGTCCATTGGTTTGAGCCACAGACAAGCTCGAACCAGAAACTAGGTTACAATGTCTTAGACGTCTGGCAATTGCCAGGGACCTTACAATACAATATTCTCGCAATAATTATGTTCCGATACGATATGTACTGCGATTCTCACGATTCTATATGTATTGTGATACGATTTTATTGAGATTTGATGTTCCAAACATACTGCTCACTATATGTCTTCTGCAGAGAGTCAAGAGAGAGCATGAGAAAACTTCCTTGATCAGTCAAGGAAATAAAAATGCTGAAAACACGTAGGCTAACTATTTAAAAAGGAGATGGAGAACAAGCTATAGGATGAAAATTAGCGGAATGTTAATGCAGGTACTGCCGACTAACGATAGCTAGCGCTACCTACAGTAGCAAAAAATAATATATACACAAAAACATAAATGCAACATGCAATAGTTTCAAAGATGAGTTAGTGAGTTACTGTTCATATAAGGACATTGGTCAATTGAAATAAATAAATTAGGCCCTAATCTATGGATTTCACATGACTGGGAATACAGATAGGGATCTGACGGTCACAGATACCTTGCAAAAAAGGTAGGGGCGTGGATCAGAAAACCAGTCAGTATCTTGTGACCACCATTTGCCTCATGCAGCACGACACATCTCCTTTGCATAGAGTTGATCAGGCTGTTGATTGTGGCCTGTAAAATGTTGTCCCACTCCTCTTCAATGGCTGTATGAAGTTTTGGGATATTAGCGGGAACTGGAACACGCTGCCGTACACGTTGATCCAGAGCATCCCAAACATGCTCAATAGGTGACATGTCTGGTGAGTATGCAGGCCATAAAAGAACTGGGACATTTCCAGCTTCCAGGACTTCAGACCCTTCAAATCAAATCAAATTTTATTTGTCACATGAGCCGAATACAACAGGTGTAGTAGACCTTACTGTGAAAAGCTTACTTATAAGCACTTAATCAACAATGCAGTTCAAGAAAATAAACTTTACTAAATAAACTCAAGTAAAACAAAAAAAGTAACACAATAAACGTAACAATAATGAGACTATATACAGAGGGTACCGGTACCGAGTCAATGTATAGGTTAGTTGAGGTAATTTGTACATGTAGGTAGGGAGACAGTAACTATGCATAGACAATAAACAGCGAGTAGCAGCAGTGTAAAAACAAAGGGGGCAATGTCAAAGTAAATAGTCCGGGTGGCCATTTTATTAATTGTTCAGCAGTCTTATGGCTTGGGGGTAGAAGCTGTTAAGGAGCCTTTTGGACCTGGACTAGGCGCTCCGGTACCGCTTGCCGTGCAGTAGCAGAGTGAACAGTCTATGACTTGGATGACTTGAATCTTTGACCATTTTTTGGGCCTTCCTCTGACACCGCCGAGTATATAGGTCCTGGATGACAGGAAGGTTGGCCTCAGTGATGTACTGGGCTGTATGCACTACCCTCTGTAGCACCTTACGTTCAGATGCCTAGCAGTTGCCATACCAGACAGTGATGCAACCGGTCAGGATGCTCTCAATGGAGCAGCTGTAGAACTTTTTGAGGATCTGGGGACATATGCCAAATCTTTTTAGTCTCCTGAGGGGAAAAATGTGTTATTGTGCCCTCTTCATGAGTGTCTTGGTGTGTTTGGACCATGCAAGATTGTTAGTGATGTGGACACCAAGGATCTTGAAACTCTCGACCCGCTCCACTACAGCCCTGTCGATGTTCATGTTCGGCCCTCCTGTAGTCCATGATCAGCTCCTTTGTTTTGCTCACATTGAGGTTGTTGTCCTTAGCTTAGTGATGAGCTTTGAGGGCACTATGGTGTTGAACACTGAGCTGTAGTCAATGAACAGCATTCTCACATAGGTGTTCCTTATGTCCAGGTGGGAAAGGGCGGTGTGGAGTGCGATTGAGATTACGTCATCTGTGGATCTGTTGGGGCGGTATGCAAATTTGGAGTGGGTCTAGGGTTTCCGGGATGATGGTGTTGATGTGAGTCATGACCAGCCTTTCAAAGCACTTCATGGCTAACGCCGTGCTATGGGGCGGTAGTCATTTAGGCAGGTTACCTTTGTTTCCTTGGTCACAAGGACTATGGTCGTCTGCTTGAAACATGTAGGTATTACAGACTCAGTCAGGTAGAGATTGAAAATGTAAGTGAAGACACTTGGCAGTTGATCCGCGCATGCTTTAAGTACACGTCCTGGTAATCCATCTGGCCCCGCGGCCTTCTGAATGTTGACCTGTTTTAGCCGATGTGAGGTCTTGCTCACATCGGCTACAAAGAGCGTTATCGCATAGTCGTCCGGAACAGCTGGTGCTCTTATACATGCTTCAGCGTTGCTTGCCTCGAAGCATGCATATAAAGCATTTACTGTAGCTCGTCTGGTAGGCTGACGTCACTAGGCAGCTCACGGCTGGGTTTCCCTTTGTAGTCCGTAATAGTTTCCAAGTCCTGCCGCATCCAACGAGCGTCAAAGCCGGTCGCAAACCGCTCGCCCACACGTCTGCCATTTGCCTTCTACAGTTGACACTGAGATTCATCCGTGAAGAGCACACTTCTCCAGCATGCCAGTGGCCATCGAAGGTGAGCATTTGCACACTGAAGTCAGTTACGACGCCAAACTGCATTCAGATCAAGACCCTGGTGAGGACAACGAGCAAGCAGATGACCTTCCCTGAAACGGTTTCTGACAGTTTGTACAGATATTCTTCGGTTGTGCAAACCCGCAGTTTCATAAACTGTCCATGTAGCTGGTCTCAGCCGATCCCGCAGGTGAAGAAGCAGGATGTGGAGGTCCCGGCCTGGCATGGTTACACGTGGTCTGCGGTTGTGAAGCCGGTTGGACAAACTGCCAAATTCTTTCAAATGACATTGGAGGGGGCTTATGATATAGAAAAAAATAACATCAAATTATCTGGCAACAGTTCTGGTTGACATTCCTGCAGTGGCAGCATGCCAATTGCATGCTCCCCCAAAATTTGAGACAACTGTGGCATTGTGTTGTGTGATAAAACTGCACATTTTAGAGTGGCTTTTCATTGTCCCCAGCACAAGATGCACCTGTGTAATGATCATGCTGTTTAATCAGATTATAGATATGCCAAATCTGTCAAGTGGACAGATTATTTTAGCAAAGGAGAAATACTCACTATCAGGGATGTAAAAAAAATTGTGCACAAAATTTGTGAGAAGCTTTTTGTGCATATGAAACATTTCTGGGATCTTTTATTTCAGCTCATGAAAACAACACTTTATATTTTTGTTCAATATACTGTATATTATACAGTTGAAGTCGGAAGTTTACATACACCTTAGCCAAATACATTTAAACTCAGTTTTTCACAATTCCTGACATTTAATCCTAGTAAAAATTCCCTGTCTTAGGTCAGTTAGGATCACCACTTTATTTTAAGAATGTGAAATGTCAAAATAATAGCAGAGAGATGTCACGAATCTCGCCGAAGATGGTGCCTCTTCCTGTTCTGGCGGCGCTCTGCGGTCGTCGTTGCCGGCCTATTAGCTGCCATCGATTCCCTTTCCGTTTGTTTCTGTTTATTGGGTTTAATTGGGTACGCCTGTTTTAAGTTAGTGTTTGTTTGTAGGCTATTTAAGGGCACTAGGCCCGCTGGGTATTTGTGCGGGCTTGTTATCTGGTGTATGAGTGTTATCTATATTTTTCTGGACAGTTTTAGTCCGTTGTATTTTGGGACGGGTTTTTTCATGCGCCCTTGTGTTTTGCATGTCCGTGGCTCCACAGTCTTTGTAATAAAATATCCACGTACGGAATTACCTGCTCTCTGCGCTTGACTCCTCCACTCACCATTCATAGAAGTTGTAACAAGAGAATGATTTATTTCAGCTTTTATTTCTTTCATCACATTCCCAGTGGGTCAGAAGTTTACATACACTCAATTAGTATTTGGTAGCATTGCCTTTAAATTGTTTAACTTGGGTCAAACGTTTCAGGTAGCCTTCCACAAGCTTCCCACAATAAGTTGGGTGAAGTCTGGCCCATTCCTCCTGACAGAGCTGATGCAACTGAGTCAGATTTGTAGGCCTCCTTGCTCACACACACTTTTTCAGTTCTGTCCACAAAAGTTCTATAGGATTTGATGGCCACTCCAATGCCTTGACGTTGTTGTCCTTAAGCCATATTGTCACAACTTTGGAAGTATGCTTGGGGTAATTGTCCATTTGGAAGAACAATTTGCGACCAAACTTTAACTTCCTGTCACGTCCTGACCTTAGTTCCTTGTTTATGTCTCTGTTTTTGTTTGGTCAGGGTGTGAGTTGGGGTGGACATTCTATGTTTTGTATTTCTATGTTTTGTATTTCTGTGTTTGGCCTGGTATGGTTCCCAATCAGAGGCAGCTGTCGATCGTTGTCTCTGATTGAGAACCATACTTAGGCAGCCTGTTTTCCCACTATGGGTTGTGGGTAGTTATTTTCCGTTTCAGTGTTTCCACCATACGGGACTGTTTCGGTTTTCCTTTATTATTTTGTTTGTTTGTCTTCAGTGTTCAGTTTATTAAAGGCATCATGAACACATACCACGCTGCGCTTTGGTCTACTCCTTCTTCAACCAACGAAAATCATTACAGAATCACCCACCAACCAAGGACCAAGCAGTGTGGTATTGAGAGGCTGCGATATCTGGAGAAATGGACATGGGAGGAGATATTGGACGGCAAGGGACCCTGGGCACAGGCTGGGGAGTATCGCCGTCCGCAGGAGGAATTAGAGGCAGCTAAGGCTGAGCGGAGACACTATGAGGAGTTAACACGATGGCAAGGAAGCCTGAGAGGCAGCCCCAAAAATGTATTGGGGAGACACACGGGGAGTGTGGCTAAGTCAGGTAGGAGACCTGAGCCAACTCCCCGTGCTTACCGGGGCTAGAGGTTGACCGGGCAGGCACCGTGTTATGCGGTGAGGCGCACAGTGTCCCCAGTGCGCACGCATAGCCCAGTGCGCTACATCACAGCTCCTTGCATCGGCTGGGCTAGAGTGGGCATCGAGCCAGGAGGAATGAAGCCGGCTCAGCGCATCTGGTCTCCAGTGCGTCTCCTCGGCCCGGGTTATATGGCACCAGCCCTACGCACGGTGTCCCTGGTTCGCCAGCACAGCACGGTCTGTTCACCCCGCCGCACTTGCCGGGCTACAGGGGGTATCCAGCCAGGACAGGTTGTGCAGGCTCGGTGCGCGAGTCCTCCAGTGCGCCTCCACGGTCCGGTCCATCCGGTGTCCTCCTCCACGCACCAGGCCTCCTGTGGCATCCCCACGCCCCAGGCTGTCTCTCCGTCTCCTCCCTCCAGGTGCTCCCTTCTTTCCAGCGCTTCCAAAGCCTCCCTCCTGTCCAGCGCTTCCAAAGCCTCCCTCCTGTCCGTAGCTGCCAGAGTCGCCCGTCAGTCAGGAGCTGCCGGAGCCGCCCATCAGTCAGGAGCTGCCGGATCCGCCCTTCACTCCGGCGCTGCCGGAGTCTCCCGTCTATTCGGGGCCCGCTGCAAGGGTCCCCAGTCTGAGGTCGGCGGCGAGGGTCGCCGCTCCAAAGGCGCCACTTAAGTGGGCCAAGACTATGGTGGAGTGGGGTCCACGTCCTGCGCCATAGCCGCCACCCCGCACACCCCTATGGGTTTAGGTTTCGCGGCCGGAGTCCGCACCTTTTGGGGGGGGGTACTGTCACGCCCTGACCGTAGATTGCTTTGTATGTTTCTATTTTTAGGTTGGTCAGGGTGTAATGTGGGTGGGTATTCTATGTTGTAGGTCTAGGTTTTCTTTTTCTATATGTTTGGCCTGGTATGGTTCTCAATCAGAGGCAGCTGTCTATCGTTGTCTCTGATTGAGAGCCATACTTAGGTAGCCTGTTTTCCCATTTTGAGTTGTGGGTGATTATTTTCCGTTTCAGTGTTTGGACCATACGGGACTGTTACGGTTTTCATTTATTCTCTTGATCCTTTGTATTTTGTGTTCAGTTTATTCAATATATTATGGACACTTACCACGCTGCGCATTGGTCCAATATTTCATACTCCTCGTCAGAGGAAGAAGAAAACCGTTACACTTCCTGACTGATGTCTTGAGATGTTGCTTCAATATATCCACATAATTGTCCTCCTTATGATGCCATCTATTTTGTGGAGTGCACCAGTCCCTCCTGCAGCAAAGCACCCCCACAACATGATGCTGCCATCCCAGTGCTTCACGGTTGGGATGGTGTTCTTCAGCTTGCAAGCCTCCCCCTTTTTCCTCCAAACATAACGATGGTCATTATGGCAGTTCTATTTTTGTTTCATCAGACCAGAGGACATTTCCCCCGTAAAACTACGATCTTTGACCCCATGTGCAGTTGCAAACTGTCGTCTGGCTTTTTTATGGAGGTTTTGGAGCAGTGGCTTCTTCCTTGCTGAGCTGCATTCCAGGTTATGCCAAAATAGGACTCGTTTTACTGTGGATTTAGATACTTTTGTACCTCTTTCCTCCAGAATCTTCACAAGGTCCTTTGCTGTTATTCTGGGATTGATTTGCACTTTTCACACCAAAGTACGTTCATCTCTAGGAGACAGAACACATCTCCTTCCTGAGCGGTATGACGGCTGCGTGGTCCCATGGTGTTTATACTTTGCTACTATTGTTTGTACAGATGAACGTGGTACCTTCAGGCATTTGGAAATTGCTCCCAAGGATGAACCAGACTTGGTCTTGGTTGATTTCTTTAGATTTTCCCATGATGTCAAGCAAAGAAGCACTGAGTTTGAAGGTAGGCCTTGAAATACATCCACAGGTACACCTCCAATTGACTCAAATTATGTAAATTAGGCTATTAGAAGCTTCTAAAGCCATGACATAATTTTCTGGAATTTTCTAAGCTGTTCAAAGGCACAGTCAACTTAGTGTATGTCAACTTCTGACCCACTGGAATTGTGATACAGTGAAATAATCTGTCTGTAAACAATTGTTGGAAAAATTACTTGTGTCATGCACAAAGTAGATGTCCTAACCGACTTGCCAAAACTATAGTTTGTTAACAAGAAATGTGTGGAGTGATTGAAAAACAAGCTATATACAACTGTATAAATTCTTATACAACTCAATACTTCAAATTTTATAATATCGGCCAAAAATAATATAGCAATATGTAACTGTATTGATCCCCCCCATCACTAATGCCTTACAGGTAAACAAACGATGCAGCAAGGTAGTATAATATTGACATTTCTAGAACAGAAAAAGAAGACCATGAATACATGTGTGATTTTTTTATTTTATTAGAAAACAAATAGAAAAGTAAAATAGTTCCATATTGTTGTAACAGCTTTCCACAATGTGTTATTACAACAGAGAAAGAAGCACCACATCATACAAGTCACGTAAGGTTCTAGATGTAGAAAAACTGGTAACAATTTTTTAGACGTAAGAGGTACAGACACCACACATTAGCTAAATAGTTTGGGACTTCATAAAATTTTAAAATAGTTTAAAAAGAAAGTGTCTTTAAATAGAGTAACCCAGGTGGGAGGATATGGTGCACCATGCTAGTCCCACCAGCTGCCATTTTTTATTAAGATATTAACGAGCACCATATAAGCGCCAAATGAGCACCATCCTGATAGAAGCATCATAGTTTTGACCAAAATAATTATTATTCAATAACACTCTTCTAAAACGTAGGACATGACACATTTCTAAGCATTTTAAGGAACCTTCATCAGCAATGCCTAAACATTATTAAATGCAACTGAGATGTCAATGCAATTGGCATCTGCCAATCTATGATTGCTATGCTTTCATTTTACATTTTAGTAATTTAGCAGACACTCTTATCCAGAGCGCCTTACAGGAGCAATTAGGGTTAAGTGCCTTACTCAATGGCACATTGGCAGATGGTTCACCTAGTCGTCTCAGGAATCGAACCAGCACCCTTTGGGTTACTGGCCCAACGCTCTTAACTGCTAGGCTACCTGCCACCGTACTTTCCATTTGTGTTAGCTAAGGAATGAGTTACAACATCGCAGTCCATATTAATTTTGCATTACATGCTATGGTCAGGATTCTTACAGTCAAATAGCAATTGATGTCTAGTTAGGTGAGAGGAACATATGTAGTTAATCAGATTCCTTTGATAATACCATTGGCAACTGGCAATATCATTTGCTACAATCTAAATCACAAGTATAAGTGATTGTATTCATTAGCATTATTGAATAAATCAGAACGTTTAAAGAGATTGAACTGGATCTTAAGCACTTACAAATTCGTAATATATCATACGAATTGCAGATTTGTAAAAAAAATATATATTTATACTGCAGGACGTAACATTTCATACGAAATGGATGACGTTGTACACAATTGTGCACAATTTTCAGGGCCCGTTGTGGCTTTAAGTGCTACTTTCAAAACTACTGGCTGAAATTATACAAAACCTTTATAATGCATCTTTAAGAGGTGAAAAGAGGGATCAACCTGATATTGAGAAGGAAAATCACTTGTCATTAAAGGGGAAAATCAGCAGTTTTTTACTTATCAATTAATGTTATGTACCCATTGATTCTTGAATAATGCAACTTATAAATGCTTCATGATCTTCAACTGTCGTACCCCATCAGAACCCAAAATACAAGCTTGTTTTACTCCAATGTTTGGAAACAAAGTAAATGTAAATAAACACTACATGGCCTCAAAACATGGTTAAAACTATAATTTTGATATCATGGATGGTCAGTCCTATCATCCATAGCTTTGTCTATGAATTTTTAAGTGGTTACATTTCTCCAGACCCATCCGCTTTTTACCAAAATAGGGGAGGGGCACAGTTTGTTATAGTTTCTACTGCTGATTGCAGCTTTATAGTACTATGTCACATAATATCTCCTGACGCACTTTTCAAGTTTCAGTCAAAAGTTTCAAGTTCTATGCATTTCACTCTGCATGGAGAGAAGTTTCAAGGCTCTAATGCACTTGAAATATTGCCGTACCCTCCCTTCACCATCTCCAAGCCTCCTTGTGCAAAAAATGTGTGGGAAGTGAGTTTCAGTTCACTGGAAATGCAACTACTACTGTTCATATACAGAGAGAAAGGTTTTCAATTAACAAAGACCTCTATCAGCCCCTCATTCAGCTGCTGTATCAACTCAGACCCAGGCCAGCCCAAACCAACTGGGCTTGAGATCTGAGGGGCTGAGGGCCTGGTCTATGGGTTTAGGCCTGCAGGGCTGCAAATTCAGTCGGGCCCTCTTTCGCAATGCTTTTCCCAGTGCTCCCAACTGTCTCACTCTGAGAGACATGGATTGTCAGTCACAGTCAAATACACATATCTAGTGTTCAGCAGTTCATCGACTCATCTTTCAATAAACTGCAGGTTGATCTCACTCTCTGGCACCAGCAGTGTCCGGGTCATGGGTTTGACTGCTGCACCACTGCCTTCTGGATCGGGCTTTACATCAAACTGCATCAGAATCTGAGGGGACCAGGAGAGGGGTTGAGAAAATTAGAGGGCACCCCTCACATGAACAGTACTTAGAAGAAAGGAGGTCTAATACAAGGATAAAAACACAGTATACAGTCACAACGCGAAATGATTGGCACCCTTGATAAAGATGAGAAAAGGACTGTATAAAATAAAAAATACAAATACTGAGCTATATCGTATGCAATAAAAGGGAAATATTACATTTTATACTAATACAATTACTCAGATGTTTTTTTTTCTTTTTCTCAATACTCAATACTTTCTCACCCTCCCCTTGCGAAGCTAACAGCACTGAGCCTTTTTGTAAAATGTTATATGAGATTGGAGAACACATTGGGAGGGATCTTACACTAGAGGGGAAAATGTATTACTTGTTAAACAAAATCTCATTAAAATAATAAAATGTTCCCAAAAAATGTAGTGTACTACATAGCTCAATATTTGTGTTATTTTATAGTTTCTCATCTTTATCAAGGTTGCCAATTATTTCAGTCACAACTGTATGTACTGGGACTCAAAATGCTATGAAAATGAATGTCATTTTATGAGACACTTTCTGCCAAAGCCTCGATGTAAAAGTGACCAAGAATCAACTCACTCGTGCAAGTGCCAGGTAGACCTCCAGTTCTGCGATGCGGCGGCCGATGCAGCTGCGTTTGCCCACACCAAAGGGCACCGAGGCATAGGGGTGGTGGCATTCGTCCCGGTTCAGCCAGCGATGGGGCTGGAATGTATCCGGGTTCGGGAAAAATGATGCATTCCGCGATGTGGCAAAGTGGCAGAGGGTGATCAGAGTCTGGATGGGATAGAATCCTGCTGTTAAGAATCAGTTGTTTTTTTAAACTTTCCATTACACACATTTGCCTTTACACATGAATATTACATCATATTACACCAGATTGCTGTAAAAGTGCATAAAAATAAGCACTCAACATCACGTCAACACTTACGTTTTTGGGGAGGAGGTAGCCTCCGACCTGGATGTCTTTGTCTGCGATGACCCTGGCATTGGCCGGAATAACAGGATAAAGTCTGAAGAAGCCAAAACACAACAATGTCAGTGTGACTGATCAGTCTAATGACTGATCGATTGGTTGTAGTAGTTGATTGAATCAAGGGTACATAGTTCACCCCAATTGGTAGTGGATGAAATTAACTTCCCTTAATTAATTATATAACGAGGAGCTATGAGTGGTTGGAATAGTGCTATATAAATCCAAACCTATATCATTACTATTATTATTTTGGGGCGGCAGGTAGCCTAGTGGTTAGAGCGTTGGGCTGGATCGAATCCCTGAGCTGACAAGGTAAAAATCAGTCGTTCTGCCCCTGAACAAGGCAGTTAACCCACTGTTCCCCGGTAGGCTGTCATTGTAAATAAGAATTTGTTCTTAACTGACTTGCCTAGTTCAATACAAAAATTATCATTCATCATATTTATGCTGCAGTAGTTTGTGTCGGGGGGCTAGGGTCAGTCTGGAGTATTTCTCCTGTCTTATTCGGTGCCCTGTGTGAATTTAAGTATGCTCTCTCTAATTCTCTCTTTCTTTCGCTCTCTCTCTCGGAGGACCTGAGCCCTAGGACCATGCCTCAGGACTACCTGGCATGATGACTCCTTGTTGTCCCCAGTCCACTGGGCCGTGCTGCTGCTCCAGTTTCAACTGTTCTGCCTACAGCTATGGAACACTGACCTGTTCACTGTGATTACTATTATTTGACCATGCTGGTCATTTATGAACATTTGAACATCTTGGACATGTTCTGTTATAATCTCCACCCGGCACAGCCAGAAGAGGACTGGCCACCCCTCATAGCCTGGTTCCTCTCTAGGTTTCTTCCTAGGTTTTGGCCTTTCTAGGGAGTTTTTCCTAGCCACCTACATTGCTTGCTGTTTGAGGATTTAGGCTGGGTTTCTGTACAGCACTTTGATATATCAGCTGATGTAAGAAGGGCTTTATAAATTAATTAGATTTTTACCTGAGAACTTCCTTGACCACAGCCTTCATGAGGGGCATGCGAGCCACGTCTGCAGCCCCAGGCACCCTCCGACCCCCCATCACAGTCAATACCTCCTCCCGCAGCGAGGCCTGAACCTCAGTGTGCCGAGACAGCTCGTAAAGGGACCAGGACATGGTGCTGGAAATCTGAACACACACAGGACACAGCAGATCAGTACGACTGTAAAATCATTCACCATAAGAACACCGCAGCAGTGGATGGAGAGGATAGTGAGCTCTCTACAACTAAGCCTGACTGTATGGGATCAGACTTAACATACAGAGAGGGAGATTAAGAAGAGGAAGTACGCTGTGACTAGGAGTGAGGGGGAATGGAGACGTTTGGCTATTGGATATGTTAAAAACGAATATTAAAAGCACTAGGTCAAAGAGCGATGAGGACAGAGGTGAGAGAGATGAGAGAGGAAGGAGAGATTAGAGATGTTCCTCACCGTGTCCACCCCAGCCAGGAGCAGCTCAGTGACGTTGCTGTACACCGTCTTCATGGGTAGCCCCGTGCGGGTCAGAAAGTAAGTCAGATATCGCCCCTCCACCTCCTCTCCCCGCGCCACCTTCTCCGCTTCCTCCATCAGACGCTGGTCAATGTGACCTTTAGCTGCAATGAGATAGATCAGGGGTCAAGATCAGAATGAAGGAGCTCAGTCAGACCTGGGTTCAAATACTATTTGACATTTTTCAAATACTTTCAACATTTTCTTTAGCCTGCCTGGAGTACCAGATGGGCTAAGTGTGCAGTATTGCAACAATTATATTGGTTCCATAGCACCAGGCAAGCTCAATCAATTATAGCTAGTATTTGAAATGATTTCAAACAGTATTTGAACCCATGTCTGAAGGAGCTCTAGTCAGACTTAAGGGATCCGTACAGCTTGAAGAGGAAAAAAATAGACCTCTGGGAATGCTTACTACAGGGATTACAGGTAATGCATGGAAGGAGACCACACACTATGGGTTCTGTTTAATGGGAACTATTTATAGTTATTATAAGTTACTAGAAATCTATCCGTTGGGAAAAACTAACACTGGGGACAACTAATAATAAATCAGTAGGTCAGTCAGGTAGCATGGATTAAAGAAGTCCATGGAATTAAACCAAGGTGGAGCAAGTATGAGGCTATCCAAGATGGCAGCTCACCGAATTGGAACATGTAGTCCCAGCACTGGCAGAAAGTGTCCCAGGGCTTGGGGAACAACTGGTGTAACCAGGCAGGCATAGCCATGGTGAGGAGCGTCATGACAAACATGGTGTTAATGGACTGAATGAAACGTTCTGTCTCCATGGGAACCACAGGGTCTAGACAACCAATCCTGGAATCGAACAAGATTGAGGAGATCCCTGCAGAGAGGAAGACAGGCAGAGGGTAAGGGGAGAAGGGTTTGAAAGGCTTCCAGAAGGGCTTTGTGTTTCCCTCTGTAATACAGATCCAATCAAGACTATTATAGACTTGTCAGAGTAACATACTCAAGTATGTTATGTTAATAGACTAAACTAGTAACCTACAATGCTAATTGACATTGATACAATAGAATGACAATGATAAAGCTCCTTCCTGATTTTGTCTCTTATTACAGACACCTGACCGCAGATGCTAACCTTATATGCCACCGTTTAAAAACATCAACAAAGAGAGTTGAGTAAAAGCAGGCCTCAGGGGCAAACCACAGTGAATGTAAATAGGTCTTACCTTCGAGGCCGAAGCGGTAGAACTCGCTGCCGATGTCCGGGACGAGGCCACGGGGGTCCTGGCGCCTGCGGAGGCGGAGCTTAGTGATGAGGTCATCTACCACGCCGTTTAGAGTCGCATCGTAGGCCTCCACTGCCTTCGGACGTAGCATGTGCTTACCCAGGAGACTCCGCACCGCCTGCCACTCCTCCCCCTCACTGAAGAAAGTAAGGTAAACAGAAATTAATGCCATCATATGAGTTTGCACACCAACAAACATCAATAATGTACATGTTTTATACAGGCTGGGCCAACTGTACTGTAGGCTACATTATGGAACTGTAATTGTTCAGTTTGTGTCATTCTTTTGTTTTTTTAATCTTGTGTTTGTTGTGTAGTAAATATTTCAGCTTTAATTTTCATGGTTTTTATTTGAGTTTTTTTCCTGTAAAGCACATTGTGTTGCATTCCATGACTGAAATGTGCTGTATAAATAAAGCTTGAATTAATTTGAGATAGTATTTTCATATTCCTGGTGATTAGGTAATAATAACCCATCATAGATTGAGGGATGACTCACTGTCTGTATGGCCACTAGCCAATTATTCCTTTGTCTAAAGTCTTTGTTTCGTCTCTGTTAATCTTTCCTGTTTCCTGTGATCAGCACGTCACCCTGACATCAGAACAGCTTAAATAACCTTGACAACTCATTGAGTAAGATCACACAGTCAGACACTGTCACAAAGATAATTAGGCTGCTATAGTGATATTATGAAATATGGGACACCCATAAAAACAGATGCTATGTGTCAAGTTTAACAGTGTCCAATGGTGATGACTGTGGCTGTCTGAGGGTGTGGTAAAGACAGAGAGAGGAGGAGAGGGGAGGGGGGAAGAGGGGAGGTGATGAGAGAAAGGAATATGGTGATAGGGGAGGGAAAGGGATAGGAGAGGGGAGGCAAGGTCAACAGAGTAGATTGGAGGGGGACAGCACAGGAGGAAAACAGCAGAGGAGAGGAATGGTACTCACGCTGTGAGCAGTCCGTAGCCGTGGCCTCGTTGTTTCCTATAGTCCTTCCAAGAGGAGAGGTCAGAGCGGATGGGGGTCTGGCCCTCCTGCCTCAGCACCTGCTCTATCAGGGCTGGTTCGGCCACGTGCACCGTCAGGATGGGACCGAAGCTGGCCTTCCACATTGGCCCGTAGCGCTTCACACCCTCAAGCTGGGAGAGGACAACACATTAGCATACAACGCATATGGATGGCATAATTCAGTAGAGATGGAACCGCCTATAGAATTATTCTATTTCTATGGATGAAACATCAATATGTTGTGAGCAGACCTTGCTACAGTTCTAAAGCTGCTTGATGTAAAGTTTATGGCCAAAATCTGTACAATGTTCAAAGTTTTAGCAGCCGCCCTATGGTCAATGTGTGATAAAGAGCTTGCCTTCTTGCTCCTTATGCTCCCCATCTACCCCTATGAGCCAGCAGACACCCCCAAAGCACAGGAACATGCCTGAGTTGCCCAAGGCACTTTCCTTCTCAATGAACCACTTGTCTTACGTAGCCTATACATTCACAACTGCATGTCTGGTACATTTAGGTAGCTTTTGTTGACCCCTTCATAGCTTTTTAATTGCTGGACAATTACATTACACACTGATGGTTAGGTTATACAGTACATGTAAGAGCCAGTGACAGGGTCTGCCAGTCTGACACTGTTTATGGCCTTGGCTGACTGAGGGGGGCAAGCCTCAAGCCTGCCCTTCTCTATAGCACCATGCCATATCTAACCTAATGGAGCAGGTGTAGAAAGATGCCTGAGCTGAGTTCCCACTTCCTTTTTTCAGGGGAAACAGAAGTTAGGTTGAAAATACTGTACCCCTGAAAACCGGATGTTAGCATTTTCTGGCGACTCTGCATAGGCTATGCCAAACTCAACATCAATGTAATAACCTATCTATTCCAAGAAACAATGTGAAGACCATATACATATCCTAATGAAACATTAATTACCATGGTTTTGCCGTTAAAAAGACAAACCCATAAGCACTAAGTATAATAAATTATAAAACACAAATTTCATACATTTACATCAGTGTCTGGCTAAAAAGTAATGATTAAAAAGAAAAGATCAACAAGTCAACAACATAATTTACCTGCAGCTCGTGGAGGCGGGACAGTCCCCGTTTGGCGAAGAGGTCCCAGGCAAATTTGGCGACGGTGGGTCCCGGCATCTCCTTTAGGGTTTTCATCCCGTGCGCCGCCTCGGTCTTCTTCAGGCCAGCTGCGCTCTCAGCCCACTTTTCCATCCACTTGATCAGCGGGGACGCACTGCGACCGGACACTTTGAGGGCTTGCTGCAGCATCCTTATGGCTATGTTCATACGATGGAAGATGAACGAAGGAAAGTATATCGAGTGTCGGTGCTCATCTTGCACCAAGACACTGTATTTATACCGCTCGACCCATGCCGGACTAGAGTTATTAAGTTTCTCAGTGTGGGCCAATGAAAGCGAATGCTGGGGTCGACCCCGCCCAGTGGCAAGGCTGGGACGCAGTAGGCGTAAACTACTTGGAAGGTGTGTCCAATCAGATGGCAGAAGTCAGACCAACCCAAAGAAGCGCACACGTGGAGGGTAAATAACCTAATCCATTTTTATGAAGGACGATTTTTCTCAGACACCGGTGGAGGCTGCTGAGAAACAATTTTCCTGCACTGCATTTCTCAGTCTAGGCTTTTATTAGGAGGAAATTAATAGCAAACATATATATGATAAGAATAAGATGCGTTACCCCAAATCACATATTGAAAAGAGTGTAGTTTAGCCTACTCCTATTATAGGACATTTATCTGATGTGGGTAATCAATTCTACACATGAATATGAAACAAACATGCAAAATAATTTCAGTGCTGTTTAGCCTATAATATTCTGGTATTATATAAGGGATGCTTTGTTTCCCCACCCCACAGTGGGGTTAATATATTTTATTTCAGTGACTCTAGAATAACCCATGTTAAATTAGTGTTCACTTTTTCCACGTCATAAATTGATTGACTGATATTTTAGAATGCATTTTCCAGTCCTGTAGATGTTGAGCAATAGGTCTATGCGTGATCCAATTATAGGCCTATGCGTCTCAATTCAAGAATTCGTTAATACTGCGAATTATCTGCTCATAAAGGGTCTACTGAGAATTTATTGCAATAGGCTACATGGATTGTTTGCTGACTAAGGGTTTTCCTGTTGGGTGCTGGCCTCTGTGTGAGCACGAGAGAAAATCCTGACCCGCTTTTCATTAAACGTGGAAGCTTGCCAAAACGCTATGTGTGTGCCTTGCGCAATTAAATAATAGTGGTTCTACTCGGAAACTGCTTTGACGTTTGGTCCTATTCTATCGTTCAACCCATACAGCCGCTTTCCTCGGATGTCATTTTCAGAGAATTACCAAACACTGAAATACCCACGATTGACTGCAACAGCGCCAAATACAGGCACAGATTTGGTTAATCTTCTTCAGACAATTTTTGTGGGTAATTTGCATGTCCACCAGTGGCTTGTCCAGAACATTTTGAATTGGATGTATGGCGTCATTTCCGTCTCACAATTAAAAGGCATGTCGAGAACATGGAAAATAATGTTGAGCGTCGGTGGAGAGTTGTGAGTTCAGATAAAATATAATATTGAGGGCGCAAAGGATTATGTTGAGGAGCTGAGAGAGAGTTAAGAGCTCAGACAAAAATGTTGCAAGCCCAGAAAGTGGAATTGAGCACAATAAATTAAGTGTGGAGCACAGCATCTACCTGCTCACAATATACTTGCATGTACGATTTGATCTCTGACTCATATTTTTGCCAGCCTTATTGACCAATCATAGCATTGCTTTTGTTACATTGCCAGTGATTAACTAGCTAAATGGAAGACGAGACCAACGTGATGTTTAGATACCCAGGTAGCTAACCAGTAGCCACATTGCAACACGGGTTTCGGTCCAAACACTTTAAAGACACACCCTCCACCACTTACCCTCGGGGGAATCCCCGTCGCCATGTTGGGTGGGCGGTCCAAATGATGAGCCAAGCAAGTGACGTTTGCAACGTAAGCCCATCAGCCCTCGTTTTTATTTTAAAAATTAATTGTTTTTATTAACAACAAATCAATACAGAAAGTACATGAGGGAACACAAGTATATATAGATTATATACAATGGACAATCGAGCTAGGGGGTACAATATCACATTACAATTACACAAGGACCTTAAGGGACATACATACACTTACAACAAATCAATGCAGAAAGTTACAGAATTCTAACAGCTTTTTTGTTAGTAGAGTATTTAGCTGTCTTAAAATATAGTTCAATTTCTTTTAGTCGACTTTGCGAGGGTAAAATTAGGTTCGCTCCGGGGACCTGAAACTCCCCATAATTAAATTCGCGACGATTGTACATCCGCTAAGAAAAGTCAGAGAAAACATAACATCAATGGAGAAGTCCACCTTACAAGTGTAAGTAAAAACGAATGCAAATAAGTTAGAAATTGTGCTACTAATGCACAAACACGTATCGTAAAAAGTAAATATGTTTTTGTTTGGTTATCTTTTGGAAATTGTATAAATAAAACATTTTCCTTCAGAAGTTCCAGCTAGCCAGGCTAACGTTAGTTAGCAAATTAATTTGCTAGCTATCATACAGTAGGGGTATATTCATAATTATATATTTAATATAAGTAGACATGCACTCAATTGACTGTAGCGCAAATAATGCACCCACAAGCTACCGGTGGCTGAAAACAGTCATCGCGGGATGAACGAGTGACCAATTTCCGGGCAAGGGTGGCCCATTTAAAAATCATTCCTTCCTCCCTAGCCCCTTTTTAATTTTTTAAAAACATTTTAAAATTAAAAACAAATCAATACAGGAAGTACATGTGGGAACACAAGTATATATAAATAATATACAAAGGACAATTGAGCTAGGGTGTACAATATCACATTACACAAGGACCTTAAGGGATATACATACACAATTCTAACAGCTTTTTTGTTTGTATTTAATTGTCTTAAAATATAGTTCAATTTATTTTTGGAAGGTATGAAAGTGTGGTGTTTTGTTTGTAAATGTACATTTGTGAATATGACATTTGGCCAAAAGAATTACATAAAATTGTTTCAATTTATTTCTATAATAGGTAAAGAATCCAAGCAGTACATCTCTCCACAATAGTGTAAAATTTTCATAAATGTGTTCAATTATAAATCTACTGATGTCTTGCCACAGTTACCTTACATGAATACAATGCCAAAAAATACCACCGTTCTGCGGGATCGTCTGAAACCAACCACCCGGACAGCTGATGGAACTGTGGGTTTGCACAACTGAAGAAGTTCTGCACAAACTGTCAGAAACAGTCTCAGAGAAGCTAATCTCTGTGCTTGTCTTCTTCACCAGGGTCTTGACCTGAATGCAGCATCGGCATCGTAACCGACTTCGGTGGGAAAATACTCAAATTCGATGGCCACTGGCATACTGGAAAAGTGTACTAATCACGGATGAATCCCGGTTTCAACTGTACCAGGCAGATGGCAGACTGACGTAAACACTGATCAGAGTGCCCCGTGATGGTGGTGGGGATATGGTATGGGCAGGCATAAGCTATGGACAATGAACAAAACTGCATTTTATTGATCGCAATTTAAATGCACATAGATACTGTAATGAGATCCTGAGGTCCATTGTCATGCAATTCATCCGCCGCCATCAGCTCATGTTTCAGTATTATAATGCATGTCCCCATGTCGTAAGGTTCTGTACACAATTATTGGAAGTGGAAAATGTCCCAGTTCTTTCATGGCCTACTCACCAGAAATGTCACCCATTGAGCATGTTTGGGATGCTCTGGTTTGACGTGTACGATAGCATGTTCCAGTTCCCGCCAATAACCAGAAAATTCACACAGCCATTGAAGAGGAGTGGGACAACATTCCACAGGCCAAAATAAACAGCCTGATCAACTACATTTGAAGTCGGAAGTTTACATATACTTAGGTTGGAGTCATTGAAACTTGTTTTTCAACCACTCCACTAATTTCTTGTTAACAAACTATAGTCTTGGCAAGTCGGTTAGGACATCTACTTTGTGCATGACACATCATTTTTCCAACAATTGTTTACAGACAGATTATTTCACTGTATCACAATTCCAGTGGGTCAGAAGTTGACATACACTAAGTTGACTGTGCCTTTAAACAGCTTGGAAAATTCCAGACAATGATGTCATGGCTTTGACATCATTTGAGTCAATTGGAGGTGCACGTGTGGATATATTTCAAGGCCTACCTTAAAACGCAGTGCCTCTTTGCTTGACATCATGGGAAAATCAAAATAAATCATCCAAGACCTCAGAAAATAAATTGTAGACCTCCACATGTCTGGTTCATCCTTGGGAAAAATTTCCAAACGCCTGAAGGTACCACGTTCATCTGTACAAACAATAGTACGCAAGTATAAACACCATGGGATCACGCAGCCTTCATACCGCTCAGGAAGGAGATGCATTCTGTTTCCTAGAGATGAACGTACTTTGGTTCTTAAAGTGCAAATCAATCCCAGAACAACAGCAAAGGACCTTGTGAAGATGCTGGAGGAAACGGGTACAAAAGTATCTATATCCACAGTAAAACGAGTCCTATATCGACATAACCTGCAAGGAAGAAGCCATTGCTCTAAAACCGGCATAAAAAAGCCAGATTACGGTTTGCAACTGCACATGGGGACAAAGATCATACTTTTTGGAGAAATATCCTCTGGTTCTGATGAAAGAAAAATAGAACTGTTTGGCCATAATGACCATTGTTATGTTTGGAGGAAAAAGGGGGAGGCTTGCAAGCCGAAGAACACCATCACAACCGTGAAGCACGGGGGTGGAAGCATCATGTTGTGGGGGTGCTTTGCTGCAGGAGGGATTGGTGCACTTCACAAAATGGATAGCATCATGAGGTAGGAAAATTATGTGGATATATTGAAGCAACATCTCAAGACATCAGTCAGGAAGTTAAAGCTTGATCGCAAATGGGTCTTCCAAATGGACAATGACCCCAAGCATACTTCCAAAGTTGTGGCAAAATGGCTTAAGGACAACAAAGTCAAGGTATTGGAGTGGCCATCACAAAGTCCTGACCTCAATCCTAGCGAAAATTTGTGTGCAGAACTGAAAAAGCATGTGCGAGCAAGGAGGCCTATAAACCCGACTCAGTTACACCAGCTGTCAGGAGGAATGGGCCAAAATTCACCCAAGTTATTGTGGGAAGCTTGTGGAAGGCTACCCGAAATGTTTGAACCAAGTTAAACAATTTAAAGGCAATGCTACCAAAAACGAATTGAGTGTATGTAAACTTCCGACTTCAACTGTATATTCAAAGGAGATGTGTCGTGTTGCATGAGGCAAATGGTGGTCACAGCAGATACTGACTGGTTCTGATCCACGCCCCTACTTTTTTTTAAAGGTATCTGTGACCAACAGATTCATATCTATTCCCAGTCATGTGAAATCCATAATTCAGGGCCTAATCAATTCATTTAAATTGACTGATTTCCTTATATGAACTATCTCAGTAAAAATCTATAAATTGTTACATGTTGTGTTTATTTTTGTTCAGTGTAAATAAAATAATTATTTCAACAACAGTGCAAAAAGTGTGGTTTCACAAACTCAGCAAAACAATAAACGTCCCTTTTTCAGGACTCGTGTCTTTCAAAGATAATTTGTAGAAATCCAAATAACTTCACAGATCTTCATTGTAAAAGGTTTAAACACAGTTTCCCATGCTTGTTCAATGAACCATAAACAATTAATTTACATGAACCTGTGGAATGGTCGTTAAGAAACTAATAGCTTACAAACGGTAGGCAATTAAGGTCACAGTTATGAAAACTTAGGACACAAAAGAGGCCTTTCTACTGACTCTGAAAAACACCAAAAGAAAGATGTCCCTGCTCATCTGCGTGAACGTGCCTTAGGCATGCTGCAAGGAGGCATGAGGACTACAGATGTGGCCAGGGCAATAAATTGCAATGTCCGTACTGTGAGACGCCTAAGACAGCGTTACAGCGAGACAGGACAGACAGCTGGACAGACGTCCTCGCAGTGGCAGACCACGTGTAACTACACCTGCACATGACCGATACATCCGAACATCACACCTGCGGGACAGGTACAGGATGGCAACAACAACTGCCCGAGTTACATCAAGAACGCACAATCCCTCCAACAGTGCTCAGACTGTCCGCAATTTTCTGAGAGAGGCTGGACAGAGGGCTTATAGGCCTGTTGAAAGGCAGGTCCTCACCAGACATCACCTGCAACAATGTCGCCTATGGGCACAAACCCACCATCGCTGGACCAGACAGGACTGGCAAAAAGTGCTCTTCACTGACGAGTCGCGGGTTTGTCTCGCCAGGGGTGATTGTCGGATTCGCGTTTATCATCGAAGCAATGAGTGTTACACCAAGGCCTGTACTCTGGAGCGGGATCGATTTGGAGGTGGAGGGTCCGTCATGGTCTTGGGCGGTGTGTCACAGCATCATCGGACTAAGCTTGTTGTCATTGCAGGCAATCTCAACGCTGTGTGTTACAGGGAAGACATCATCCTCCCTCATGTGGTACCCTTCCTGCAGGCTCATCCTGACATGACCCTCCAGCATGACAATGCCACCAGCCATACTGCTCATTCTGTGCGGGATTTCCTGCAAGACAGGAATGTCAGTGTTCTGCCATGGCCAACGAAGAGCACAGATTTCAATCTCATTGAGCATGTCTGGGACCTGTTGGATCGGAGGGCTAGGGCCATTCCCCCCCAGAAATGTCTGGGAACTTGCAGGTGCGTTGGTGAAAGAGTGGGGTAACATCTCACAGCAAGAACTGGCAAATCTGGTGCAGTCCACGAGGAGGAGATGCACTGCAGTACTTAATGTAGCTGATGGCCACACCAGAGACTGACTGTTACTTTTGACCCCCACTTTGTTCAGGGACACATTATTCCAGTTCTGTTAGTCACATGTCTGTGGAACTTGTTCAGTTTATGTCTCAGTTGTTGAATCTTGTTATGTTCATACAAATATTTACACATGTTAAGTTTTCTCAAAATAAACGCAGTTGATAGTGAGAGGACGTTTCTTTTTTTGCTGAGTTTAAAACAATGTTCTAAATAGTGTGCCTTCAACAGAATTAGACTCCATACCCTCACACCCCTGACCGTTCCATAGTTCCCTACTCTACTTGCTAAGATACCAGTCAGGTGAAATGTTTTGTACAAAATTCGAACTATTTGTAATTAGGGTGTCTAGTAGAGGTCGGTGTTTTGAAAGCCGCTTGGAATCAAAGAGAGCACCAAAATCAGTGGGGTCTCGCATTTTGCAACACACGTTTGAAAAAGCATCTGATCAAACAAAGCTTCGGACATTGATGACGTACTTCTGATAAAGTGATACACGCATCTGCACACTGCTTTGAAGTTACATGCTGACCAGACCACACGCGTGCATGCGTCCACCATCACGTGCAAGTTGATTTTGTCCACCCACACCAGACGTGATCAGGACACGCTGGTTGAAATATCAAAACAAACTCTCAACCAATTATATTAATTTGGGGACAGGTCGAAAAGCATTAAACATTTATGGCAATTGAACTAGCTAATTTGTCCTGGGATATAAACATTGGGTTGTTATTTTACCTGAAATGCACAACATCTTCTACTCCGACAATTCATCCACAGCTAAAATGGTAAACTGAGTTTGTTTCTAGTAATCCTTCCTTCAGGCTTCTTTTTCTTTGGACTTTATATGGTGGTTGGCAACCATCTTTAAGGTGCATTACCACAACCAACTCGACTGGAGTGTGGACCTCAGTTCATCTTTCAATCACCCACGTGGGTTTATGCTCCTAAAAACCAATGAGGAGACAGCACATATATGCTGTTAAAAACCAATGAGGAGATGGGAGAGGCAGGACTTGCAGCATGTTGAAATAGAACCATGTTATATTTTAGCACCTGGCTCCGCAGGCGCTTACACGCAACGCAAGCTGTGTGGTCAGCATGATAGCTGCTTAGCGATTTCGATGCATGCCTCGGAGCAAGTAATGTCACACATTTCAGTCATACTAGCTACTGTACTATCAACTGGCTTGCTATATTAGGCAGCTCTAGATGCGAGGGGAAAACAAATATTTATATTATCTATAGGGGGGTATTTACCTGGAGTAACAAAGCATTTTCACAAACTTTAGTGCCAATTAGTATTTTTCTCCGCTCATACAGGAGTAATAAAGGCCTAGTTCAATGATTATATATTTATTTAATTTTGATGTATCAGGATTACTTCCCACGGCTGTTCTTTATTTAAGGTGAACGCCAGAAGCAGCACACCATCGATGTGAGCTGGGAGAAGCGAGGCTGTAGAGCCGGAGACGAGGCGAGAACGAGGGCTGTTGTTGGAGCAGACCGGGACCAGTGTTGAAATGGAGAGAAAAGGCCTTTATGGGAATTGGGAGGGTGAACGCTAACCCTTCTCAAAGCTAAGTACCTCCATATCCAATTTTAACTTAGTGCCAGATAGAGCTGTATTCCAACATTCTCTACTCTGTTGCGTGCTTACGCACTCATTAATGCCAGTGTGCCTGTGGATTGAGACTATAGCTGCAGTGTGACCTGACCGGAGGAGGAACTACGAATCAACTCTGGATCAGATTGACGGCTGCTGGTGAGCGAGAAGAAATGGAGAGGAGGCCTTTGGGAAATTGGGAGGGTGAACGCTTCACATCTTCATATTCCATTTCCAACATTTCACCTGCTAGCAGTGCCTGCCGACGTTCTCTACTGCTTTGTGTGCTACGCACTTGTTAATGCCAGTGCATACACTGTGAACCAGAGAGGAGGCTTGGAACACTGGCTTGGATCCCTCAGTGTCCCTGCCGTGGTGGGACCACAGAACACTAAGGGCTATTAAAATAGGACTTTTGCATTTGATATTTTTGGACTTGTCCACTTCGGACTTAGCCATTGTTAAATAAATAGTGTGGTGTGTGTTTGGAAGGTCTACATATCTTAACCAATCATTCATTTGGGGCGGCAGGGTAGCCTAGTGGTTAGAGCATTGGACTAGTAACCGGAAGATTGCAAGTTCAAAACCCCCGAGCTGACAAGGTACAAATCTGTCGTTCTGCCCCTGAACAGGCAGTTAACCCCACTGTTCCTAGGCTGTCATTGAAAATAAGAATTTGTTCTTAACTGACTTGCCTGGTTAAATAAAGGTAAATACCTTAATTAAAGGTAAAATAAATAAAAAATACAAATGACTTATATTCACTTGTCCATTGTCCCATTCTTCTATCTAGTCTTTGATATATATTTTAGTTGATACACCTGTGTGAGGTGTCTAATATACATGAATACAAATGTATTCAC
This sequence comes from Oncorhynchus tshawytscha, assembly GCF_018296145.1. NCBI lineage: Eukaryota > Metazoa > Chordata > Actinopteri > Salmoniformes > Salmonidae > Oncorhynchus > Oncorhynchus tshawytscha. Next base: position 48,964,967 of record NC_056435.1, on the reverse strand, counting down.
CCTGGACATGAGACTTTACAACTTTTGAATCATTAACTAAGTGTTGTCTTCAAATGTTATTGGTCACATACACATTTAGCAGATGTTATTGAGGGTGTAGCGAAATGTTTGTGTTCCTACAGTAGCTCCAACAGCGCAGTAGTATCTAAAAAGGATTTACAACAATACACACACATCTAAAAATAAAATAATGGAATTAAGAAATGTAGAAATATTAGATTGAGCAATGTCGGCGTGGCATAAAGTAGAATCGAATACAGTATATACATATGAGATGAGTAAAGAAGTATGTAAACATTAAAGTGACTAGTGTTCCATTATTAAAGTGGCTAGTGATTCCAAGTCAGCAGCCTCTAAGGTGCAGGGTTGCGTAACAGGGTGGAAGCCGGCTAGTGATGGCTATTTATCAGTCTGATGGTGTCTTTCAGAACCCTTCCTAAAACCCCATTTGTTTTGCTTTGGTTGTTGGTCAGTGACTGTTAGTTCCTTCTTCTGTTTGAGCTACATTTTTGGTTTTCTTGCTGTGAAACGTAACAAAATGGGGGCTCGTCCGGGACTCTGAAGCTCTGTGCCCAGATATTTGAGTGTTCAAAATACACTTGTGGTAGAGTTTCTGTTACTGACCTCCACCTTGAGAGGTTATAAGATTGGTGGAATCATTTTGAAAGTTGCATGAACACAAGATAATAAAATTAAAATAAAGCCATGGACTTTGTTGGAAAACCCTACATTGGAGATGCTAGATAAATGTACAAATGCAAATCTGCTCGTCATTGCAAAGCATTATGGCATCAAAGTGGCATCTGGCAATCCAACAGCGGTAGTCAGAGTTGATTGGTATTACTTTGGTAGAGGAGGAAATCCTTCAGGAGAGGGAAGTTGATGAAATGGGTCCCACAGGTGGTAGAGTACACCTCATAGATGTGCAACTGCGAGAGGTAGAACTAAATGCAAAATGGGAACAACAGACAGAGCTTGAGCTTTATAGTAAATATGTAATTTAACTAATATTGTATTACCTTTTAATGTGTCATGAACACAAACAGTCTTGATTTCGTCTGATTGTCAAACAATCCCTTCAAAAAGTAGGTTACTTGCACACTTCAAAATAAGTCCAGCATCTGAACAGTGCACTGTGCACACGCCATTTGAATGGAAAAGGACATCTATTACAAACACCATACGTGTAATGGCATTCAGCCTACAAAGTGTCATGTATTAATGGATTCCAAGGGAAGCCAGGCTTCCACAAAAAAATGTTAACAATACAAAAAGAAACAAACTTATAAAAGGATTGTAACTTATTGTGGGAAGCTTGTGGAAGGCTACCCGAAACGTTTGACCCAAGTTAAGCAATGCAAAGGAAATACTCTCAATTATTATTTGGTAGCATGTAAACTTCTGGCCCACTGGGAATGTGAATAAAGAAATAAAAGCTGAAATAAATCATTCTCTCTACTATTATTCTGACATTTCACATTCTTAAAATAAAGTGGTGATCCTAACGGACCCAAAACAGGGAATTTTTACTAGGATTAAATGTCAGGAATTGTGAAAAACTGAGTTTAAATGGATATGGCTAAGGTGTATGTAAACTTCCGATTTCAACTGTATATTTTTCGTAGCCGTCTATTTACCACCACAAACCGCACTCAAGGAATTGTATAAGGCCATAAGCAAACAGGAAAACGCTCATCCAGAGGAGGCGCTCCTAGTGGCCAGGGACTTTAATGCAGGGAAACTCAAATCTGTTTTACCTCATTTCTACCAGAATGTTAAATGTGCAACCAGAGGGAAAAAAAAACCTCAAGACCACCTTTACTCCACGCACAGAGACGCATACAAAGCTCTCCTTCCATTTTGCAAATCTGACCATAATTCTATCCTACTGATTCCTGCTTACAAGCATAAACTAAAGCAGGAAGCACCAGTGACTTGGTCAATAAGAAAGTTGTAAGATGAAGCAGATGCTAAGTTACAGGACTGTTTTGCTAGCACAGACTGGAATATGTTCCGGGATTCTTCTGATGGCATTGAGGAGTACACCACATCAGTCACTGGCTTCATCAATAAGTGCATCGATGATGTCGTCCCCACGGTGACTGTACGTACATATCCCAATCAGAAGCCATGGATTACAGGCAACGCGGGACTCTATCTCGGAAGCTTATATAAAATTCCAGTATACCATCCGACGTACCATCAAACAGGCAAAGCGTCAATACAGGACTAAGATTGAATCGTACTACACCAGCTCAGACGCTCGTCGGATGTGGCAGGGCTTGCAAAATATTACAGACTACAAAGGGAAGCGCTTGCTTCGAGGCAAGTAACACTGAAGCATGCATGAGAGCATTAGCTGTTCCGGACAACTGTGTGATAACGCTCTCAGTAGCCGATGTGAGTAAGACCTTTAAACAGGTCAACATTCACAAGGCCGCAGGGCCAGACAAATTACCAGGACGTGTACTCCGAGCATGCGCTGACCAACTGGCAAGTGTCTTCACTGACATTTTCAACCTGTCGCTGACTGAGTCTGTAATGCCAACATGTTTTAAACAGATTACCATAGTCCCTGTGGCCAAGAACTCTTAAGGTAATCTGCCTAAATGACTACCGACCCGTAGCACTCACGTCTGTAGCCATGAAGTGCTTTGAAAGGCTGGTCATGGCTCACATCAACACCATTATCCCAGAAACCCTAGACCCACTCCAATTCACATACCGCCCCAACAGATCCACAGATGATGCAATCTCTATTGCACTCAACACTGCCCTTTCCCACCTGGACAAAAGGAACACCTATGTGAGAATGCTATTCATTGACTACAGCTCAGCGTGCAACACCATAGTGCCCTCAAAGCTGATTACTAAGATAAGGACCGTGGGACTAAACACCTCCCTCTGCAACTGGATCCTGGACTTCCTGACGGGCCTCCCCCAGGTGGTAAAGGCAGGTAACTGCCGCGCTGATACAACTGCCGCGCTGATCCTCAATATGGGGGCCCATTAGGGGTGCTTGCTCAATCCCCTCCTGTACTCCCTGTTCACTCATGACTGCATGGTCAGCCACGACTCCAACACCATCATCAAGTTTCCCAATGACACAACAGTGGTAGGCCTGATCACCAACAACAATGAAACAGCCCATGGGGAGGAGGTCAGAGACCTGGCCGTGTGGTCCCAGGACAACAACCTCTCCCTCAACGTGATCAAGACAAAGGAGATGATTGTGGACTACAGGAAAAGGAGGACTGAGCACGCCCCCATTCTCATCAACAGGGCTGCAGTGGAGCAGGTTGAAAGCGTATCGTTCCTTGGTGTCCACATCACCAACAAACTATCATGGTCCAAACACACCAAGACAGTTGTGAAGAGGGCATGACAAAGCCTATTCCCCCTCAGGAGACTGAAAAGATTTGGCATGGGTCCTCAGATCCTCAAAAGGTTCTTCAGCTGCACCATCCTGACTGGTTGCATCACTGCCTGGTATGGCAACTGCTCACCTGTCAAGCTCCCTGTCATCCAGGACCTCTATACCAGGTGGCGTCAGAGGAAGGCCCTAAACATTGTCAAAGACTCCAGCCACCCTAGTCATGGACTGTTCTCTCTGCTACCGCACGACAAGCGGCTTCTTAACAGCTTCTACCCCCAAGCCATAAGACTCCTGAACAGTTAATCAAAGGGCTACCCAGACCCCTCTTTTACGTTGCTGCTACTCTTTGTTTATTATCTATGCATAGTCACTTTAACTCTGCCTACATGTACATATTTCCTCAATTACCTTGACTAACCGGTGCCCCCGCACATTGGCTGTAACGGTACCCTCTGTATATAGCCTCGTTATTGTTATTTTACTGCTGCTGTTGAATTATTTGTTAGTTTTACTTCCTATTTTTTACTTAACAACACTTTTTTTCCCTCTTAAAGCATTGTTGGTTAAGTAAGTAAGCATTTCACTGTAAGGTCTACACCTCTTGTATTTGGTGCATGTGACAAATTTGATTTGATAAAGTACAACTTCAATTTATATATAAATGCCTTGAATATTAAAATTTTTGGAGAATCTCTTATACAATGGGTTAAAGTTATGTACTGTATCGGCATATCTATTTATTATGGCCATCGAAATGTTGGCTATTAAAGTCAGATCCAACAATAATACCAAGGGGCTAGAAATCTAAGGCTTGAAAGTAAAGGTATCATTGTACACGGACGACTCATGTTTTCTTTTAAATCCACAATCTGGATCCTTGCACAGACTCAGAGGATCTAGATAATTTCTCTAACCTCTGGATTCCACCAAACTATGATAAGTGTACCATATTGGATCGCAAAAAAATACAAATTTTACATTACCGTGTAGTTTACCAATAAAATGGTCCGACGGTGAAGTAGACATATTCGGTATTCATATCTCGAAGTAAATAAATTCTCACTACAATAAATGTTAATATGAAGTTAGTAAAAATAGATAAGATCTTGCTACCATGGAAATCTACAGTTGAAGTCAGCGGTTTACATACACCTTAGCCAAATACATTTAAACTCAGTTTTTCACAATTCCTGACATTTAATCCTAGTAAAAAATTCCCTGTCTTAGGTCAGTTAGGATCACCACTTTATTTCAGCTTTTATTTCTTTCATCACATTCCCAGTGGGTCAGAAGTTTACATACACTCAATTAGTATTTGGTAGCATTGCCTTTAAATAGTTTAACTTGGGTCAAAAGTTTTGGGTAGCCTTCCACAAGCTTCCCACAATAAGTTAGGTGAAGTTTGGTCCATTCCTCCTGACAGAGCTGGTGTAACTGAGTCAGGTTTGTAGGCCTCCTTGCTCGCACATGCCTTTTCAGTTCTGCCCACAAATTTTCTATAGGTTTGAGGTCAGGGCTTTGTGATGGCCACTCCAATACCTTGACTTAGTTGTCCTTAAGCCATTTTGCCACAAGTTTGGAAGTATGCTTGGGGTCATTGTCCTTTTGGAAGACCCATTTGCGATCAAGCTTTAACTTCCTGACTGATGTCTTGAGATGTTGCTTCAATATATCCACATAATTTTCCTACCTCATGATGCCATCTATTTTGTGGAGTGTACCAGTCCCTCCTGCAGGAAAGCACCCCCACAACATGATGCTGCCACCCCCGGTGCTTCACGGTTGGGATGGTGTTCTTTGGCTTTGCAAGCCTCCCCCTTTTTCCTCCAAACATAATGATGGTCATTATGGCCAAACAGTTCTATTTTTGTTTCATCAGACCAGAGGACATTTCTCCAAAAAGTATGATCTTTGTCCCCATGTGCAGTTGCAAACCGTAGTCTGGCTTTTCTATGGCGCTTTTGGAGCAGTGGCTTCTTCCTTGCTGAGCGGCCTTTCAGGTTATGTCGATATAGGACTCGTTTTACTGTGGATATAGATACTTTTGTACCTGTTTCCTCCAGCATCTTCACAAGGTCCTTTGTTGTTGTTCTGGAATTTATTTGCACTTTTCGCACCAAAGTACGTTCATCTCTAGGAGACAGAACGCATCTCCTTCCTGAGCGGTATGATGGCTGCATGGTCCCATGGTGTTTATACTTGTGTACTATTGTTTGCACAGATGAATGTGGTACCTTCAGGCATTTGGAATTTGCTCCCAAGGATGAACCAGACTTGTAGAGGTCTACCATTTTTTTCTGAGGTCTTGGCTGATTTATTTAGATTTTCCCCAAAGTAGGCCTTGAAAAACATCCACAGGTACACCTCCAATTGACTCAAATAATGTTAATTAGCCTATCAGAAGCTTCTAAAGCCATGACATCATTTTCAAAAAATTTCAAAACTGTTTAAAGGCACAGTCAACTTAGTGTATGTACACTTCTGACCCACTGGAATTATGATACAATGAGTTAAGTTCAGTCTGTAAACAATTGTTGGAAAAGTTACTTGTCATGCACAAAACAAGATGTCCTAACTGACTTGCCAAAACTATAGTTTGTTTGTATAGTTTGTTAACAAGAAACGTGTGGAGTGGTTGAAAAACAAGTTTTAATGACTCCAACCTAAGTATGTAAACTTCCGACTTCAACTGTAAATACCTGTCTATCAATGATTTAGTCATATTCCAGTTGACCTATTTACTTATGGCCCTGCTTACACCGAACCACTTGTTTTTTAAAATTATATGAGCAAAACATATTCTACTTTAAATGGAACGGCAAGCCCGACAAAATTAAATGGGCCTATTTATATAATGTATATAAATTCGTAGGATTAAAATGATTAAATATTAAAACAATGAACCTCTCAAAGGCTTCAGTCATAGAAAATGTATACTTAAATCCGAACTGGTTCTCCAGCAGATTATTTAGAATGGCTCAGCCCGTGTTAAAACATTATTTTTTTAAAAACTTGCCTTATTTACAACCTCGCACATTCCATTATTTGAAAATGAAATCATCTTGAAAATATTTAGATTTTTTAAATGATCTATAGAAAGCTGGTTGCAATTTCAGTGTTATCCACCAGAAATGACAGAACAAATATTACAACAAATATTATGGTTAAACTCAATATATAATTGATTAAAAAAATAATAATAATAGAAAAAATAAAAAGGTTTCATTTTTGTTAATGATATTGTAAATAGGACTGGTGGAATGTCATACATTGAGATAACAAAAATATATGGAAATGCCTGCTCTCCTCTATCCAAAATTACAATCAACTGATTGCAGCATTACTGCAAAAATGGAGGAGGCAAGTGGAAGGAACTTGTCTGTAGGCCCTACATTAAAGACCAAAATTGGAGAGAGAAAAAAAATTGGAAAGGTCTCCCTCCTTTTAATAATGTTTCCATTTCGGGGTTATGCAATTCAGAGTTTCACAATTGTTTGACATTATGATAGGTCATCAAATTCTGTCTGTCTGCTCTCCTGTTGCATATTGATGGCTGCGTGGACCTCTGTACAAGCAGGAGCCAAGTTTCCATTCCCGCCAGTGCACTTCTTGTCATCTCAGATATAAGCATCATGTACCATGGTTTCATAGCTTATGTTAGGATAGGCATCTTAGGTCCTGTCCAATTCTTCATGCAAGATAACTGACTATTGGTAACTAAGTACACTGGTGGCAGCTAGACCACACAAATTTCCTTTCTATCACCAGACATTTTAATAAATTTCGGGCCTGAAAGAGGAGATTAATATTGATTTATAAAAAATATAAAAAATCCTGTGGAAGAATAGGGCTCATTGTGCAGTGGAGTGCTGAGCATTGGTTTGGCCCAGTTGGAAAGCTTGTTTGCTATGCAGCGCAGCGGAGCGGAGCACGGTGTGGGTGTTTCCCTGTACCGTGTTGGCTCAGTGCCCAGACTAGTGTGTGAAAGTTCATGGCTGCTGCATGCCTGTCTGGGCACTGGCAGGAGTGTGTCTGTATGTGTTCAAACCTATGGGAATGAGACGTGAGTGTGTGTGAATACACGTGCGTGTGTACGCACCTTAGCGTTGGAGCCAATTCTGAATTAATTTAAACACCACATTTGAATTGGCCACACCCCACAGGAAGCAGTATCTAAATTGAACTGAAGTGATATAAAAAAAAAAATTAAGTAGAATTTCATTCAAATCAATTCACATGAAAGTCTCATTAATTTGACAAATCTTTTCTCAATAGGATATAACACTTGGGGTGATTCCAGCATTATGGACATAACATTTGTAGGCGAAATCAGAACTTTAATGTTTCACAATGTAAAAAAAAAAGAAATGAATCTTTGTGTACAGTATCGGTCAAAAGTTGACACGCCTACTCAAGGTTTAATTTTTTTTTTTACAGTTTTCTACATTGTAGAATAATAGTGAAGACAAACTATGAAATAACATATGGAATCATGTAGTAACCAAAAAAGTGTTAAACAAATCAAACTATATTTTAGATTCTTCAAAGTAGTCACCCCTTGCCTTGACAGCTTTGCACACTTGGCATTCTCTCAACCAGCTTCACCTGGAATGCTTTTCCAACAGTCTTGGGAGTTCCCATATATGCTGAGCACTTGCTGGCTGCTTTTCCTTCACTCTGCTGTCCAACACATCCCAAATTATCTCAATTGGGTTGTCAGGTGACTGTGGAGGACAGGCCACCTGATGCAGCGCTCCATCACTCTCCTTGGTCATATAGCCCTTACACAGCCTGGAGGTGTGTTGGGTCATTGTCCCGTTGAAAAACAAATTATTGTCCCACTAAGCCCAAACCAGATGGGATGGCGTATCGCTGCAGAATGCTGTGGTAGCCATGCTGGTTAAGTGTGTTTTGAAATAAATCACTGACAGTGTCACCAGCAAAGCACCATCACACCTCCTCCATGCTTCACGGTGGGAACCACACATGCCGAGATCATCCGTTCACCTACTCTGCATCTCACAAAGACACGGCGGTTGGAACCAAAAATCGCAAATTTGGACTCCTCAAACCAAAAAGACAGATTTCCACCGGTCTAATGTCCATTGCTCGTGTTTCTTGGCCCAAGCAAGTCTCCTCTTATTGGTGTCCTTTTAGTAGTGGTTTCTTTGCAGCAATTCGACCTTGAAGGCCTGATTCACACAGTCGCATCTGAACAGTTGATGTTGAGATGTGTCCATTACTTGAACTCTGTGATTTATTTATAAAGCATTTATTTGAGCTGCAATCTGAGGCTGGTAACTCTAATAAACTTATCCTCTGTTGCAGAGGTAACTCTGGGTCTTCCTTTCCTGTGGCGGTCCTCATGAGAGCCAGTTTCATCATAGCTTGATGGTTTATTATGACTGCACTTGAAGAAACTTCCAAAGTTCTTGAAATGTTCCAGATTGATTGACCTTCATGTCTTAAAGTAATGATGGACTGTCATTTCTCTTTGCTCATTTGAGCTGTTCTTGCCATAATATAGACTTGGTCTTTTACCAAATAGGGCTATCTTCTGTATACCACTGCTACCTTGTCACAACACAACTGATTGGCTCAAACGCATTGAGGAAAGAAATAACACAAATTACATTTTAACCAGGCACACCTGTTAATTGAAATGCATTCCAGGTGAGGCTGGTTGAGAGAATGCCAAGAGTGTGCAAAGCTGTCATCAAGGCAAAGGGTGGCTAATTTGAAGAATCGCATATGTTTAGCACTTTTTTGGTTCCTACATGATTCCATGTGTTCTTTCATAGTTCTGATGTCTTCACTATTATTCTGCAATGTAGAAAATAGTAAAAAATAAAGAGAAACCCTGGAAAGAGTAGGTGTGTACAAACTTTTGACTGGTACTGTATATCCCCCAAAAACAGACCTCTAAATGTTATGTTAGAGAAATAAAGCAAATAAGAATGTTATGGATATTACATGAACATGACAAGCTTTTTGGGGAAACTGAACATAGTATCAAAAGTCTGAGTTTCTAAGTCTTAGGTCAAAACATGGATAGCCATTTTGAAGGAAAGACTTGTCTGATCCCAAAAAAAAACAATATAGAAAAGTAATTTCCATTCCTACTTTAGAGAGAGAAAAAAACAACATATTTACAGTTGAAGTCAGAAGTTTACATACACTTAGGTTGGAGTCACTAAAACTTGTTTTCAACCACTCCACAAATGTCTTGTTAACAAACTACAGTTTTGGCAAGTCGGTTAGGACATCTACTTTGTGAATGACACAAGTAATTTTCTTAACAATTCTTTACAGACAGATTATTTCACTTATAATTCACTGTATCACAATTCCAGTGGGTCAGAAATGTAAGTTGACTGTGTCTTTAAACAGCTTGGAAAATTCCAGAAAATTATGTCATGGCTTCAGAAGCTTCTGATAGGCTAATTGACATCATTTGAGTCGATTGAAGGTGTACCTGTGGATGTATTTCAAGGCCTACCTTCAAACTCAGTGCCTCTTTGCTTGACATCATGGGAAAATCAAAAGAAATCAGCCAAGACCTCAGATTTTTATTTTTTAGACCTCCACAAGTCTGGTTCATCCTTGGGAGCAATTTCCAAACGCCTGAAGGTACCACATTCATCTGTACAAACAATAGTACGTAAGTATAAACACCATGGGACCACGCAGCCGTCATACCGCTCAGGAAGGAGACGTGTTCTGTCTCCTAGAGATCAACGCACTCTCGTGTGAAAAGTGCAAATCAATCCCAGAACAACAGCAAAAGGACCTTGTGAAGATGCTGGAGGAAACGGGTACAAAAGTATCTATATTCACAGTAAAATGAGTCCTATATCGACATAACCTGAAAGGCCGCTCAGCAAGGAAGAAGCCACTGCTCCAAAACCTCCATAAAAAAGCCAGACTATGGTTTGCAACTGCACATGGGGACAAAGATTGTACTTTTTTGAGAAATGTCCTGTGGTATGATGAAACAAAAATAGAACTGTTTGGCCATAATGACCATCGTTATGTTTGGAGGAAAAAGGGGAATGCTTGCAAGCCGAAGAACATCATCCCAACCGTGAAGCACGGGGTGGCAGCATCATGTTGTGGGGGTGCTTTGCTGCAGGAGGGACTGGTGCACTTCCCAAAATAGGTGGCATCATGAGGTAGGAAAATGGTGTGGATATATTTGAAGCAACATCTTAAGACATCAGTCAGGAAGTTAAAGCTTGGTCGCAAATGGGTCTTCCAAATGGACAATTACCCCAAGCATACTTCCAAAGTTGTGGCAAAATGGCTTAAAGAAAACAAAGTCAAGGTATTGGAGTGGCCATCACAAAGCCCTGACCTCAATTCTATAGCATATTTGTGGGCAGAATTGAAAAAGCGTGTGCGAGCAAGGAGGCATACAAACCTGACTCAGTTACACCAGCTCTGTCAGGAGGAAAGGGCCAAAATTCACCCAACTTATTGTGGGAAGCTTGTGGAAGGCTACCCGAAACACTTGACCCAAGTTAAACAATTTAAAGACAATACACTCAATTAGTATTTGGTAGCATGTAAACTTCTGACCCACTGGGAATGTGGTGAAAGAAATAAAAACGGAAATAAATCACTCTACTATTATTCTGACATTTCACATTCTTAAAATAAAGTGGTGATCCTAACTGACCTAAGACAGGGAATTTTTACTACGATTAAATATCAGGAATTGTGAAAAACTGAGTTTAAATGTATTTGGCTAAGGTGTATGTAAACTTCCCGACTTCAACTGTATATCTATTGGGAAGGCAGGTAGCCTAGTGGTTAGAACGTTGGACTAGTAACCAAAAGGTTGCAAGATCGAATCCCCAAGCTGACAAGGTAAAAGTCTGTCGTTCTGCCCCTGAAAAAGGCTGTTTCTAGGCCGTCATTGAAAAAAAAAAATGTCTTAACTTGCCTAGTTAAAGGTAACAAAAAATAATAATAAAATATAGCTAAACAACTGTCCATCCATTTCTTCAGGGCTCAAATGTCAATACCAAAGTAAAATAGTTGGATGTACAAAGTACTTTGTTTCGATGAGTAATGGTTGGCTTGGCGTTCCACAAAGTTCCTGGCTTTATTGGTCAGTGACTCAGTTTTCTGAAAGCCAAGAACTCCATGAACCATTTGGCAGTAGATCATCATGCACTTCTGCCATGACATACCGATTCATTACTGTCCCTGTCATATGTTTACCCATTCAAAGAAATGTGTCCTCTGCTCATACTGACCCTACACAGAGGAAAACAACCTCCTCTACTTACTTAGCTTTGGCAGAGGAAAATCAGATCACCCATCAGCCTGATTTGCCAAGAGCACAGGGTCAATACCAGAACTAGAGCCACACCCAAATCAACTCTTTGTCAAGTCCTGGGATACTTCAAAAGCTCTAAAGAAATTTTGAAAAATGTCACGCAGTCAGGTGTAAGTGAGAAAACAACTAATGAAAGAAATATGTAGATGACAGTTATGGACAACATCAATTTCAATAACTAATGTTAATATCATTGGCAAAATCACAAAATAATATATTCTGCATGAAAACATGCAAAATCAATACCAATCTTACAATATTGACAGACAGGGCAAAAGCACTTATTGGTGACTAGTTAAGAAAATGGTGGCACTTTTGAACAGTTTTTCTGTTGCAACTGCATGGGAATAGAAGGGGGACATGTCAGAGCAAACACATTGGCTGTGTGTGTGTGTGTGGCTATGTGTTTGCAAATACGGTTGGCTGTGTGTGTGTGTTGCTGGCTATTTTGTGGTTCCCCAGCTGGAAGTTAACCATATGCATAGTGAATAATTGAATATACACGGAACTGACAGGAAGGAGTGTTAAAACACATTGCTGTCTGACTGCATATTCAGAGAAATGCTGATTGGGTTTTAGGAATGGCTGTGGATTTCAGGCACAATTGGCTTGGAATATCTCCTGTGAGACACACACATGTCTGGGATTCTGCATGCCATGGTAATGTTGACCAGGGTAAAGGTCTGCTGAGGACCGTGCCCAAGTGTATTATGTACAGCCTGGTCTCTTCACTTCTCAACGCAGAGCGAGAGACCCAGACGAGGTTTGACCATACATTGGGACTGGCTAATGACATCAACAAATTTGTTGGATGCATTTGCTGTTTGTTTTGGTTGTGTTTCAGATTATTTTGTGCGCAACAGAAATGAATGGTAAATAATGTATTGTGTCATATTGCAGTCACTTTTATTGTAAATAAGAATATGTTTCTAAACTATTCTACATTAATGTGGATGCTACCATGATTACAGATAATCCTGAATGAATCATGAATAATAATGAAAGTCACAGGCGCACAAATATCATACCCCGAAGACATGCTAACCTCTCACCATTACAATAACAAGCGAGGTTATCATTTTTGGCAGGTATGATATTTTGTGTCTCTGTACCTTTCGCTCTCATGATTCATTCAGGATTATCCGTAATCATGGTAGCATCCACATTAATGTAGATGTGTTTAAAAACAGTATTCTTATTTACAATAAAAGTAACTCCAGTCAAAATGTTTGATGTAGTCATTGTGTGCTGTGAATAAGGGACCAAAAACTGAACTTTACTACAGATAAGTGAATTTGTACTAATACTTTCGATCCCCTAAAATGTGGGGATTAGGTACAAAAATTGCTGTAATTTCTAAATGGATGAAAATACCCTCAAATTATAGTTGACAGTCTGCACAGTGCTGGAGTACAGAACTAAAACCAGCAAAAATGTGTCCGTCCCAATGTCACTGTACAGTCTGTGTCACATAATTAGGTCCCACAAACATGTATTGCAGAATGTTTGGGACTAAAAGCGATATCACATAGTTAGAAAAGAGGTTGAGGCACTGGAACAGGTGTGAGAAGTAGTGCTCTTAGTGTGGGCTAAAACCAGTATATGGAACATGGTATGTAAAGTCCATGCATATAGCCTAAACAGAAATAGCAGAGGGTAAAACTGATATTTATACAAGTGGAAGACTAGAAGTGGGGATGGGGCATCTGACTCTTCTAAGAGTGTGCATTTGCCAAGCCATAGCTTTCCATTGATACAGCTCAGTTGTTGGTTATATAAAGCAGAATCATAACTTTAGATACCTGCATGTAAGTCAAACGTACGAGTAGATCATGCATCAATGGGAGCTTAGCGTGAAAGTCTGAGTAGGGCACATGCATTTCAAGTCAGAATTTAAACTTTGTTAGGGGGGTGGGAATCCTTATGATTGGCACAATGCCAGCAGCGGGATAAATTGTCATTTGAAAGTAATAAATGGAAATAAAAGAAATACGAATATACACAATGAACAGATTGTCAATGGTTCCTTTTGAGATTCGGGGGAATTGTTTTACTCTGTATGCGTGTGTAGGAAAGATCATACCGTTATGACTAGTGCTGAGGGATTAGTGCTTTTTGAGGTAATTTCATGTGGGTTGAATGATGTAACAACAAAGAGTAAAACATTTAATAAAAGTCCCATGATGGTAGTGACTGTCCATTATGGCGTATTATTTATTAACCATCATTTATTTACATTACTTTAAAAAGGTATTACATTTGTTTTATTAGATTACTATTTAATTCCAAGTCATCATCTCTATAAAGCTGCTGCCTATGATTTCTGACAAAATCACAATTTTGTGATCAAAGTAAATAAAGCATACTTTTATGACTGCTGAATACCAACTATCAATCACTTAGATCAGGGGTGTCAAACTCATTCCATGGAGTGTCTGCAGGTTTGAGTTTTTTCCTTTCAATTAAGGACAAGGCAGCCAGGTGTGGCAAGTTTCTTACTAATTACTTACCTTAATTCATCAATCAAGTACAAGGGAGGACTGAAAACCTGACAACACACAGCCCTTCGTGGAATGAGTTTGACACCTGTGACTTAAAGAGCATGTATTTTCAGGTAGAGTCCTTGTGAAGCAACGGCTGTCCTCAATCACCTCACAATCATGCATTCTTCTCTCTTCAGTAGCAGTCGTAAAAGAAAGACCGGACAAGTAGATGCGCAATGGATTATGCTCATTGTAGTTAATTACCACTTTATATGCACTAAACTATATAGAACAGTGGTTCTTAACCTTGTTGGAGGTACTGAACCCCACCAGTTTCATATGCGCATTCACCGAACCCTTCTTAATTGGAAAAATAAAATATGATTTTTTCAAATTCAAAACATAGGTATATATTTGACTGGTGCACAAAATGAACCGTGCATCAACATCACTGTGTTCAAAGAACAAAATCATCAAAACATGATTTTCACACAAAAACCAAAACATAATAATGAATATTTACTGCAAATCAGTGTGACTTCTGCTGTTGCCTTTCAGAGACCAGTTCAGAAATGCGCGGCTTCACCTTGGCAAGGGCCACTCATGTCATTTGCACAACAAAGTCTGGTCCTTTTCTTCGTTTTTATGTCCAGCATCCTCGAAAAGGATTGCTCGCAAAGATTTGTAACAAACGGTATGAAAATCTCCAGAGCTTTCTTAGCAATAACAGGGTACGTTACCATTTGTTGACACCAAAACGTTGAAAGCGTTGTTGTTCTGAAGAGTTGCTGTTGAACCTGGCTCTGCTGAATTTCAATGATTTCACCGAGGTATTCATCATTGACATCTGTTGTCTCAACACTAAACGTGAACGACTGTCTCACCCATGCTGGATATGACTCTCTTGTAGGGAAGTATCCGTCGAGAGACTTTGCAAGCTCATCTAAGTGCGTGGCAATTGCTTGCTTCAGTTCCGCGGGTACAGAAATGTCTCCGGTTCCAGATACATCTTCGATCTTACTTACACAGTCGTCCAGCAGGGGAAAGTTTGCGAAGTTATTGTTCTGTGTTCGTTGTTTCCATAACGGTAGCTTTTTTTGAAAAGCCTTCAGGTTTTCCTCCGCTTCGATGATGTTGACTCCACCACCCTGCATCTTTTGATTGAGATGATTGAGAGCTGAATTTTGCCGGGCTTGAAATCAGATCTGCAACTACTTGAGCCAAGATGTCTTTACTCGTGTCCTCTATTCTGTCGCTGATGGTGTCATTTGAAAGAGGAATTTGGGATAACTTAACTTCAGCCTCTTTTCCCAGCATGATATTCTCCATCTTCAATACAGCTGGTTTTATGAGTGTTTCACCAATGGTGTGTGGTTTGCCCTGCTTTGCGATCAGGTAAGCAACTTCGTACGATGCTGTGAGGATCGGTTTGTTGATGAGTACAAAGCCGAGAACAGGCAGAGTAGCCTTTTCATCGAATCTGGCTCTCTTCACCTTGAATTCAGCGAGCGTTGTGTTCTTGTATTTTCCAACTCCATGCAGCTTAAGGAAGTGTTCTCTTAGTTTTGCCGGTGCTAGACTAGAATTGCTCAACTTGGCATTGCAAATCATGCAGTTAGCACACTGACCCCCATCACGTTCCGTTATACATGTGAATCCATATTGTACATATTTGTTCGACCACTTTCCTTTTTTGCTCGACATAGTAAGTATGAAGGGATTAAAATATTAAGAAAGAAATCACAAGACGTACCATCACAAGTCGACTACTGAGCGCACCAAATTCCCTGCAGCACAGATAGGCCAAGCGATGTAGCGTGATCACCTGCAGCCAATGATGGCCAAGCGGGGCGTGTCATCACGAATCATATGAATCGGATGTGTGTCTTGACCTCCGCCGAACCCCTGAGACTGACTCACCGAACCCCAGGGGTTCGATCGAACCCAGGTTAAGAATATAGAATATTAGAACAGTTCAGGCTGGTTAATCACTACTGTTCCCTGATGGAGGGAAACAACAACTTTGGGGAGTCGCACTTTTGTGTCTGATTAAAGACCTAAAATCAAGTTGGACAAGGCCAATGAAATCTGCGCATTGCTGGAAGCCTCGTCTTCACAGGTAATAAGCGGGAGGCACGGATTCATTCCTTCAATTCAGTACCGCTCTTCATCAAGCCCAGGAACAGGTGGTGCGGGGCCAAACTGGTGTTGTACTTTGTTTCCCTCCTTCAGGGAACAGTAGTTACAGTCACAACGTTATGTTCCCTTTCAGTCATTACTCTCGGGACAATATTTGGCAAATTGGACATTAAATTGGACACCGTCGGATGTGGCAGGGCTTGCAAACTATCACAGATTACAAAGGGAAACCCAGCCGGGAGCTGCCCAGCCAAGATATATGCCTTTTATGCTCCTTCGAGGCGTCACTGAACCATGCACGAGAGCACCAGTTGCTCCGGAAGAATGTGTGCATTCACAAGGCCAGACAGATTAACAGGACGCATACTCAGCATGCGCTGACTAACTGGCAAGTGTCTAAACTGACATTTTCAACCTCTCCCTGACCGAGTCTGTAATACCTACATGTTTCAAGCAGACCTTTCAAAGGTAACCTGCCTAAATGACTACCGACCCATAGTCCTCACATCTGTAGCCTTGAAATGCTTTGAAAGGCTGGTCATGGCTCACATCAACACCATAATTCCCAGAAACCCTGGACCCACTCCGATTCGCTTACCGCCCCAACAGATCCACAGATGATTCGATCTCTATTGCACGCCACACTGCCCTTTCCCACCTGGAAAAACACCTATGTGAGAATGGTGTTCATTGACTACAGCTCAGCGTTCAACACCATAGTGCCCTCAACTCATTAAGCTAAGGACCCTGGGACTGAAGATCTACCTCTGCAACTGGATCCTGGACTTCCTGACGGGCCACCCCCAGGTGGTGAGGGTAGGCAACAATACATCCGCCACGCTGACCCTCAACACGGGGGCGCCTCAGAGGTCCATGCTTAGTTCCTTCCTATACTCCCTGTTCACCCACGACACCAACACCATCATTATATTTGCAGACGACACAACTGTGGTAGGCCTGATCACAAGACGACGACACAGCCAACAGGGATGTGGTCAGAGACCTGGCAGTGTGGTGCCAGGATGACAACCTCTCCTTCAATGTGAGCTAGACAAAGGAGCTGATCGTGGACTACAGGAAAAGCACGCCTCCATTCACATCAATGGAGCTGTAGTGGAGCTTCAAGTTCCTTGGTGTCCACATCACTAAGGGTCTATCATGGTTCAAACTCACCAAGACAGTTGTGAAGAGGGTACGACAATGCCTATTCCCCCTCAGGAGGCTGAAAAGATTTGTCATGGGACCTCAGATCCTGAATAAGTTCTACATTTGCACCATCGAGATCATCCTGACTGGTTGCATCACCACTTGATATGGCAACTGCTCGGCATCCAACCACAAGGCACTACGGAGGGTAGTGCTTACGGCCCAGGACATCACTGGAGCTGAGCTTCCTGCCATCCAGGACCTATATACTAGTCAGTGTCAGAGGACAGCCCTAAAAATTGTCAAAAGACTCCAGCCACCCAAGTCAAAGACTGTTCTCTTTGCCACCACACGGCAAGCAGTACCAGAGGGCCAAGTCTGGGACCAAAAGGCTCCTTAACAGCTTCTACCCCCAAACCAGAAGACTGCTGAACAGTTAAGCAAATGACTACCCTTATTTTATTCATATTTATTGCACCGACTCATGGAGCACAGGCTCCATGTACACACACTGGACTAACCAAACAATCACACATACTACACTGACACTCAAACCCACATTCACTGCTGCTACTCTTATCTATGCATAGTCACTTTACTCCTACCTACATGTACATATTACCTGAATTACCTTGACTAACCTGTACCCCGAACATTGACTCGGTACCCTTGTATATAGCCTCATTATTGTTATTTTGTGTTACTATTTCTCCTCGAGTTTATTTAGCAAATTGTTCTTACTTTTTAAAAACTATGCATTGTTGGTTAAGGGCATCCCATTTCACTGTATTTGTATTCGTGGCATTTGACAAATAAAATTAGATTTT
The DNA here is from genome assembly GCF_018296145.1 of Oncorhynchus tshawytscha. Classification (NCBI taxonomy): domain Eukaryota; kingdom Metazoa; phylum Chordata; class Actinopteri; order Salmoniformes; family Salmonidae; genus Oncorhynchus; species Oncorhynchus tshawytscha. The sequence continues at coordinate 48,946,652 of NC_056435.1, read as the reverse complement.
AATCGTTCCTGCTCACAATGAGGTGAAGAGCAGAAGAATTTAAGGAATTAATCTGAGCCTCACGCTTATCACCTGTGGAAGGCGGGGCTTCCACAAGGCACCGATTTCATTGGCCTTGTCAGGTGAGATTTTTGTTCTTCAATCAAAGTTGCGATAGTGAGACTGCCCATAGTTGTGTTGTACCAAAGTACTGAAAGGGAACCTGAGATTTCAGAATGTATCCATCCCTGGTTTCCTGACTGTGGAGTTCCTCTATTGAGGCATGTGCTGTCCTGTTCCTAGCCAACACCCCCTGCAGCGGTAGAACAGGCTAATTTCAAACCTGCACCATCCCGTTTCTGGCTTTTCTACAGACATGCTTCAAACCATATGGTCCAAGGTGTGCTGAATGAACACATTTGATCCTGATTCAGGAATAATATACCAGTGTGGATTGAAAGGACCAAAGTCCTGGCAAAGTCCAACTTCAAGTTTAAACGGGCCCACTGGATGTGACCCAAATGGCACCCTAATCCCAACCAGGGCCCATAAGGCACTGGTTAAAAGTAGAGCATAGGGTGACATTTAGAACACAGATGCTGCTCGAAGCAGATGCCTCCAATTTCCTCTCTCCCTGCTCAGGACGGAGCCAATTGAATATGTTATGGGATGATTCTTGTAGGTCTCAGACAGCAAGTGCATTCTTAAGTACATTTACAGACAATACACATCATTCAATAAACTTCTTACTGTCTGCAAAACATTTGGGATACCATTAGCTGTGTCATCCATTGTAACATGCAGAAAGAAGTCAATGCACTTTTGCATTAAATAATTGCAATTAACATTATTTGGCAAATGCTTTGATTTTTCAAATAATGAAGAAGCCTCTACGTTTTAGCCGAAGCCTCTCCTGGTCTCCCTCAAATTCAATCTATGACTGTTATACTTCAATGTTTCTCTCATTTTATTTAGGGTGAAGTCTCCAACACTAGTGGCTCAAAGCCAAAACCAACACTTCCCCTGTCAAGTTGGAACAGAAAAAGCCTTGGAGGCTCAACCAAAACCCCAAAATAGCAGTCAACGTTTGGCAGATGGTCGGAACAAGTGATTGCATCCCACAATTAAAAAGGTGGGGGAAAAAAGTGGCATGAGAAAAATAAATATTTATTCATGCTGTCATGAAAGTATAATGAATCAATACAAAGCTTCATTGCAGATGAATCTCCAATTTAGCACGCCTTTGTGAACAGTCTAATTAGCAACAGGCTTTGAGTATAAATAATGGCTAAAGTGTTGATCTTCTTGCATAAGTCAAAAAATCACAATCTCAACTCAGGCACAAAAGGTCATGGTGGATGCTTCAGTTTGGCCATTTAAACCCTTGACCAATGACCACACATTCATATTACTGTCCACCAATCGGGATGAACAAGCCCAGTTTTACCCCTGGAGAAAACCTAGCAGTAGAGAGGAAGAGGCAAAGTGAGAGGTTTTATTCAGCCCAAAACCCAGCCATGAAAATAAGCCCACTAAGTTAGGAAACTTTGTATGAAGGTCAATGAGTGTTGAATTCTGTAAACACTTTTTTTTATTGATTATTTGCTACGTATGGCTTATTTTATCTAATAGAAGTTTCGTAATTGTTTTGGTTGTTACGAATAAACGGATACAAGTGGACATGGCATTTCGGCAACATTTCAGCCTGTTGTCCGTGATAGAGGACTCATCATGGATATAACCATTTTTAGCATGGAAATTGCAATTGAGGGCTTACACCATTTTAAAGTAGTCAACTGGGTGGGGATTCCTATTAGTTGAGAGCAATCAGCCATTGAAGAAGATAAAAATGGACTACTTTAAAGATGGAGATGCCCAAGCTGTCACAGACGCTATTGTGGCATAGATACAAAGACGAGTCTTCTATCTCTATGGCATGTTGTTCACACACACATCTGCTCTCTCATTGCCTAGAATGGTCCCACCTAATCTCGCCTCCTCCGGCCTGCCTTCCATCTTTGAGGACATGTAATTTTCATTGTTAGAGGGGTCACTTGACTATCTTGCCATTATAATAGACCATCTTTGCTAGCAGTGATTTTGGTCATCCATTTTTCTGTCCTTGCATGGGAAGAGCTGGTACTCCTATCAGCAAGGCAAAATGTTCAGTTTAACCATCTGAGATGTCTAATACTGGGGTGTCAGTTTTGGTCTTCTACCCTCCGGAAAACTGCCAGGTAGTTCTTCCCTCCATTCCTCTGCACCTTCTTCCCCTCCTCTGTGCATGTTCCCAAGCGACTGATGATGACATCATCAACCTGCCAAACAAAGGGACAATTTTGAAGGGTCTGAAGAGTGCCACCCCAAAATTACCATTACTATTTTGGGGGTTTTAATAGTAAAATTACTATTTGTCGATTGTCTCATTTACCAGGTTTCCTAATCATAATATTTGTGACGGCTTAAAAATTGTATGATACTGGTAAGTTTGTTGACAATGTTTTCCAAATTGGAAGGTAGGAAGATTGTTGGACATCACAAAAATCTAGTTCTGAATGTAAGGCTGGAGTTAAGCTTAGCAACTTTCACACAATTTTAGTTGCAGGTTGCAAGTGACAATTACAAGCAAATTTGCTGATACAAGAATAAATGCAACAGCCAATCAAATTGAAGCTGCTTTTGTCTTATCATTCCTCCATATGGTTTGAGAATTCTAAACTCACCCATTGTCATCTGCTGCATTACATCATGATATCACAAATCATTTGTTTCTCCAACCGTTTAATTATTATAAGATTGATTTAGACAAATACTGGCTGTACAACTTAAATGCCAGCACTGTTTTATCAAACTAGCTACCTAATGTCTTGTGTCCACCTTGATCGCGGGTTTACTGTAGCACTGACAGCTGTGTTGTTGACATGACAACTGGGTCAGAGTTTCCGAACCTTCGAATGTATCATGTTACAAAAGCATTTGCTTTGATTTGTTGTTGTACACAACTAGTTGCACAAAGTGAAAAAGTTGCAACTGGATGCAAACAAGTTGCAAATGAGTTGCTGGGGGGTGTTTCACAAAGCAATCAAGAAGCAATTCAGTTACAAGCAACCAGATTTGCATGAAAATTGCTTTGTGTAACTCAGGCCCAAGGAGTTTCACTTTGTTGTTACAATCAATTTCTCACTTGCTTATATGGGGTTCAAGGTTGGCTACTCTATGACAAATATTATGACAAAGTATTACATAAGTAAAAACAGAATCGATATTAATTGTTGAAAAGGACTGTCTAAAATGTCGGTCATCGTACCAGTTCTGCATCGGGGACCCGTGTGAACAGCAGATGCTCACTGAAGTGTTTTACCATCCAGAGATGCACCTCCTCCACGTCTGTGTTGGTGTACACCAAACCCTGGGAAACACAAAACAAGAGTTAAACACAATGTCCTCATAATTAAAGTTTATACAGTGGGTGAGACTAATCCTGAATGCAGTTAAAACCGCATTCTAAATCAAATCAAATTTTATTTGTCACATACACATGGTTAGCAGATGTTAATGCGAGTGTAGCGAAATGCTTGTGCTTCTAGTTCCGACAATGCACTGTCAAGAGTTAAACACAATGTCCTCATAATTAAAGTTTATACAGTGGGTGAGACTAATCCTGAATGCAGTTAAAACCGCATTCTAGCCGGGGAGGAGATATCTATTCCACAAGTTACCAGCGGCTAAATCGATGATGTTAAAATGCCTATTTACTCTGCTCCATCTGACTGCGCAATCCACTGCCTCATCAGCCCAACTAGGCAATTTATACTTGATCTCCACCTTAAAAAGCATCTACACATTCTCACATTTCTTTTAGACTAACATTTCGTTTTTAACAGCTCCGATTTGTATAAACCTTGCTGTCTGTCTCTGACATTTGCAACATTGTTTCAATATTCAAATTCAATCTCCAGCTATTCTATTGTAATGAACGTGTCGGGACGAGACAGTCAGGCAGCGTTTCTCAGCCAGTTGAAATCATGAATAACCTACACCATTTTGAATAAGCTGCATCAAGTGCAGCTAGTTTGCAGTCTTTCCAACTTGAGTTAAGTGATTGTGTTAGCTGTGTTATTGGCTAGCTCCCCTGAACAAAAGTGTCCTGACGAGTGAGCAAATATTCTATTCCAGCTGAAATCCATGCCTCATTAGCTCATTGTTATGGATGTATCCAATTAAATGTCAATAGAAAAAAGCTTAAACAAATTCAAATGCAGCTACTTTGCTGCTATTCAGGCTGCACTTTATGACGTGACTAAGTTAGCCATAGTTGGCTAGCTAGCAAGTAAGGGATAAGAACGTTGCCAGCCAGTATGGCAATGGAACATTTAGAACGAACGACTCGGTCGTGTCCATAGATACAGAACAAAAAGACTGAACAACTGGGTCGCATCTCTAGCAACCAAACCGAGAGAACGAACGACCAGCCGGCTTGGGTAACAACCCTAGATTTGTGTCGGGACTATATCTTGTGGACTAAATAGTAAATAAATAGTATGAATAAATTCATCAAAACAACATTTTTAATGAAAATATGTAAATCATTATTTGAATATGTTGGTAACCCGTGGTATAAAAGTGATAATGCCCTGAAAGCCGGCGTTTGGAGGATATATTGGCACGGTTTGCCGGCCCTCGAACTAATGTTGAGATGAGTCCACGTCCCACAATCTGTTACTCAATTCCAAATGAATGTGAAAAACAAGCACCATATTATAAGGCCAGGGTTTTTTTCTGCATAGAAAAGTCAAGGGCGGGCCGCTATTTGTTTAGTTTTTTCGGGCTGCCTAAGTACCAAAAATGAACACTTTTTTTTATGGTAAAATTTTAGTGTAAACTTAGACTACAACCAGATATAAATGTATGTAGAAAATATAATGGACCGAATATATTGTTAAATAAGAACTAACAATCACCTAAGTAAAAGCTAGACAGTCAGGGAGAATCTAAAATTCCCTATATGATGCATTCAGAAGTAATTCTCGTGGTATTGGGTCCCCATTGATTTTGTTTGAAAGTTTGAGTCACTCAGATAGCACAAGAACAGTCATGGCTAAATGTGTAAAACTGCTAGGAATTAGCTTAAAACACCTAAATTTAGTCTCTGAAGGTACTCATTTTAATCCACGTCAAATCTTTACATTCATTTGGGGTTGAGGCATACAGCAGGATCATCAAAATTAAACCACGAGGTCTGCAAACATCTGACAAATTTGGATTTTTAGAGTGAACGGTCACTTTAAGCTCCTTTACAGTGCAGCCTGTGACTGACACACAATCATCATACAAACTGACTTAGCTTTACTTTAAGTATCAATCTAGTTTGAGACAGAGGACAAATACTGGGTTGTATTCACTTGATAGCAAACGGACAGAAAAAAGTTAACCGAAACGGGGAGGGAGTACCTGAACTTATAAATAAAAAACTAATTTCCATTGCAAAACAGTGTGTACTAATGAATATGACCTTGGTTTCCCATTAACTTTCAACATTTTACATGAAAAGTGGAGCAGGTCGAGAGCTTCAAGTTCCTCTGTGTCCACATCAGTAAGAACCTGGTGTGGTGGTCCAAACATGGTCCAAACACACCAGCACAGTCGTGAATACTACACGACAACATCCCTTCCCCCTCAGGAGGCTGAAAAGATTTGTCAGGGCCCTCAGATCTTCAAAATGTTATACAGCTGCACCATTGAGAGCATCTTGAATGGCTTCATCACCACTTGGGTATGGCAACTGTTCGGCATCCAACATCCAACCACAAGGTAAGGTGCTACAGAGGGTAGGCGTACGGCCCAGTATATCACTGCAGTCGAACTCCCTGCCATCCAGGACCTCTATACCAGGTGGTGTCAGAAGAAGGCCCCAAAAATTGTCAAAGACTTCAGCCACCCAAGTCATGGAATGTTCTCTCTGCTACTGCATGGCAAGCGGTACCGGAGGACCAAGTCTGCGACCAAAAGGCTCCTGAACAGCTTCTACTCCCAAACCATAAGACTGCTGAACAGTTAATCAAATGGCTACCTGGACTATTTACATTGACCCCCGTTATTATTTATTGCAATTTTTTCCTACACTGACTATGCACACTCACTTCACGCTACCCATGAACACACACATACTACACTGACTCTATGCACACTCACTTCACGCTACCCATGAACACACACATACTACACTGACTCTATGCACACTCACTTCACGCTACCCATGAACACACACATACTACACTGACTCTATTCACACTCACTTCACGTTACCCATGAACACACACATACTACACTGACTCTATGCACACTCACTTCACGCTACCCATGAACACACATACTACACTGACACGCCAACACACACACTACATAAGCTCACACACATGCATATTGACCCCACACACACACACTTTTCACATATGCTGCTGCTACTCTATTATATATCCTGATTGCCTAGTCACTTTTGCCCCTACCGACATGTACAGTACATACTGTACTACCTCGTACCACTGCACATTGACACGGTACTGATACTTGTTGTATATAGCCTCGTTATTGTTATTTTATTGTGCTACTATGTGTCTCACTTTCTAACTCTGCATTTTTGTGAACGGGCTCATAAGTAAGCATTTAACCAATAACATTTTCTTTGAAACATGCCTTAGTGTGGTGGCCTTAAATACTTTGAAGAGCAAAGGTTTCTTTTTTTCCTCAAAAGGACAGAAATAACCCAACGCCAACATCAAGGTTTATAACCTGTGTCATTGTAGTTTACATTGGAGCATGGACAGATAGTATAATTAGAACAGGGCTTTCTTGGAAAACTAAGCGATGGCATAGATTTGCACAGAGCCCGCATGTTAGTTCAGTGATGTAGCGTTCAAGTTGAGGCCAGGAGGTGGGGAGCCATGGAGGCGGGGGAGGGTGTGATGGAGGTGTGTGAGTGTGTTCGGGGAGGATCGATGTTGTAGTCTAAATTGCCGTAGAGGAAATTCTCTAGACAGCTCTCCTCTCCACCCCCCAGAGGAGATCAGTGTCTGGCATGGGCCCTGTGTCAGTGCTGCTGAGTGTAATGGTAGAGCCTACAGACGGACGCACGTGAGCACATTAAAATCCCACATGCACACACACACAAGACTCCCATTGTTCTCCCAATCCTCAGTCTCTCCTCGCTGCCACAGTAAACCGACACCAAGAGCCCCACACAAATCTGACAGGTATGAAACATGCGGGGGGGAATAGACAAATGAGCAGGATAGAAAGTGAGGGTTAAGTCAATTCCAGGCCATGTATGCAATGTAGCTAGTACAGTGCTGGGCGAAGAGCCATTGCTCAACCACCTACCTAAATCAAATGGACTCTGTAACCCCCTCCCACACTTGGGCTACGCCTTGCATCTTTCTCTCAGGCCTGGCAGGACTCTCTCTCCTCTGTTCTCCTTTCCAGGTGCTATCATATCCTCCTCTCCACCCTCTCAGGGCTGGGTGTCTCAGGCTCTGTCAGGTCCTCCTCTCCACCCTCTCAGGGCTGGGCGTCTCATCTGTGGGCTCTGGCTCTGTATCATCTTACCTGGCAGGCTCTCCCTACTGGTGTCCCCCTACTGGGCCCCCAGGGCTCAGTCCTAGGCCGTCTCCTCTTCTCTCTCTACACCAAGTCACTCGGCTCTTTCATATCCTCACATGGTCTTTCTCCTATCATTGCTATGTGGATGACACTTAACTACTTTTCTCCTTCCCCCTTCTGACATATCTGCGTGCCTAGCAGATATTTCAGCCTGGATGTCGGCCCACCACCTCAAGCTCAACAAGACGGAGCCTCTCTTCCGGGGAAGGCCTGCCCGCTCAAAGATCTCTCCACCACAGTTGACAACTCCAGTGTCACCCTCCCAGAGTGCAAAGAACCTTGGCGTGACACTGGACAACACCCTGTTGTTCTATGCAAATACCAAAGCAGTGACTCACTCCATGAGGTTCAAGCTCAACACCATCCGTAGAGTACGAACGTCCCGCACACAGGAAAATCCAGGCACTTGTCATCTCCCGTCTGGACTACTGCAACTCGCGGTTGGCTGGGCTTCCCGCTTGCGCCATCAAACCCCTGCAACTTATCTGCTCCTCCACACACTCCAGTGGCTTCCACACGAAGCTCGCATCCACTACAAGACCATGGTGTGTGCCTACAGAGCAGCAAGAGGAACTGCCCCTACACCCAAACCCGAGAACTCCATTCTGCCACCTCTGGTCTCTCGGCCCTCACCCCTAGGGGAGGGAACTCCCGCTCAGCCCAGTCCAAGCTGTTCTCTATCCTGCCACCCCAATGGTGGAGCCAGCTTCCCACTGAAGCTAGGACAGCAGAGTCCCTGCCCATCTTCTGAAAGCACCTGAAACCCTACCTCTTCAAACAGTATCTTAAATAATCCCCCTCCTCACCGACTACTTTGAGGAAAAGTGTACTTGCTATGCCTGTGTATATGTGGTTGTCCCAGCTATCTTAAGATGTATGCACTAACTGTAAGTTGCTTTGGATAAGAGCATCTGCTAAATGACAAATTGAAATGTAGGGGTACAATGCTCTGTCCTTACCCCTACTCTCAGTGTGTAGGGGTACAATGCTCTGTCCTTACCCCTACTCTCAGTGTGTAGGGGTACTATGCTCTGTCCTTACCCCTACTCTCAGTGTGTAGGGGTACTATGCTCTGTCCTTACCCCTACTCTCAGTGTGTAGGGGTACTATGCTCTGTCCTTACCCCTACTCTCAGTGTGTAGGGGTACTATGCTCTGTCCTTACCCCTACTCTCAGTGTGTAGGGGTACTATGCTCTGTCCTTACCCCTACTCTCAGTGTGTAGGGGTACTATGCTCTGTCCTTACCCCTACTCTCAGTGTGTAGGTGTACTATGCACTGTCCTTACCCCTACTCTCAGTGTGTAGGCGTACTCGGCCAACAGAGTGGGACTGATGATCCTCCACTTGTGCTTGGTCTTCTTGAAGTGCGGGTCAGGAAACAGGAAGAACATCTTACTGAGCTGAACAGAGAAATCAACAAAACAAAATGGTCACAATGCAAATAAGACCAGACAGACAGACCAGGCATCTCAAGTTCAACTGACCTCAGTGAAGAAACAAAGATAAACGAAGTCCTCCAGCTTTTACTTTCTCTGGTACTACTCTCCCAGTTTGTGAAAACGAGGACTATGGTGCTAAATATTCTCCTGTATCAAACCAGTGTATCAATGTGGCTATTATTCAAACCAGTCTATCAAGTTATTATAGAGTCAGCTCTCTGTAGTTCTCATAATATTTTTGTGTCAGTTGTCAGGCAGCCCGGATTGTAAAGGTGGAAATTCCATCTAAGGGATTTTTATTAAGATAAAGTCCCCCTCCCTTTCACAAGATGTACACAACTATTAGTCTGGTTGCAATATTAAAAACTGTTCCAGGTCAATCTTTTTTATTCATTCAAATAAATAATGTAAAGACAGAACAACGGGGGGATAATCACAGAGGACTGCCGTCGCCCCAGGGGGGTTGAGACGGCCCCGCTCTTCACAAAATGAAAAAAAAAAACTACACTTTAATTAGTGCTCTGGCACAGTGTAAAAAAACTGAGGGGAAACAAAGAGAGAAGACATATTGGGGAGTATAGCGCCGTTTCTACCCACACGACATCATGCATGTGGGTGTGCAAATATCGCTCAGGGGCTCCCGTTTATGTGTGTACATATGACAGAGAGTGTGTGTGTGTGTGTCGGTCGGTCTGTGTTTTTCCAAAGCACTTAATCCTCTACACAGAATGGGCAGGTCTCAATGATGTCATTACAGCCAAGACAGTAAAAATAGTACCGTGGGGCTATTTCTTCCATAGATAAAATCTACAGTTTTCGCGTTCCTTTCAGTTGTCAGCCTCCGGCGTCAACACATTTACTGTCTCCTACCTGATGTACTACTGTCTGCTATGTCTCACATCGTGTCAATGTGTCTATTCAAACCCAGCCAAGGAGCTATACTCCAACACAAGAAGTTGAAGGAAAATGTGACATTTTATTTCTTATTTGCTTTTACTTGTAATATTTTCACTTTTATTTTTTTCACTAATCGGTGCTGCGATTTTAAATGTGCTTTACAAAGTTTGATTTAGGTTACTCAGTCCTGGTACTGGAGGTTCCACTATGTAGGCTAAGCTAGTGCTTGTTTTATCAAAGTCATTCTGATTAATTGGGTTGAATTGAAAGGATAAACCCTCCACTATTAGGCTGTAAAATACTGATTAGTGTATGCTCAGCTGATGTGACGCCTGGCATGTGGTCACTGGCACGGCTTCACCTTTGTTGAGAAATTCATTAGAGACTAAAATCTCTGGGCTGTGACATAAGGTTTGGAAATCATTAGCCATTGTTACTCTCTGGTATAGACATGAGAACTACGTTTCTGAACTTGTCATATTGATACCTACTGCTGCTGATATAACACTTCCTATTGCTGCCACTAGAGGGCTGTAAACTACCTAAAACAGACATGGGCATTTCAAGTTTAGAAATATTTATATTGTGGTTGATAGGAAGGACACTTTATTTAAAAATCACTACGCTGGATAGCTTCACAAACCCTCAATGCCCAATGGTCAGAAAGCTGTAGAAAAGTGTAGCAAACACCATTTGAATTTGAGCATCTTTGCCAGGCATCAAAACACTTTGAAAACTTGCTGAAGGGATTAAGTGCAGTACTATTTAGAGGTGAGGTGTTTGACAGATGTGTCTACAAATAAATATTATTTGTGTTATGTGGCTGACAACCCCAGATGGTCTCTGGCTACGTCATTCATCATCATCATTTATTTAAAGTGTATTTTACAAACAAATTTGTCACAGTACACTTCACAGAAAAAAAAGGGTAAAATATGACAGTAAATGGGAGGGAACGGTTAAGTACCTGTCCCTTGGAGAAGAAGTTGGGCAGGTACTTCATGGCGTTGCTCCGTAAGCATGCGATGTTCTGGTAGCTGCCCGCCTCTGCTGCACGCAGGGAGCGGACACGGTCCTGGACATAATCAGACACTTTGACACGGATCTCCAGGCCCAGAATCAGTTGCTTTGGAAAGAGCGGGGATAACTCCACTGAGACAGAGAGGAGGTAGGTTATTAATCTGACCTGGGAACAGGTGGCCAAAAAAAGAGTTGCAAGAACCACTTAAAACAGTCTATTATGATAATGATGGCTGTGGAAAAAGAGAGGATAATGAATGTTGAAAAGTCATACTCCGATTCGCACAGCATGCAGTATCGCCAGGCCTGAGACCAAAAGGCTCCTGAACAACTTCTACCCCCAAGCCACAAGACTGCTTGACAGTTGATAAAATGGCTACCCTTACCATTTGCAATGACTCTCTTGCACCGGCTCTATGCACTCACACATACTACATTGACATTCCAACACACACAAGCAAATTAACACCATACACATTCACACGCTGCTGCTACTGTTTATTATCTATCCCGATTGCCTAGTTACTTTTACCATAACTTACATGTACATATTACCTCAATTACCTAGTACCCCTTCACATTGACTCGTACCAGTACTCCTTGTATATAGTCTCGTTATTTTATTGTGTTACCATTTCCTTTTTTGCACATCATTCATATTTTTTAACGCATTGTTGGGGAAAGTTCTCATAAGTAAGCATTTCACAGTAATGTCTACACCTGCTGTATTTGGTGCATGTGACAAATACGATTGGATTGCTTTCCCTGCATTAATCTCTATAGGTTATTTTCTCTGTATATTCAATACAAAGGCATAATAATTTGAACTTTTTTTATATCTGCAGCAAAGAAAGATATAAAAAAGCTCCAAATGGCTCTAAACGGGGCTGCCAGATTAGCTCTTCATTGCTCTAAACGGGGCTGCCAGATTAGCTCTTCATTGCTCTAAACGGGGCTGCCAGATTAGCTCTTCATTGCTCTAAACGGGGCTGCCAGATTAGCTCTTCATTGCTCTAAACGGGGCTGCCAGATTAGCTCTTCATTGCTCTAAACGGGGCTGCTTAGCTCTTCATTGCTCTAAACGGGGCTGCCAGATTAGCTCTTCATTGCTCTAAACGGGGCTGCCAGATTAGCTCTTCATTGCTCTAAACGGGGCTGCCAGATTAGCTCTTCATTGCTCTAAACGGGGCTGCCAGATTAGCTCTTCATTGCTCTAAACGGGGCTGCCAGATTAGCTCTTCATTGCTCTAAACGGGGCTGCCAGATTAGCTCTTCATTGCTCTAAACAGGGCTGCCAGATTAGCTCTTCATTGCTCTAAACAGGGCTGCCAGATTAGCTCTTCATTGCTCTAAACAGGGCTGCCAGATTAGCTCTTCATTGCTCTAACCGTATATTATCCAAATGCATCAGAATCTCTCATGGCTTCACGTTGAAAACAAATTACTATCCAGTCTTATGATTTTCTTCAGGAATGTTATATTCTCAGGCCAGGTAGTACATACTAGCAACATGCATAACCACTAAACCAGACAGGTAAATTCAGGGCATCTAAGACAACCCAGGGACAAATCACCTTAAATCTACAGTTTTATATAAAGTCATAGCTGAATGGAACTCTTTACCAATCCATATTTCTCAGGCAAAAAAGTAAATCCACCTAAAGGAAAAAATCTAAACATTAATGTGATAGACCATATGACTGGACATGAAATAGAAAGAACATCTAATGCGATAGACCATATGACTGGACAGGAAGTAGAAAGAGCAACTAATGCGATAGACCATGTGACTGGACAGGAAATAGAAAGCATCAACTGAATGTTAAGTGTTTCCTGTCAGGTATTTTAATTGTCTGTATTGTCTACTTGTTAAATGTTTGTAAAGTATTTTTTTAAATTTCACCTTTATTTAACCAGGTAGGCAAGTTGAGAACAGGGTCTCATTTACAACTGTTTCCTGGCCAAGATAAAGCAAAGCAGTGTGACAAAACCAACAGAGTTACACATAGAATAAACAAACATACAGTCAATGACACAACAGAAAAATCTGTATACAGTGTGTGCAAATGAAGTAAGGAGGTAAGGCAATAAATTGGCGATAGTTTGTAAAGTCTTAATTTGTAATTGTTCCTAATGTCTTATTAATTGGTGTTGGACCCCAGGAAGATTAGCTAATGTTACGGCATTAGCTAATGGGGATCCTAATAAAAATTCACAGAGAAAATACAATACAATATATTTTCAGTTAATCCAGGAATATAGACATATTCTGTACACTCAGTGGCCAATTTATTAGGTACAACCATTTAGTACCATGTCGGACTACCCTTTTCCTCCAGAACAGACTGAATTATTTCAGGGAAATGGATACGTTGCTCAATTGGTATCAAGGGACCTAATGTGTGCCAGGCAAAAACATTCCCTGCACTATTACACCACAGTCACCAGCCTGTACCATTGACACCAGGCAGGATGGGGCCATGGACTCATGCTGCTTACTCCAAATCCTGACTCTGCTATCAGCATGACACAACAGGAACCCGGGATTCGTCAGACTAGGCAATGTTTTTTCACTCCTCAATTCAAATCAAACTTAAATTTGTCACATGCGCCGAATACAACAAGTGTAGACCTTACCGTGAAATTCTTACTTACAAGCCCTTAATTGTCCAGTGTTGGTGATCACGTGCCCACTGAAGTTGCTTCTTTTTGTTTTTAGGTGATAGGAGTGGATTCCGGTGTGGTCGTCTGCTGCAATAACCCATCCGTGACAAAGACCAACAAGTTGTGATTTCCGAGATGCCATTCTGCACACCACTGTTGTACTGCACCATTATTTGCCTGTTTGTGGCCCGCCTGTTAGTGTGCACGATTCTTGCCATTCTCCTTCGACCCACAGGACGTCCGCTGACTGGATTTAATTTGTTTGTCACACCATTCTTGGTAAACCCTAGACACTGTCGTGCGTGAAAGGCCCATGTGGCCAGCCATTTCGGAGATACTGGAACCGGCGCGCCTGGCATCAACGATCACCCTCAAAGTCACTTAGGTCAGTCCTTTTGCCTTTCTAATGTTCAAGCGAACAGTAACTGAAGGCCTCAATGCCTGTTTTATATAACAAGCCAAGTCCATGTGACTCACTGTCTATAGGATCAAGCCATTTTCGTGAACTGGTTGAGTGTACAATAAAAGAACCTTCCAAGCCAAATCTCTTGACCATGTTCTAAGTCAACAGCACCCTCAGATGGAACAACCAAAAACAACACCTAAAAAGGACCATCTCACTCACATCATTTCAGTGTAGGGCAGACAGTCCCCCGTCAACAATTGATGGTTGAGTATTTTTGTTAGTAAGCATGAGAATGATAAAGACTGGAGTTAGGGTAACAAGGGTGAGGAAATATCATGGATTAGAAGATCATCCCATACCTAGAAGTCCCCCATATCCACAGCCGATGTCTGCAAACTCCACTTGTGCAGCCTTTTGGGTCGACTGGTGGTCGCTGAAGAACTCCGGGTACAGCTGGGACCAGTCCATGTCCTCTGGACAGACAGGGCTGAGAGGTCATGGTGAAATAGGTAAAAGTGTGTATGAAATCAACATACCTCAGCAAATGTTGACCAGCACGAGGTGAAACGGATGTAAATGACATCAGCAACATTGACTTCTAATCCAATGCAGTACTTTCTTTATGTTTACAAAAAGTAGCCTTTAATACCAGCTTCCTGACATAAAAGCAAGCTAGCTTGCGGATTAGGAAAAGCCTTTATTCCATTTACATGTTCGTAATGTGTCTTGTGCAATGATTTATATATACACAATTGGACTTGTGTAGCCAGAATGTTGTATAAACTGTCATTTGAACTTAATCTGCTGGTTGTCCACTTGGTTGGTCTTTATGCCGTTGGAAACTTTGGAAAAAATAACCACAGAAAGGTTTTATTAAACAGACTTTTCGCTTAGTAATGTGTGAGCTTGTGTTAAGTGATAAGCAAACCAAAAGCCACGCGTTTTGGAAAGTCGTTTTAATGATACTTACTTTCCTATGGATATTTTGAAAAGGTTCAAACGAGTTTATCCAACATTGTGACTTGTAAAATGACTGTTCCGTCGTCTGGCATCTAAACAAGCGACGCAAACTCCACACGGAAGCATAGAGGCGTAAAAGCAATCTAGTTTAGAGAACGTTTTGCGTTTGACAATTTATTGCTATATAAAGCTGTGGTGTGAAATGAATTAAAACATACAGTAAGTAGTGCATCGACTAGAAGCTTGGGCAACATGCGTTAGCTAACTAGCTAACAGTTAGCTTGCTAAACCTTTTACCAAACGGAATGACGAGTGACTCACTATTCAAACGTGTGGTCTGCCATTGGATTCGAGTGGGCTCGCTGCCTGTAATATCGCTTCTGGGGCATCGACACGCTCATTTTGTTTTTAATTGAAGTATTTAGTGATTAGATTGAAATGTACCAACGACGTATGTACTTCGCTCTAACGGTGTTCGTTTTCGGTCGCTTCCTTTTTACGTCACCAGATGACGATAACATGTTCTGGATTCTAATTGGTTGTGGTGCTACAAACCATCCAACGCGTCTATAGCTAATAAATATGGATCCACTGCTGAATTGTATCAATTCAAATGTTTACATTATGTTTCTCACTTCAATGAAAGATAACTTTTGCATACCAGTTTATTTGCACCGGGACACATCTATTTGGACATTATTCTATTTTACCTGTTCAATGTTAAGGCTTCCTTAAGGATATGCTGTTTCTGTTTTCGATCTGTCTTAATAGTCACAGTGGGTACAACATCTCCAATGCACTTCCTTATAAGTTGCAATATCTGACTTTTGGGTGACCCAACCAAATTCACATTTGTTTTG
This sequence comes from Oncorhynchus tshawytscha, assembly GCF_018296145.1. Taxonomy (NCBI): domain Eukaryota; kingdom Metazoa; phylum Chordata; class Actinopteri; order Salmoniformes; family Salmonidae; genus Oncorhynchus; species Oncorhynchus tshawytscha. The sequence continues at coordinate 48,930,770 of NC_056435.1, read as the reverse complement.
TGTGCTATTTCTATGCTTTCCGTTCTTAAGTTTCATTTTGGCATATTTTACTTTTGTACATGTGCTGACTATCTCTGAAACTCACTTAGATAATATCTTTCATGATACAGTAGTAGCAATACATAGTTTCAACATCTTCAGAAGAGAAATGGATGCCAATGGTGGAGGTGTCTCCATTTATGTTCAGAGTCATATTCCTGTAAAGCTTAGAGAGGATCTGATGTTAAATGTTGTTGAAGTAACATGGCTACAAGTTCACCTGCCTCACTTAAAGCCTATTATTGTGGGAAGCTGCTATAGACCACCAAGTGCTAACAGTCAGTATCTGGATAATATGTGTGATAATATGTGTGATAATAAAATGCTTGATAATATATGTGATATCAAGAGAGAGGTATATTTTCTGAGTGACCTAAATATTGACTGGCTTTCATCAAGATGCCCACTCAAGAAAACATGTTTAACTGTAACCAGTGCCTGTAACCTGGTTCAGGTTATCAGTCAATCTACCAGGGTATTTACAAACAGCACAGGTATGAAATCATCCACATGTATTGATCACATCATTACTAATGCTACATATATCTACTCTAAAGCAGTATCCAAATCCACCGGATGTAGTGATAATATATCAGCCATATCTAGAAAAAACTAAGTTCCAAAGGATGGGCCTAATATAGTGTATAAGAAGTCATACAATACGTTTTGTAGTGATTCCTATGTTGAAGATGTAAAGCATATTTGCTGGTCTGTGATGTGTAATGATGAGCAACCAGACGCTGCACTTGACACATTTAGGAAATTGCTTATTCCAGTTACTACACTGAACAAAAACATAAACGCAACATGTAAAGTGTTGGTCCCATGTTTCATGAGCTGAAATAAAATAACACAGAAATTGTCCATTCGCACAAAAAACAAATTTCTCTCTAATTTTGTGCACAAACTTGTTTATATCGCTGTTAGTGAGCATTTCTCCTTTGCCAACATAATCCATCCACCTGACAGCTGTGGCATATCAAGAAGCTGATTAAACAGCATTATCATTACACAGGTGCACCTTGCGCTGGGGACAATAAAAAGCCACTTTAAAATGTGCAGTTTTGTCACACAACCCAAGGCCACAGATGTCTCAAGTTTTGAGGGAGTGTGCAATTGGCATGCTGAATACAGGAATGTCCACCAGAGTTTTCCCACCTGAGAATTCAATGTTAATTGAATCAATAATGTTAATTGTTCAATAAGCCGCCTCCAACATCATTTTAGAGAATTTGGCAGTATGTCCAACCGGCCTCACAACCGCAGACCACGTGTATGGCGTCATGTGGGTGAGCGGTTTGCTGATGTCAACATTGTGAACAGAGTGCCCCATTGGGGCGGTGGGGTTATGGTATGGGAAGGTATAAGCTACGGACAATGATCAAAACTGCATTTTATCGATGGCAATTTGAATGCACAGAGATACCGTGACGAGATCCTGAGGCCCATTGTCGTGCCATTCATGCGCCGCCATCACCTCATGTTTCAGCATGATAATGCACAGCCCCATATCGCAAGGATCTGTACATAATTCCTGGAAGCTGAATATGTCCAAATTCTTCCATGGCCTGCATACTCACCAGACATGTTACCCATTGAGCATGTTTGGGATGCTCTGGATCAACGTGTACGACAATGTTCCAATGCCCGGCAATATCCAGCAAGTTCTCACAGCCATTGAAGAGGAGTGGGACAACATTCAAAGGCCACAATCAACAGCCTGATCAACTCTTTGCGAAGGAGATGTATCACGCTGCATGAGGCAAATGGTGGACACACCAGATACTGACTGGTTTTCTGATCCACATCCCTACCTTTTTTAAAGATATCTGTGACCAACAAATGCATATGTGAATTCCTAGTCATGTGAAATCAATAGATTAGGGCCTAAAGAATGTATTTAAATTGACTGACTTCCTTATATGAACTGTAACGCAGTAAAATATTTGAAATTGTTGCAAGTTGCATTTATATTTTTGTTCAGCATAATAAGCATGCACCCATTTAAGAAAATGACTCTAAAAACTGTTAAATCCCTGTGGACTGATGAAGAATTTAACAATTGTATGGTTGAGAGTGATGAGGGAAAATAAATGGCAAATAAGTCTGGCTGCACAACCGATTGGGAAACGTACTGTAAATTGAGAAATAATGTGACTAAACTTAACAATATGAAGAAGAAACTTTACTATGAAACAAAGATAAATTATATAAAGAACAATAGTAAACAGCAAATGAAATTTTTGGCAGAAAGGCGAACTCAGCTCCATTCATTAAATCAGATGGCTCATTCATCACAAAACCCACTGATATTGCCAACTACTTTAATTATTTTTTTCTTTGGCAAGATTAGCAAATTTAGACATGACATACCAACAACATACTGAACCGACACTTCTATGCATAACTGACCAAATAATGAAAGACAAGCATTGTAATTTTGAATTCCGTAAAGTGAGTGTGGAAGAGGTGAAAACATTGTTGTTGTCTATCAACAATGACAAGCCACCTGGGTCTGACAACTTGGATGGAAAATTACTGAGGATGATAGCGGATAACATTGCCACTTCTATTTGCCATTTCTTTAATCTAAACCTACAGGAATGTGTGTGCCCTCAGGCCCGGAGGGAAGAAAAAGTCATTCCGCTACCCAAGAATAGCAAAGCACCCTTTACTGGCTCAAACAGCTGACCAATCAGCCTGCTACCAACCCTTAGAAAACTTTTGGAAAAAATAGTGTTCGACCAGATACAATGCTATTTCACAGTAAACAAATTAACAAATTAACAGCAGACTTTCAGCAAGTGCGTTCAACATGTAGGGGGCACTTACACAAATTACAGTTACAGTTCATATAAGGAAATCATTCAAATTGAAATAAATTAATTAGGGCCTAATCCACAATCTTTTTATTTTCGATTTCTCTCAGCTAATCATCAGACAATCTTTGAATTTGTTGCATGTTGCGTTTATATTTTTGTTCAGTGTAAATCTTGTAAGGAATAATGTGGAAATTGAGTCACCCTGGATTGTAAACTGTCATGATTAAAATATATTGATACAACAGTAGCTAAGATGGGGAGAGCTCTGTCCATAATAAAGAGCAGCTCTGCTTTCTTAACATTGCTATCAACAAGGCAGGTCCTACAGGCCATAGTTTTGTCGCACCTTGACTACTGTCCAGTCTTGTGGTCAGGTGCGACAAAGAGGGACTTAGAAAAATTACAATTGGACCTCAAATGCAGTGGCAGCCCGTCATTCAGGGATTTTTTTTGCACAGGCTTGCCTGTTTTGCATGTTATTTTGGCATTAATACGTGTCACATATCAGTTTGTAAACAATGTAAAAATATATATATCACTAAGTTAATAAAGCCGCATACAAACATGGTCTCTTTTTTGTTTTCTTGAGTAAGGCAGCTCCAAAATGCAGGTGTTTCAGCCTAGCTCAGTGCTTTCTGTGGTAGTGGGGCAAGCCAGCAGACAATACGGAGCGTTGGGTCCCTTGGGTGCTGCCATAGAGTTGGGTGCTGCCATAGAGTTACATTAGAAGTTCCCATCCAAGAAGGCTAAAGGTCATTGGCCACAGATAAAATGACATCAAATCACGTAATATGTACAGTAGCTTTGATTGGACTGATCATGTCAATATCATACTTTGAAAATCTTAGCTAGCAGTCATCATCATGAATCAAGTCGACAATCCAGTGGAAAATCCTTTAAAATCCTTGTCATGTGAAGAGAAATTATAGATAAAATGTATTGGTGCTCATCAGCCATTGGACATAAACATTACACAACAAGTTGGAAATCGCAAATTCAACAATGAGTGGTTTGGAAGGAATCAGTGACCGTGGCTAACGTTAACTGCAAGCATTACAAAGCTATCACTAGCCTGTTTTTCAGTGAAGTGGGTGTGTGGTCCCAAATATGGGATTAAGGGACTCTATTCCAACTTTAAAATGATAAACATTAAACTTTGACCATGCTGTCAATGAAGCATGATTTGTGCCGTGCTCAATACAACTGTTAACTTGGAACAGCGAAAACGTGCCTTCAGTGAGTTCAAGACAACTGGAACGTCGGGAATAAAGGAGCTCTGACTGGGAAAATACGTTTTGAACGGTCATCCAACTCGGAATTGTAAATCCGGCCTCTTTCTAGATCTATGACCTGAAGATCAATGACGTCATCATGATTCAACCTTGTTTGTTTCTGAGTTCCCAGTTGTTTTGAAAGCAGCATAAATCCAGAGAATGCCAGACTTTGATGACAAAATTTGCCCACAAAGGACCACCTTCCTGTTCAAGTGAGCACAGCACAACAAGGTGAGTCCAAAGATGTATTGTATGCTGCTGCATAAATTATGTAATATGCCAGGGAGATATGTATACTGTAGCTAAGAAAGTAATACTAAGTGTATGTTGTGTAGTAAGATGTTAGTAGCCCATGTGCCTCACCCTAATAATTTGGTCTCTTTACTCTTTACTTTAATTTTGCCTACTGTTCTGACTTAGTGGGGCACATGTAGCCTATAACCTATTTTAGAGAAATATTGAATATTGTAAGAGCTTTCATTGTCTGCTTATATGCCCCCTTTATTTATCCTAAGGTTATGACTTGGTGTACAAGGAAAGCCCTGTAAGAACGGCCCATGTTCTGAATTCTGTCGTTGTACATTTCAAAAGTGCTAAACAAATAGTTATATTGACTACCTCCATCCTAGCTCGCTCATTAATGTCTTAATCGAAATTACGGATTGCCTCTTATCCGCTTGTCATCCCCTTATGCCATAGTTTGTACATCTCAATTGTTATTAGAAACCACATTTGTTAAAGCAAGTCAGCCATATCAGCTTTCTGTTAAAGGCAGTAAATGAGGCTGAATGAACTGGCTCCACTGAAAGCCAAGTGTAGCAGTGGTAAGATGTTGGGACTGCTGTTGGGACAGTTTATGTAGGCCGTTTATGGGCACCGTTTGTCACTGTTATAGTGGAATTAATGTATTGTTTAGTGTTGTGTACTGGCTTTGCTGGCATGCATCCCACTTTCTTTCTTTGCCCCACCAAGATTTACATGCTACTGCTTAAATGTACACGGAGAGCTAACATTAATAATTAGCATGTCAATCTCTCCTGGCTCAAAGTAGAGGAGAGATTGACTTCATCACTACTTGTGTTCGTGATAAGTATTGGCATGTTGAATGCACCGAGCTGTCTGTTTAAACTACTAGCACAAAGCTCAGACACTCATGCATATCCCACAAGACATGCCAGCAGAGGTCTCTTCGCAGTCCCCAAGTCCAGAACAGACTATAGGAGGCACACAGTACTATATAGAGCAATGACTACATGAAACTCCACATCAAGTAACTCATGCAAACATTGCAATCAGATAAAACAACTGATAAAAATATACCTTATGAAACAGCGGAGACTGTGAAGAGACACACACACACAGGCACAGACACACACATGATAACATACACACTATACACACACGTATACATATATTTTGTTTTCTAGATATGTGGTAGTAGAGTAGTGGCCTGAGGGAACACACTTAATTTGTTGCAAAATGTTTTTAATTGTTTATAACTGCCTTAATGCTGGACTCCAGGAATATTATCTTCTGCTTTGGCAGCAGCTAATGGGGATCCATAATAAATACAAATATTTACATTTGATTCATTTAGCAGACACTCTTATCCAGAGCGAAATACAGGAGCAATTAGAGTTAAGTGTCTTGCTCAAAGGCACATCAACAGATTTTTCACCTAGTTGGCTCAGAGAATCAACCCAGTGACTTGTCACTTACTGGACCAACGCACTTAACAGCTAGGCTACCTGCCGCCCCAGCTTCTCAGCATTGCCAGGCCTATATTTCAAACCATGACAAACAAAACGAATCTGTTCCAGTTGATCAACTCTAATTATTAATATTTACCTAGCTTGTATTGTTAACCTCAACAAATACTCAAATATTCCCAGGTACCAATCACACAACTTCACACAGTAAATTAAGAAAACAGAACAACATACAATATTGATATCAAACATTGTGTACAATAAAGCTGTGACATCACATAGGGGTTCACCATGACATGTACATGTTTCTTTATTGCAGAAGATGCATTGTAATGTTGGAATCTCATTTATTTTGCTATGTCAATCATATCTCTTTAAACTGTTTTATTGCACTTTTTTGCTCATTCTTTAGGTGGTTCCCGGTATGCTTTGCGCCACAGGGACAGTTCAGGTGTTACAGGTGGACAGCGAATGTCTGTCACAGACACCTTGAAGAGTGAGAGAGGGGGTTGAGGAGGGGGAGGAGATGTAAGTCATCATTGGTGGTATGTGTTTGGTGGGGGCAGATGTAAAAAATTGTCCCTTTCCATTTTTCCTCCTTAACCTGCTCTCGATTATAAAATCTAAATCAATAATAATACTTGCAATTTTTTCTTAGAAAACAGACGAACAGGAATAATGACAATGCTTTATGTAATTCAGCTGGTGAAAGAAAGTCCTCCAGCTTTTTTTTTAATCGGAGCTGTTTCTTTTTTCTTTCTTAATTTTTTCTTAATGATTTTGTCCTACTGTCTGTGACTGTAACTTTAACTGTGCTGCTCTCCCTACCCTCATGTCCGTAGGGTGGGTTTATCAGGAGCAGGATGTCTGCATCCACGCCCTTATGTGTGTCGTCGCCACCCCCGCTGGGTCCGGTCTCATACGGTGGTGACCCTCATGACCACCTCGCGGTTGGATGTGGGTCTGATGTGAGGGTTGCTGGGCCTCAGCTGGCTGAGGATGTGCAGGATGGTGTAGCCACAGTGGTGGTTGAGAATAGTCCTAACACGCTGGCCTGTCCGGCCCACCCTGACAGCTGTGGGGAGGGTTTCGTGGGGAGGGTTTCGCCCCCCACGCCCCCCACACTTGCCGCTGGAGCTGATGGGGTCGCCCAGGTCCTTGGCTTTCTCATAGTTCAGTACTTTCCACTGCTGGTTCACTGCCTGCCAGCGCTTAAAGATCCGGTATACTGACGATCCCTCGTGGATTATAAGGCCTGGAGAAAGAATCCAGACAGACATGAAAATTAGGGAGGAGTAAGAGAGAGAGTGAGAGAAAGAGGGAGAAGAGAGAGAGCACAGGTATGAAAGTGAGAGAAGCATGAGTGATACAAGTGGTAGGAGAAAGAGAGACGGTGAATAGAAGAGAGATGGAGGGAGGCAAGCAGACAGAGAGACGGTGAATAGAAGAGAGATGGAGGGAGGCAAGCAGACAGAGAGACGGTGAATAGAAGAGAGATGGAGGGAGGCAAGCAGACAGAGAGACGGTGAATAGAAGAGAGATGGAGGGAGGCAAGCAGACAGAGAGACGGTGAATAGAAGAGAGATGGAGGGAGGCAAGCAGACAGAGAGACGGTGAATAGAAGAGAGATGGAGGGAGGCAAGCAGACAGAGAGAGGTGAAAGATTGCAGAATGTGGATGGCCAGACAAAGAGGGAAACAGATGAAAGGACGCAGAGACGGGAGAGAAAGTAAGAAAAAAAACTATTTCAAGCAGAAAGTATCATAGGCTACCTTTGCACAAGTGTGCTGTAAATATTTAAACAGTCTGGATTTTCAAGGCACTTCAGAAGTGGTTGTACATTTTCAGCTGAGACATATCACACAGGCTCACTGAGGCTAGGACCTCTCACTTACATTCTCTAACACACACACCTCAAGTCTTACTGGAACACTGGAACGTTTCAACCCCCATTCCTACATTCAAACTCTGGGAGCATGGAAGTATTCTCTTTTCTTTTCATACGCAACTCTACACATCATACCTGCAATTGCAATCACAAAACCGTATGTTTATCTTTGACAGTATGTCAGTGAGGTCTACGTCATACAACCATCTAGCTCACCTATGCAAACGATATCCATGAAGCCGTACATGCCATAGCAGATCTGGAAGAGCAGGTCCTGGCGCTGCCACTTGGCCGAGGGGCTGAAGGACGACCACACCAGCCAGGAGATGCTGGCGATGAGGAACAGAGAACCCAGCATAATGGCTGCTATCTGCACCTTCTCTATCACAGTCAGAGAGATGGCTTGCCACTGGAGAGAGTGAGGGGGAGGTTGAGGGAGAGGGGATGGGGGAGAGAGAGAGAGAGAGAGAAAGAGAGAAGTAGAGAGACAAAGAGGGGGGTTGGAGGGAGAGAGGAGAGGCGGCGGATCAATGTGTGTCTTTTTGGTGGAGATAATTATCTGTGCACTGATGTCATGCAGCCACAGGCAAGAAGATTTGTTTTGTTATATTTGTAAGTATTTTGGGAGCATTCGAGTGGGACGATATGCTTAGCATCCACACAAAACATTAGATTTGATATGGAACTCCTGAGGAGGGGACAGTACTTGTAGACACACAAAAACACACAAGCACACATGCATACACACACAGACACACACTGTACCTGCAGTGGGTTCTTAGTGCTGATGGCAAGGACCTGGTACTTGAAGTAGCAGAGCTCACAGCTCCAGGAGCCTCTCTCGCTGATCCAACGGATGAGGCAGGGCTGGTGGGTACAGCGCACAGATCCATCACAGCGACACGGGCTCAGCAACTCCCCCTGCAGGAGACAGAGAAGGAAAACAGAGACAGTATTCTGTTAAATCTCTCTATATATCTCCTGAAGGCATGGACAACAACTCCAATATTTTGATCCTAGACTTTTGATCCATACCAGCACTAGAATACCTGATTCAGCTAAGCATGGTGTGGATGATTACTAGATTTGTTGAATCCAGTCTGTTAGTAAAGGGTTGCTATAAGCCTGCAAACCCTGGGACCAGGCACTACCCAGCTAACAATTCTAGCACAGGAGACTGCTGAAGGGAGGACGCCTCATAATAATGGCTGGAATGGAGTGAATGGAATGGTATCAAACACATGGAAACCATGTGTTTTATGAGCTCGATACCATTCCATTAATTCCATTCCAGCCATTATTATGACCCCGTCCTCCCCAAGGTGCCACCAACTTCCTGTGAATTCTAGAGAGAGAGAACATTTTTGTAATGTTACCCATAATGCTCCCCTAATGTTTGAGTGTCCAGTTTAGCAATTGTTAAGGGAACATTCTATCTATGTTAGCAAAAACCTTCTGAGAACATTTCCATATAACTTATCTAGAATGTGGTTACAATGTTCTCAGAATAAACAACATTAATGTCGTAGACATTTTATGGGACGTTGCAAGAACATTCCTGTGTGCAGTTTTCTAAGTGTTAGGAGAATATTCCATCAATGTCACAAACTACTAAAGTATGTGGACACCTGCTTGTCGAACATCTCAGGGATCTGTGCAGGCCAGTCAAGTTCTTCCACACCGATCTCGACAAACTATTTCTATATGGACCTCGCTTTGTGCACGGGGGCATTGTCATTCTGGAACAGGAAAGGGCCTTCCCCAAACTGTTGCCACAAAGTTGGAAGCACAGAATCGTCTAGAATGTCATTGTATGCTGTAGAGTTTCATTCACTGGGACTAAGGGGCCTAGCCCGAACCATGAAAATCTGCCCCAAACCATTATTCCTCCTCCACCAAACTTTACAGGTGGCAAATTGGGGCGGCAGGGTAGCCTAGTGGTTAGAGCGTTGGACTAGTAACCTGAGGTTGCAAGTTCAAACCCCTGAGCTGACAAGGTACAAATCTGTCGTTCTGCCCCTAAACAGGCAGTTAACCCACTGTTCCTAGGCCGTCATTGAAAATAAGAATTTGTTCTTAACTGACTTGCCTAGTCAAATAAAGGTAAAAAACATTTTTTGGGGGGGCAGGTAGTGTTTTTCCTGGCATCCGCCAAACCCAGATTTCGCCAAACCCAAATTCACCCAACTGCCAGTTAGTGAAGCGTGATTCATCACTCCAGTGAACGCATTTCCACGAGCTTTACACCACTCCGGCCGACACTTGGCATTGCGCATGGTGATCTCAGACTTGTGTGCGGCTGCTCGGTCATGGAAACCCAATTCATGAAGCTCCCAACGAACAGTTCTTGTGCTGACGTTGCTTTCAGAAGCAGTTTGGAACTTGGTAGTGAGTGTTGCATCTAAGGAGAGACGCACTTCAGCACTCGCCGGTCCCGTTCTGTGAGCTTGTGTGGCCTACCACTTTGTTGCTGAGCTGTTGTTGCTCCTAGTTTTTTCCACTTCACAATAACAGCACTTACAGTTGACCGGGGCAGCTTTAGCAGGGCAGCAATTGGACGAACAGACTTGTTGGAAAGGTGTCATCCTATGAAGGTGCCACTTTGAAAGTCACGGAGCTTGGAGATTGCATAGCAGTGTGCCCAATTTTATATATCTGTCAGAAATGGGTGTGGCTGAAATAGCCGAATCCACTAATTTGAAGGGATGTCCACATACTTTTCTATATACAGTGTACATAGAACATGGTTGCCATGTTCTCAGAACTTAAAATATTAAAGTTCTAGACACGTTTCATGGGAACATTTGTACATTTGTGCATCAGTTGTCAGTTGTCAGGACATCCCCTGATTTTCTACATTGTAGAATAATAGTGGAGACATCAAAACTATGAAATAACACATATGGAATCATGTAGTAACCAAAAAAGTGTTATATTTGAGATTCTTCAAATAGCCACCCTTTGCCTTGATGACAGCTTTGCACACTCTGCATTCTCTCAACCAGCTTCACTTGGAATGTTTTTCCAACAGTCTTGAAGGAGTTCCCACGTATGCTGCGCACTTGTTGGCTGCTTTTCCTTCACTCTGCACCCTAACTCATCCCAAAACATCTCAATTGGGTTGAGGTCAGAAATTGTGGAGGCCAGGTCATCTGATACAGCACTCCATCACTCTCCTTCTTGGTCAAATAGCCCTTACACAGCCTGGAGGTGTGCTGGGTCATTGTCCTGTCGAAAAACAAATGATAGTCCCACTAAGCCCAAACCAGATGGGATGTCATATCGCTGCAGAATGCTGAGGTAGCCATGCTGGTTAAGTGTGCCTTGAATTCTAAACAAATCAGACAGTTCCAGCAGCAAAGCACACCCACACCATAACACCCCCTACTCCATGCTTCACGGTGGGAACTACACATGCAGAGATCATTCGTTCACCCACACAGCATCTCACAAAGACACAGTGGTTGGAACCAAAAATCTCCCATTTGGACTCGAGACCAAAGGACAAATTTCCATTGATCTAATGTCCATTGCTCGTGTTTCTTGGCCCAAGCAAGTCTCTTCTTATTATAGGTGTCCTTCAGTAGTGGTTTCTTTGCAGCATTTCGACCATGAAGGCCTGATTCACATTGTCTCCTCTGAACAGTTGATATTGAGATGTGTCTGTTACTTGAACTCTGTGAAGCATTTATTTGGGCTGCAATTTCTGAGGCCTGTAACTCTACTGAACTTACCCTCTGTAGCAGAGGAAACTCTGGGTCTTCCTTTCCTGTGGCGGTGCTCATGAGAGCCAGTTTCATCATAGCTCTTGATGGTTTTTGCGACAGCACTTGAAGAAACTTTCAAAGTTCTTGAAATTTTCCAGATTGACTGACCTTCAAGTCTTAAAGCAATGATGGACTGTCGTTTCTCTCTTTATTTGAGCTGTTCTTGCCATAATAGGGACTTGGTCTTTTACCAAACAGGGCTATCTTCTGTATATCCCCTCTACCTTGTCACAACACAACTGATTGGCTCAAACGCATTACAATGGAAAGAAATTCCACTATTGAACTTTTAACAAGGCACAGCTGTTAATTGAAATGCATTCCAGGTGACTACCTCATGAAGCTGGTTGAGAGAATGCCAAGCGGGTGCAAAGCTGCCATCAAGGCAAAGGGTGGGTAAAATATTTGTTTATTTGTTTAACACTTTTTTTTGGTTACTACATGATGTGTTATTTCATAGTTTTGATGTCTTCACTATTATTATACAATGTAGAAAATAGTAAAAAATAAATATAAACCCTTGAATGGGTAGGTGTTGACCAGTAGTGTATTTGGCTATATCCTGTACCTCTTGTGGCATGAACATTTATTTTCACGTTTTGCAATGTAAGAATTCTCATAAAAGCGATCAAAGTGAATTCGAGTTGCCTCTTCGTTAATTCTCCTGCCCCCACAAAAAACATAATGTGATAAAGTAGATTTTCAGCCAGGGCCTAATATTCAGCACCCCTGATGAATTTATATACATTTTCCAAAATTATAGAAGTACTGCTTTGTTCAGAAATAAATTAAATCATTCAAAATAGCCTACTACACCATGAGAAGGCCTATAATTTAGCCACAGAGGATCAATAGCTTTTTTTAAAAAATTGCCTAGCTGTTGATTGTAGCCCAATAACAAGGAATAGCCTACAGTCGGGAACGCGCTGCATATCTGTCAGTAATTTTTTTTTTTTAAATACGTTTTTCCGCAATATTTCTAATACAATCATTGGCGACCAATCATTCATTCATTATTTTTTTAAAGCATATTAATTTCCCATGAATGCGTGTCACATACCAGTTTGCAAACAATGTACAAAATAAAATAAAAAAATAAACATAATTGAGTTAATAAAGCCACATACAAACATGGTCTAATGTTTGCTTTCTTGAGTAAGGCAGCTCGAAAATGCAGGCGTTTCAGCCTAGCTCAGTGCTGTCTGTGATGGTGGGGTTGGAAGGGAAATACGGAGCATAGGGGTTGGCCATGTTCTCTAGTTGCACCATGATTGGCTCAGTGTTCTGTCAGTCATGGGGACACTATGTCACCGCAAAATCAACAGGGAGAGCTCGAAAATTTAAGCCTCTTGGGTGCTGCCATAGAGTTACATTAGAAGTGGCCATTAAAGTAGGCTCAATGTCATTGACCACAGATAAAATTATGTCCAATCATGTTATATGTACAGTAGATTTGATTGGACTGATCATGTCAACATCATACTTCCAAAATTTTAGCTTGCAAGCTTGAAGTCATCATCAAGAATCAAGTCGACAATCTACTGGCAAATCCTTTTCAACCCTTGTCATATGAAGAGAAATTATGAAGAGAAGTTATAGATAAAATGTATCGGTGCTCATTGGCCATTGGACATAAACATTACACAACAAGTTGGAAATCACAAATTCAACAATGAGTGGTTTGGAAGGAATCTATGGCTAACTGCAAGCATTGCAAAGCAAACACTAGCCTGCTATTCAGTGGATTGGATGTTTGGTCCAAGTCCGGGTTGAATTATTATTATTATTTTATTTTTATTGAACCTTTATTTAACTAGGCAAGTCAATTAAGAACAAATTCTTATTTATAATGACGGCCTAACCCGGCCAAACCCGGACGATGCTGGGCCGATTGGGCGCTGCACTATGGGACTCCCAATCACGGCCAGGTGTGATACAGCCTGGATTTCAACCAGGAACTGTAGTGACGCATCTTGCACTGAGATGCCAGACCACTGCACCACTCGGGAACCCTCAAGGGTCTCTTTTCCAAGCTTAAAAGGATAAACATTCAACATTGGCCGTGCTGTCATTCCAGCCGCTTTCAAAACAACTGGAAACTCTGGAGAATCTGACTTCAGTTGAGTTCATGACAGCTCTGAAATTGGGAAAAACCGAGCTCCGACTGGGAAAATACATTTTGAATGGTCATCCAACTCACAATTCCAAGTCGGGATCTGGGCCTCTTTCTAGAGCTCTGACTTCAAATCAAATCAAATTGTATTTGTCACATGCGCCAAATACAACAGGTGTAGACCTTACCGGGAAATGCTTACTTACAAGCCCATAACCAACAATGCATTTTTTCAAAAAATAAGAGTTAAGAAAAAAGTTGTTACTAAATAAACTAAAGTAAAAAATAAAAGAGCAACAATGAAATAACAATTACAAGGCTATACACAGGGGGTACCAGTACCGAGTCAATGTGCGGGTGTACAGGATCACTAACATCATGATTCAATCTTGTTTTTCCAAGATCCCAGTTGTCTTGAAAACACCATAAATCCAGAGAATGCCAGACTTTGATGACAAAGTTTAATGACAAAATTTGCCCCACACGAAGGACTGCAGCAACACCTTCCTGTTCAAGTGAGCACAACAAGGTGAGTCCAAATATGTCCTAGCTCATTAATTAATGTCTTAATCGAAATTACGGATTGCCTTTTATCCGCTCGTCGTCCCCTTATGCCATAGTTTGTACATCTCAATTCTCAGTAGAAACCACATTTGTTTAGGCAAGTCAGACTTTTTTTAAAGGCAATTAATACGGCTGAATTAACTGTTTCGTTGCAAGACAAGGCAGCTATAATAGTGGTAAGGCATTGGAACGGCTGTTGGGACTCTGCTGTTGGGACAGCTTTATGTAGGCCCTAACAGCTTGCGGGCACCGTTTTTCACTGTTATAGTCTAATGAATGTATTGTTTAGTGTTGTGTTGTGTTGTGCAGTGACTTTGCTGGCATGTATAAAAAAATAATAATGGGAGTTTGCCCCACCAAGATTTTTCCATATTTTGTTACATTACAGCCTTATTCTAAAATGTATTAAATTGTTATTTTCCTTCATTAATCTACACACAATACCCCTTAATGACTAATCAAAAAAACACAAAACTGAAATATCCCATTTACATAAGTATTCAGACCCTTCACTGAGTACTTTGTTGAAGCACCTTTGGCAGCGATTACAGCCTCAAGTCTTCTTGGGTATGACGCTACATGCTTGGCACACCTGTATTGGGGGAGTTTCTCCCATTCTTCTCTGCAGATCCTCTCAAGCTCTGTCAGGTTGGATGGGGAGCTTCGCTGCACAGCCATTTTCAGGACGTTCCAGAGATGTTAGATCGGGTTCAAGTCTGGGCTCTGGCTGGCCCACTCAAGGACATTCAGAGACTTGTCCCGAAGCCACTCCTGCATTGTCTTGGCTGTGTGCTTAGGGTCGTTGTCCTATTGGATGGTGAACCTTCACCCCAGTCTGAGGTCCTGAGCTCTCTGGAACAGGTTTTCATCAAGTATCTCTCTGTACTTTGCTCCATTCATCTTTCCCTTGATCCTGACTAGTCTCCTAGTCCCTGCCACTGAAAAACATCCCCACAGCATGATGCTGCCACCCCCACGCTCCACCGTAGGGATGGTGACAGGTTTCCTCCAGACGTGAAGCTTGACATTCAGGCCAAAGAGTTCAATCTTAGTTTCATCAGACCAGTGCTCGACCTGTTTGGTGGAGCACTGCAGAGATGGTTGTCCATCTCGAAGATTCTCCCATCTCCACAGAGGAACTCTGGAGCTCTGTCAGAGTGACCATCGGGTTCTTGGTCACCTCCCTGACCAAGGCCCTTCACCCCCAATTGCTCAGTTTGGCCGGGCAGCCAGCTCTATGAAGAGTCTTAGTGGTTCCAAACTTCTTCCATTTAAGAATGATGGAGGCCACTGTGTTCTTGGCGACCTTCAATGCTGTAGAAATGTTTTGGTACCCTTCCCCAGATCTGTGCCTCGACACAATCCTGTCTCGGAGCTCTACGGACAACTCCTTCGACCTCATGGCTTGGTATTCGCTCTGACATGCACTGTCAACTGTGTGACCTTATATAGACAGGTGTGTCCCTTCCAAATCAAGTCCAATCAATTGAATTTACCACAGGTGAACTCCAATCAAGTTGCAGAAACATCTCAAGGGTGATCAATGTAACCAGGATGCACCTGAGCTCAATTTAGAGTCTCATGGCAAGGGTTCTGATTACATATATTTTTTTTTTATACATTTGCAGAAGAAAACCCAGTTTTTGTTTTGTCATTATGGGTTATTGTGTGTAATTTGATGAGTAAAATGTTTTATTTAATCAATTTTAGAATAAGGCTGTAACAAAATGTGGGGAAAGTCATGGGGTATGAATACTTTCCGAATACACTGTACATGCTAAAATCAGCACTGAATCCAATCGAGGGATAACACAGGGTGGAAAGCATGGCTAATGCTGAAAAGAGAAGACTCTATGCTGTAGGCTACCAAAATATTTGATCAACTTATATTATTTTACAAAAGAGAGAGATATAGGCTTTTGGCACGTGTACATCGGCCATCACCAGCGAGTGAGTTGCGCATCATTGGGTGAGTCAGTGAAACTGGAAACCATTTTTAAGACTATAATTTCCTCCTCAGATTTTATCCTACAATGTGTGTCTTCACACAGCTAGGCCTAGGCTATTGATGGATTCAAGACAAGGTCGTTTTTATTGATCTCAATTTCTCAGTTTGTCAGTCAATGTAGCCTGGCAATTGGATAATTTTTGAGGTATTAAAAAAGATTCTGCCATTGTCTCCAGACATGTAAAATGACGTATAATTGCATGAAATGCATTTATAAAAGGCCAACATTTTCCCAGACCGTGGGCTAATAAAAATGTTCCCCATGTTTGCAACTTCTGTAGGTGCCTCTACTCTACTGTTCTATGCAACTACTCAAATGTGATGATATGCATGCAATGCTTTATTATAAAGGTGATTTAGTTTTTTTCATGCGTTCCGGTACCTCAGCACTCCCGAGGTCACCGCCCTCTCACGTTCACTTTTTGTTCCGGCACCTCCCGATTTACAAATTAAGCACTGGGGATACTCTCTCTCTCACACACACACACACACACACACACACACACACACACACACACACACACACACACATATACACACACACACACACACACAGTGTTTTTAACGTACATATTTGACACATTTTGACAGACATGATTACATTGTGCATGGTAATTTTTTACAGTAATTATTGGAATAGTATTTTTATTGGAATTTCACAATTGTCTCCCACATTAAGAGATACAGTAACAAAGATCAAATAAGAATAACAAAGAACAAAAATTTAATTAACAGAGACAGAAATTAAACAAATTTTTAAATAAAGGAATTATGTGAAATACATGGAACATACAGTGTAATCCTGAGACATTCTAAGAAAATCCTTGCAGCATAATCCTTGCAGCATAATAGCTGATAAATCAGGTTCTAGGTAAATAAAATAATGTCCCCAAACTTTGTAGAACTTGTCTATTTTAGAATGTAATGTACAAGTCAAATATTCAAATGGAACCCATTCAAATATTATCTTACGCCAATCTTTAATAGAAGAGACCTTGTCACTAATCAACTGTAAGAGGATGTTTTTCCTCGCTGCGAAGGTAAGGATGTTGTAAAGCCTCCTCTTACCCACAGAAGTAACATGCCTATTAGGGAGACCCAACAGTAAAGTTACTGGGTCCAATTCTAGGTCGGCCCTAGGATTTCTTGAAGAACATTAGACCAGTACCTTTGTACTTTGGAACAATGTGTTAGGTTGCCTGTATCAGTTTTACATTTGAGACACTGAGGAGAAGAGGAAGAGCATGCTAAAAGCATGTATGTGATTCAGGGATCTATGCAATATGTGTATTATTCTTAATTGGATTGCTCTAGTACGATTACAGATCTTGTTTTTGCATATCGCCAAATGTCCTCCCATGTCACCTCGTCAATAGTAGCAGACAATTCTTTCTCCCACACTCGCTTGACCCCCTGTGTGTTAACAGTAGAAAAGGACCTTAAAGCATCATAAAATACACTTACAGACATTTTCCTTTGTAAGAAAAAAAACATTATTTCAATGACAGACACATCAGGGTTGCCAATCAAGGTGGTGCTCTTCAAAATATAATGTCCAACTTGTAGAAAGCAGAAAAAGTCCTGCTTTGGGAGTCACTGTTTCTCATCTGCTCAAATTACAATAACATCTTATCAGTAAATAAATGATTTTGTCTGCCTAAACCCTTATTAAACCAAATGTTAAAGCCAGCATCCAGCAATCCTGGTCCAAAATATGGGTTGTTAAGAATCAGGGTAAGAGCAGAGGTTAGTTTGGACCTTCCCAAAAAATGTTGAACTGACCTCCATGCTTTGAGTGTATTAAGTGTGATGGGATTATTGCAGAAATCTTTTACAGATTTGAAGCTTCTGAAAAATAAAAGATTATGCAAGTTTTTTTTTGTTGAAAAATAAGTCTTAATATCTAACCAAATAGAGGCGTCATCACTTGTAATCCAGTCAGAAATATAACTTAAGTGGGCATACCATTGATAAAACCTCATATTGGGCAGATCCAAGTCCCCATAGAACTTTAACCAGCCTTTTAAATATCTTATTACCTTATTGGAAAGTACGACTGGGATCATTTCGATTGGGTAAAGTAGTCTAGGTAAAATATTCATTTTCAACAGGGATATTCTATCCAATAATGAAATCGGAAGAGAGTTCCAGCACTCCAGATCCTGTCTTATTGTGTCAAATTATGGAACAAAATTGGCTTTGTACATTTGCTAGAATTTTGGAGTTACAAAAATACCCAGATACATTAAACCTGAGGGAGACCATTTTAAAAGGAAAGGGGGGAGCGGTAGTAGGTACAAAGCTAAAACTACCAAGTGGCATAGCCTCTGATTTAGTTAATCTTGTAGCCTGGGAATACACTGAATAATTCAATAATATTAACAAGAGATGTAATTGAAGTCTCAGGGCTAGAGATGAATATCAAAACATCATCAGCATACAAGCTTATTTTATGATGAATGTCACCAATGAGCAGACCCTATATAGCGTGCGTTACTCTGATGGCCTCGGCCAGCGAGCGCAAATAGGAGAGGGGACAAAAGACAGCCCTGTCTAGTACCTCTGTGTGTGGAGAAGCTATTTGACCTTAGCCCATTAGTAAGGACATCAGCCTGAGGGTCATCATATAAAACCTTAACACATTCTATAAAGTTGTCACCTAGACTAAATTTAGTCAGTGCAAAGAATAGGTAAGACCACTCCACACGGTCAAATGCTTTTTCAGCATCTACGGAGAGCACAAGACCATCCACAACACTTTGTTGATAGGTTTGAATAACATTAAGAACTTGAAAAATATTAAGAAGCCGCCTGACATTATTACATGAGTTATTTCCCCTAATGAAGCCATTTTGGTCCCCTTTCACAATTAGTGGCAATAAGTCCTCTCGTCGTGCAGCAAGGATTTTAGATAGCAATTTTCTATCCACGTTCAGAAGGGCAATAGGTCTGTACGAGGAACAAGACTCTGGGCATTTCCCCTTTTTGAGAATAAGTGATATGTTAGCTTCCCTCAGAGTTGGATCAAGGATCAGGCCATGGAACTCTTTATAGAACTCACTACAAAACCTGTCTGGTCCTGGTGCCCTGCCATTTTGGGGCGGCAGGTGGTTAGAGAGTTGGACTAGTAACTGAAAGGTTGCATGATCAAATCCCCAAGGTAAAAATGTGTTGTTCTGCCCCTGAAAGAGGCAGTTAAACCACTGTTCCTAGGCTGTCATTGAAAATAAGAATTTGTTCTCAACTAACTAACTGACTTAGTTAAAGAAGGATACATTTAAAAAAAAATTTTTTTTTGCAGATTCTCAATTGCAAACATGAATTCTACCTTGGAAATAAGGGCATTAAGGAGAGAGCTTTGTTCTTCGGAAATAGTAGGGAGCTCAATCTTAGAAAATAAGTCCTCCATTAGTTTGGGTGCATCATTTGCCAGTTCTGAGGCATAAAGATTTGCAAAACATTTCTTAAATTACTAATTTATCGATTTATTTTAATATAAATGGTTGCCATCAGAATCAGTAATAGAAACAGTTGAATGGGAGTCTACTTTCTTTTTAGCTAGGCATGCCAAATATCTTCCTGGTTTATCGCCATGTTCATAAAGCTTTTGCCTGACAAATCTTATTTTCTTTTCAGCATCCTGTGTTAGGAGAGAGTCCAACGTTGAGCGCTGCTCAATAGGCCATAATTGATTTTAGCCCAGTAGGCCAGACATATTCCTACGTTCAAGGAGCTTTCCATTTTGATTGGGTTATTTTGCCTAAAAACCTATAGAAAAATTTAAAAAACAACTATGCATCTCTGCCCAGCCTAGCAAGAGTGGCCAAACGGGTGTTAAGCATCCCCAGTGGCTCTGCAAGTGTGGAGAGGATATTCTTCGCTGCTGGCCTGCTCTCCAGGCACCATCGCATGAGTCTGGGGCCACAGACTTGCCAAACTCATGTTTCAAAAAATTATTTCTTAACTTAAGGATCTGACCCTTTTATTCAAATTTTCAAATTTTCGCCTAAAATGACATACCCAAATCTAACTGCCTGTAGCTCAGGACCTTAAGCAAGGATATGCATATTATTGATACCATTTGAAGGAAACACTTTGAAGTTTGTGGAAATGTGAAATTAATGTTGGAGACTATAACACATTAGATCTGGCAAAAGATAATACAAATAAAATGATGTGTTTTTGTCTCTTTTTTTTGTTCCATCATCAAGCTCTGTCAGGTTGGATGGGGAGCGTTGCTGCACAGTTATTTCAGATCTCTTCAAAGATGTTCGACTGGGTTCAAGTCCAGGCTCTGGCTGGCCCACTCAAGGACATTCAGAGACTTATTCCCAAAGCACTCCTGTGTTGTCTTGGCCATGCGTTTAGGGTCGTTGTCCTATTGGAAGGTGAATCTAAGCCCCAGTCTGAGGTCCTTAGCACTCTGGAGCAGGTTTTCATTTACTGAGGAGTGGCTTCCGTCTGGCCACTCTACCATAAATACCTGATTGGTGGAGTGCTTCAGAGATGGTTGTCCTTTATGAAGGTTCTCCCATCTCCACAGAGGAACTCTGGAGCTCTGTCAGAGTGACAATTGGGTTCTTAGTCACCTCCCTGATCAAGGCCTTTCTCCCCCGATTGCTCAGTTTGCCTGGGTGGCCAGCTCTAGGAAGAGTCTTGGTGGTTCCAAACTTCTTTAATTTAAGAATGATGGAGACCACTGTGTTCTTGGGGATCTTCAATGCTGCAGACAATTTTTGTTGCCCTTCCCCAGATCGGTGCCGACACAATCCTGTCTCTGAGCTCTTCGTGCAATTCCTTCGACCTCATGGCTTGGATTTTGCTCTGACATGCACTGTCAACTGTGGGACTTTATATAGACAGGTGTGTGCCTTTCCAAATCAAGTCCAATCAATTGAATTTACCACGGGTGGACTCCAATCAAGTTGTAGAAACATCTCAAGGATGATCAATGGGAAACAGGATGCATGCAAGGTCAATTTCAAGTCTCCTAGCAAAGGGTCTGAATACTTATGTAAATAAGCTATTTCAGTTTTTTATTTATAATGAATTTGTAAACATTTCTAAAAACATGTTTTCCCTTTGTCATTATGGGTTATTCTGTGTAGATTGCTGAGGATTTATTTAATCCATTTTAGAATAAGGCTGTAACGTAACAAAATGTGAAAAAAGTCAAGGGGTCGGAATACTTTCTGAAGGCACTGTAGATTCACACAGATCTCAGTCTGAGCTATGATGGCAGTTACTGTAGCAATAAAAAGAATACAAATAATGTTACTGAACAAGAGCACTTGAGAACTCACGTCACTGCTTCATGACCAGACTTGAGTGAAGTTATCCAATGCTGCAAAGCCACAGCGTAAAGTTATTTATCCGAGAGAGTCAATAAACGCAGCAGCCTTTTCCGGTGTGTAAAGCTTCTTAGGCGTTCTGTTGACCATAATCTACAATGTGGCACGGTACAGAAGTGAGTAGTCTATCTTCATTCTCTCGAGTTAGTTCTTCACCTCATCAAACGCCTTCGTACAACCGCCGTGGAGTAGTCTTTGAAGAATGAGACCCTTGGTCCTGTGTGCTGAATACCATCAGATTCAGCACCAAGGAATCCATTCCTCAAAGAATTTAACTGAGTGTGTCCCTTCGTTAATTTCCAGGAAATTGCATCTCCGTCCTCAATTATCCAGGTCATCAATGTGCTCTGCCATTTCATGCACCTGTTTCTCAAGTGTCTTTATCTTAGTGTCCATTGGTGTAGTTGAAGTTTCCACAGTAGCAATTCTTCCTTCCGCCTCATCAACATGCTTGACAACCTTCTGTAGTTTGGCTGAATGGCCTGTTATTGCTTCTAAGACCATTCCTATCTTGACATCGATCACTTTAGTAATGTTATCAGTCATCTTTTGGATCACTAGATCCATTGTGCCTGGATCAGCAATGGTTTTGTTCTAGTTCTTAGTAGTTCTGCTTGACATGCTGTTGGAAACTTTTAAGAAATAGCCATCAAGAGTCATTGTAGGGTAAATTATTTAGCCAATTCTACCACTTTTTCAAGCTAAGAAATAAATATAAAAAGAAAAATTGACATTGAGTGCCCCTGTGTAATTTTTCCACAACAATTTGGCGTCAACGAACAGCATGATTGATTCTGCCTGTGGAGCTTTCCAGTGGGGGTCTGCGAGGAAAACCGGTGGCGCATTTTATGAAGCGTGAGGGAAATTGCTGTCTGACCAAAAGAGGACGAGGACCCGCCCAGACCAGACTCTTACTGTGATCTGCCCAGGAGGAGTCACATCATCCACGAAGAATTAAGGGACGGCAACTGATTTCAGTAAATCAATTTAAACGAATCTGTGTAAAAAGAAAATCAAGGTGAGTAATGCATAAAAAGGTACCCACAGTCTTATAGAGAGAAGACTATTCACTAGTTTAATGAGAAGACTAGAGCGAGCGCGTAACGGTACCATGGAAAGCCCCGCTGACAGCTGTCTGTAGGCATTTACAAGAAATGTCTATGTGGTCTGCAGCCATAAAAAATAACACTAGGTATTTTTGAGTACAGGGTGTTATTTATGTGCATAGCAAGTAATGACAGAGAGAATCATTGGAGATCGTGGTTAATGAGGAAATTACCTGGTGTATTTGGGAATAGTACTCAGTGGATGTGAAAGGTGTGTGATTGTGAGATATGACATATTAACTTGATTGAAATTTTGCTGATTGAAATTTGGATAACAAATGATTGAAATTATGACTTTTGGAATTTGGATAATATGATTGAAGTATGGATAATAAGAATATTGAAATTTAGCTATTAAGTATTGAGTGAATGAGAGCTGTCAAGGGACTAGCTTATGTGTGAAAGAGGTGAAT
The DNA here is from genome assembly GCF_018296145.1 of Oncorhynchus tshawytscha. Classification (NCBI taxonomy): domain Eukaryota; kingdom Metazoa; phylum Chordata; class Actinopteri; order Salmoniformes; family Salmonidae; genus Oncorhynchus; species Oncorhynchus tshawytscha. The sequence continues at coordinate 48,907,716 of NC_056435.1, read as the reverse complement.
GAATGCAACAACCAGTTCTTTGAGCTGAGTTTTCCAGTTCTGTGGGAGCTGATTAGTAACGTTATCTAAGGTCTGGCCAACTCCGCCGTTGGATCTACAATGGAGGATAACATGTCTCAGAAAACTCAGAGGATAACATGTCTCAGAGGATAACATGTCTTGTTAGTAAGGAGGATAACATCTCAGAAATCTCAGAGGAAAACATCTCATTAGTAAGGAGGATAACATGTCTCATTAGTAAGGAGGAAAACATACTTTGTTAATGTCGAGGATAACATGTCTCATTGGTAACGAGGATAACATGTTTCTGAGGATAACATGACTTTAGATTATATGAGGATAACATGTCTCATCAGTGGAGTTTGAAGTTTGATGTATAACTGTATTATGTATGGGGAAATGAAAGAAGAGAGAACTATTTCCGAGCTAGTGTAAATATCTAAACCCCTGTATGAATAGAACACTAATCTAGATGAGGAATTTGTGATGTAACACAAATGTATAATGGGTTACTAGAGTTATAGTAACATAATATTGAGTATAATGGGTTATTATAGATAAAGTAACATAATATTGAGTATAATGGGTTATTATGATGATCATTTGAAGTAAGAATAGAAAAATAATAATATACAACTAGCACACTAACACGTTGACGTACGTGAGTGGTGACAAAGTATTCTGAGGAATGTTCAGAGTCCCTTTAAGGATAATTTGTATGATACGGTTAAAGCATTGTACAGGACTTGACTTACCCCTTATCATATCACCTCCACCTTACCTGCCACCCTAGACCCACTTCAGTTTGCATACTGCCCAAACAGGTCCACAGATGATGCAATCGCTATCACACTGCACACTGCCCTATCCCATCTGGACAAGAGGAATACCTATGTAAGAATGCTGTTCATTGACTACAGCTCAGCATTCAACACCATAGTACCCTCCAAGCTCATCATTAAGCTTGAGGCCCTGGGTCTCGACCCCGCCCTGTGCAATTGGGCCGTGGACTTTCTGAAGGACCACCCCCAGGTGGTGAAGGTTGGAAAAAACATCTCCACTTCGCTGATCCTCAACACTGGGGCCCCACAAGGGTGAGTGCCCAGCCCCCTCCTGTACTCCCTGTTCACCCATGACTGCGTGGCCATGCAAGATTCAAACTCAAACATCAAGTTTGCAGACGACTCCACAGCAGTGGGCTTGATTACCAACAACGACAAGACAGCCTACAGGGAGGAGGTGAGGGCACTCAGAGTGTTGTGTCAGGAAAACTACCCCTCACTCAACAAAAAAAAGGAGATGATCGTGGACGTCAGGAAACAGCAGAGGGAGCACGCCCCTATCCACATCGACGGGACAGTACTGGAGAGGTTCCTCGGCGTACACATCATGGAAAAACTGAAATGGTCCACCCACACAGACATCGCCTCTTCAACCTCAGGAGGCTGAAGAAATTTGGCTTGTCACTTAAAACCCTCACTAACTTTTACAGATGCACAATTAAGAGCATCCTGTCAGGCTGTATCACTGCCTGGTATGGCAACTGCACCACCCTCAACCACAGGGCTGTCCAGAAAGGGAAAGGGGGGATACCTAGTCAGTTGTACAACTGAATGCATTCAATTGAAATGTGTCTTCCGCATTTAACCTCTGAATCAGAGAGGTGCAGGGGGATACCATAATCAACATCCACATCTTCGACGCCCAGGGAACAGTGGGTTAACTGCCTTGCTCAGGGGCAGAATGACAGATTTTGACCTTGTCAGCTCAGGATTCGATCCAGCATCTTTTCAGTTACAGGCCCAATGCTCTAACCGCTAGGCTACCTGCCACCCCAGGGTGGTGCGGTCTGCACAACACATCACCTGGGGCAAACTACCTGCCCTCCAGGACACCTACACCACCCGATGTCACAGGAAGGCCAAAACAATCATCAAGGACAACAACCACCCGAGTCATTGCCTGTTCACCCGCTACCATCCAGAAGGCGAGGTCAGTACAGGTGCATCAAAGCTGGGACCGAAGGACTGAAAAACAGCTTCTATTTCAAGGCCATCAGACTGCTAAACAGCAATCACTAACTCAGAGATTCTGCTGCCTACAAAGAGACTCATATCACTGGCCACTTTAATAATTGGATCATTTGTCACTTTAAACAATGCCACTTTAATAATGTTAACATATCTAACATTACTCATCTCATACAGTGGGGCAAAAAAGTATTTAGTCAGCCACCAATTGTGCAAGTTCTCCCACTTAAAAAGACGAGAGAAGCCTGTAATTTTCATCGTACACTTCAACTATGACAGACAAAATGAGAAAAAAAATCCAGAAAATCACATTGTAGGATTTTTAATGAATTTATTTGCAAATTATGGTGGAAAATAAGTATTTGGTCACCTACAAACAAGCAAGATTTCTGGCTCTCACAGACAGTAATTTCTTCTTTAAGAGGCTCCTCTGTCCTCCACTCATTACCTGTATTAATGGCACCTGTTTGAACTTGTTATCAGTATAAAAGACACCTGTCCACAACCTCAAACAGTCACACTCCAAACTCCACTATGGCCAAGACCAAAGAGCTGTCAAAGGACACCAAAAACAAAATTGTAGACCTGCACCAGGCTGGGAAGACTGAATCTGCAATAGGTAAGCAGCTTGGTTTGAAGAAATCAACTGTGGGAGCAATTATTAGCAAATGGAAGACATACAAGACCACTGATAATCTCCCTCGATCTGGGCCTCCACGCAAGATCTCACCCCGTGGGGTCAAAATGATCACAAGAACGGTGAGCAAAAATCCCAGAACCACACGGGGGGACCTAGTCAATGACCTGCAGAGAGCTGGGACCAAAGTAACAAAGCCTACCATCAGTAACACACTACGCCGCCAGGGACTCAAATCCTGCAGTGCCAGACGTGTCCCCCTGCTTAAGCCAGTACATGTCCAGGCCCGTCTGAAGTTTGCTAGAGAGCATTTGGATGATCCAGAAGAAGATTGGGAGAATGTCATATGGTCAGATGAAACCAAAATATAACTTTTTGGTAAAAACTCAACTCGTCGTGTTTGGAGGACAAAGAATGCTGAGTTGCATCCAAAGAACACCATACCTACTGTGAAGGATGGGGGTGGAAACATCATGCTTTGGGGCTGTTTTTCTGCAAAGGACGACTGATCCGTGTAAAGGAAAGAATGAATGGGGCCATGTATCGTGAGATTTTGAGTGAAAACCTCCTTCCATCAGCAAGGGCATTGAAGATGAAACGTGGCTGGGTCTTTCAGCATGACAAGGATCCCAAACACACCGCCCGGGAAATGAAGGAGTGGCTTTGTAAGAAGCATTTCAAGGTCCTGGAGTGGCCTAGCCAGTCTCCAGATCTCAACCCCATAGAAAATCTTTGGAGGGAGTTGAAAGTACGTGTTGCCCAGCAACAGCCCCAAAACATCACTGCTCTAGAGGAGATCTGCATGGAGGAATGGGCCAAAATACCAGCAACAGTGTGTGAATACCTTGTGAAAACGTTTGACCTCTGTCATTGCCAACAAAGGGTATATAACAAAGTATTGAGATAAACTTTTGTTATTGACCAAATACTTATTTTCCACCATAATTTGCAAATAAATTCATAAAAAATTATACAATGTGTTTTCTGGAAGAATTTTTTAAAATTTTGTCTGTCATAGTTGAAGTGTACCTATGATGAAAATGACAGGTCTCTCTCATCTTTTTCAAGTGGGAGAACTTGCACAATTGGTGGCTGAGTAAATACTTTTTTGCCCCACTGTATGTATATACTGTACCATATACCATCTATTGCACTTTGCCTATGCCACTCGGGCATCGCTCATCCATATATTTATATGTGCATATTCTTTGTCCATCCCTTTAGATTTGTGTGTATTAGGTAGTTGTTGGGGAATTGTTAGATTACTTGTTAGATATTACTGCACTGTCGGAACTAGAAGCACAAGCATTTCGCTACACTCGCATTAACATCTGCTAACCATGTGTATGTGACCAATAACATTTGATTTGATTTGAAATGTTTCTAAAACCTTATTTTATATTCTGATAACATGCCAACCATGTTCTGTGTATATTTGGTGGGACGTTAGGGGAATATTCTCCTAACCCACAGAAAACTGGACACATGAATGTTCTTACAATCTTCCTATGAAACGTGTTTATAACATTAATATCTTAAGTTCTGAGAAATTGTAACCACGTTTTGGATAAGTTCTATTTGACATTAAGGGAATGGTCTCTTGGAAACATTCCTTGCACATCACAGGAACATTCCTCTGAAAACGTTAGTTAATGACCTAATGAAACCTAAAGGGAACGTTCTCTAAAGTTGTGGGAATGTTAGTTTTTAGCTGGGTAAGCACTGAATGGTTGGTGAAGCTGACACGGATGTTCTAAAACATGTGGGATTTTTACACTTGTTTTGGAATACTAGTTGTTCCTGCCAAAACCAGCACCTGGACTTCTAGACGCACTGCTGTACACAGGGTTTTCTCTTTATTTTTCCCACTGAATAAGGGTGTTGTTTGTACAGCCTCTGCCAATCCATCTGTCATCTGAGACACACATGAGTACACCTACAACTTGATATCTAGCAATATCCCTGGATTGCTTCCTAAAATTGTGATGTCATATAGCAACTGGCTGAGGTGAGAAGTCAGGGTCAGATAATTTATTCCATTCCATTATGTCCTGCCATCAAGTGCCGGACATTATTCACTGTGGTAGAGGAAGGATGGAGGATGGAAGAGGACAAGCATTTCCATGGTAATAAGATGGTATACATTCGCCAGGATAGCCCACTACAACACATTACAAAATTGAGTACAGGGATTGTACATAAAGGTTAAGTGACATGTTGTGTGATGGAAGCAGGTGTATACAGTAAGAGGCATATAAATGTCAGTGGATAAGTGACGGGGGCATTAAAGTTTGCATTATGGTTACTGTACACAAGCACAGAACATGAAAGGAAATTGTTCAATGCTGAGAATGATCTTAGCTCATGATTGATAATCAAGGATGTTCATGGGAGAGAATGTATAGTTTTACATGATTTGGGAGAGGATGACATTGCTAATCCAGATATAGCCCCCACATTAATTGGAAATGATTGGCACCATTCCAGAAAATCTTTTCAAAAATGTAAATAAGAATGCCAAGAATGTATTGATTTAAAGAATGTGTACTAGTGGAACATGATTTGAGAGAGAATGGCATTGCTGCTAATCCAGATTCCCGCCGAACTACCCTAACGTTATATTAAATGAAAATCATTGACACCATTCCTAAAAACAGACTCACAGGATATATCTTCAAAAATAAAATCAGTATTCGTAGCAGTGGAAGTCTAGATAGGTTTGGAGCACAATTCTGATCATCATACCGTGTACAATCGTTGTTGTTGCTGTTGTCATTTGTCTGGGTTTGAGAAAGCAGACTTGGGGCAGGAGAGGGATAAAGAAAAATGGAGATGGAGTGTAATGGTAAGGGCTGGCTGTGAGGATTACAGTTAAATGTAACAGGGATAATGAATGAAAAGACAGTGGCTACCAGAGGAGTGTGTTGGAATAAGCCTGTATGTTTTTGTAAATGCTCTCATTACCACAGCGATAATGATTCCCATTCGTTTTCCTGCTCTTTTCTAAATGCCTAAAGTGCAAACAGCTTTATCTTCCCATCCCCCTTTCCTTCTCCCCCCTCACTCTCTTTCTCTCCTTTCACTTTCCTGTTTCCCTCTCTTATTGTTTCCCTTTCTCCCGCTACCTTTCTCTCTCTCTCTCTTGGTCTCCCCCTCTCTCTCCATCTCTCACTTCTTATGTCTCCTCTCCTCTCTCTGGCAAGCCCATGTTATTGTGAGTTTAGTTAAAGCTCTGTCTTTGCAGTCTCTCTCTCTCTCTCTCTCTCTCTCTCTCTCTCTCTCTCTCTCTGTGTGTTCCAGATAGCCACAGGGCTGCTGTAGAGAGGGAGAGGAGAAGAGAGGAGAAAGAGGCGGAGGGGAGGACGGATGAAGGGAGGGAGGGGGATGGAGGAAGGGGTGGACGGTGAGTCAGCTCACTGCCTGTTTGTCAGCGTGGCATGGCCATCCTGAAAGCCAATGGCTTGTGCCATGAAAACCCTACCATTACGCACACTTGCAAAACACACTTGAGCTTTAATGTGGTCAATTTTTCAGGGGCGTATTTTATGTGGAGTAATCAGTCTGTCAGTGCTGGTCAGCACCTTCATTCAATAGTAGTGACATCACAGAGGGAGTTTTTTCCACTGTGATCAATCCTCTAAGTAATCCAAAATAGTATGACTAATTTCTCTCACCCCTATTGCACATATTTTGTTCTCTGCATTGAATAGTGTTATTGGTCTCCTTGTTGTTCATTCTGTGAGAATGTTATTGTATTTCAAACCTGAAAGCAAGTGTATCGCAGTCTTGGGGTTCAGTAAGAATAAAGTAAGATGTCTGGGTGTAGTAATTGAGCAACAGTGAATTCATCGTCAATCAAGTAATATTCTCAGCAAGCATCTAATGCTCACAGACATGGTCAATAGAAAACATTCTCTTCATATGCTAATGACATTTTCAAAGAATGTCTCCACAGAGTTCTGAAAATGTTTCTGACCTATTCATGGAATGTATCTGGCATGATCATTCCTTGAATACGCAGATACAAATCTATTCTAGAAATACCTATGAACATTCTGAGAACCAACAATTGTTAGCTGGATTGTACTGTATCGTTGGGAGAAAGAGAGGAGGACCAATGCGCAGCGTGGTAAGTGTTCATAGCTTTTAATGACATACTAGAACACTGAACCAAACAATAAATAACAAACAAACAGTCCCGTAAGGTGAAAGACAAAAACACTAAACAGGAAATAAGCACCCACAACTCAAAAGTGAAACCAGGCTACCTAAGTATGGTTCTCAATCAGGGACAACGATTGACAGCTGCCTCTAATTGAGAACCATACCAGGCCAAACACAGAAATCCCAAATCATAGAAAAAAGAACATAGACAACCCACCCAACTCACGCCCTGACCATACTAAAACAAAGACATAACAAAATAATTAAGGTCAGAACATGACAGTATGTATCTTTGCCTTTCTGTCCCTATGATGTTTTGGCGGATAAAGAATATGGGGTTAGGGAAGGGAGTGGCCGTGTGGGGCATGGGTGGGTGTGGGGCATGGGTGGGACCAAACTTGATTCCCATCCCAAAACACACACAGAGTGCCCATCACAACAATGTTATATAAATATGATTTGTTTCGGGGCATGTAAATATCTCACGCGAGTTGATGGTTCAGCTGGCAAGGACGGAAGGGACTGGGGCAAAAAAGCACCAGCAACATTAAACGGGGTAAGTCCAGGGTACGTGAATCTGCTCCTTGGGCATAATGCCTTAATGAATCAAATAAAGTGGACAGCTAGGTGAACCAATGGTCTTTGTTAATGTGATGTTATGGAGAGACAGGTGGACCAATGATGACATTATGATTGAAAGATACCAGGAGATCGGTGTAAGTGATGTCTTCATGAATTCAATGGTGTCGCCTGTTGATATTGATATAAGCCTGATGCAATGTTGTGAGCTGGAGTGATAATCTCATGACTATGAAATGCGGAGGATGTCTTTATAATTTGGAAGCTATAGATAGGCAGATAAGGGGCCATGTCTATATAGTGTCTCAGAGTAGGAGTGCTCATCTAGGATCAGGTTCTCGCTGTCCATGTAATCCTATTCATTTTGATAAAAAAGGAAAACATTTACCTGAATCCGCACTCCTACTCTGAGACGCTTGATACATATGGCCCTAGGTGATAATATTATCATTAATCAATGGTTATTGATGGACCAAGGGATGACATACCCTTCATGCCAACAACATATTTTTAGTAACCAAGGAAATGTACTTATAGGCCAGGTATAATAGCACACAACAGCCTTGGAAGCTTGGAGTATGGAACATGGAAGAACAGAAGCAACAATTGTAGGACTATGGGGAAAGATAGAAACGACAGATACAAGAAAAACAATACACAGAGAAAGCAATAAAGGTACAGAATGTGAGAGGCTGAGACAGACAGTTTACATGACATGACACACATCAGGGCCTGTATTCAGAAAGAGTTTCAGAGCAGGACGGAGTTTTCCTTTATGATCATAATGAATAAGATTATGTGGACAGGGTAGACCTGATCCTAGATCAGCACTCCTACTCTGAGACACTTTGTGAATACAGGCCCAGGCCTGGTTGATGCACAGTGACACAGCATGTCCATCTCTCCGTCTCAGGTTGACAGTGTCAACAGGGAGTCACCCCCATTGCAGGGCTAATGAGCATGAATATTTGATACCACCTGATGAGGTGGCTAGTTGTGTTTGTCGAAGGTAAATGGCAACCGCCAGGGAGGCTGGGCCATCATCTGTTCAGACACTTAACCTGAGAAATCGATGAGGAGACAGAGGAGAGAGTAGACTATATTCTCAGAAAAAAAGAGTTCTATATGGCACCATTTGTCCCTATAAGGCACGGGTGGGCAATTCCAGTCCTCGAGGGCCTGATTGGTGTCACAGTTTTGCCCCAGCTAACACACCTGACTCCAATAATCACCTAATCATGATCTTCAGTTCAGAATGCAATTTGATTAATCAGCTGTGTTTGCAAGGGATGGAGAAAAAGTGTGACATCAAATCAGGCCCTCGAGGACTGGAGCTGCCCACCCCTGCTATAGAGGAACCCTTTACAAAAAGATTCCCCTACAGAATAATTCAAGATCAGATAGAACTCTTTCTGTTTCTAAATAGCACCCTTTAACAGGTTCTACAGATGTCACTCTTGTGTTGCTGAGAAATGCAAACTTTTGGTTTAGGCTTCTAAAGTTTGCAATTTCCACTTTTGAAATGTCAGACTTGATTTGCCCTAACAAAATTATGTATCAAACCCAACAAAAATGTCCATTAATTATAATCCACATACTATTCACATTTCCTGCTGCTGCAGGGTTATTTTCCTGCTGTGGCAAACTGCCTCAAAATAAGATCCTACATCTGTATTTGGAACCCAGGTTCAATTTGGAACTCAAAGGGCTTCTATCTGACCTGAAAAGGGTTCTATCTGGAGCCTATTTTCACAGGGTTCTCCTGCAGGGACAAATGGTGCTACATATCACTCTTTTATCTGGGACTGTACTAGAGAAACTCTTATAGAGGAGTGATATAGTTGTTGTAGTGGTATTGTATGTGATTAATGTTGTGTGCTTCCAAATACTCTGCTTGTTCCCTCAATGGCTTTCAATGAGAAACATTTGGAAATGGAATTGGAATTCTAGTTTACTTCCTGAATTGAAAAAAGAACTGGCATTCAAGTGTTTATCAAGTTGAATATAACCTAGCTATAGAATGGGCTGATGCATGGAAATGTCATACTGTAACAATATCAAAGCCAAAGAGTAGTCTTTGTGAATAGCTTACACAGAATCATCATGACAAAAGCTGCAAAGGCAAATGTAAAAAATGTAGGTTCTCAATTAACCATGTGGTTTAAAGAGATAAGAGAATGCCTAAAATATTCATTTTATTTTCATCACCTTTTCCCCCATTCTATTGTTCTTTCCCCACTGTACTATTCTACCTTACTGTCCATCTCTCCCCCCCCTTTCTCTGAAACCCTCTCTCTCTTTTGTACATTTCCTCTCCCCTCCCCCATTCTCTTTCTCCATCTCTTATCATCTCTACTTTATGATCTTGCTCTCGCCCTGGTCCATATAATTTGGGATGTACCATATAAATGAGACGCGCACACACACTCTCACGCATGCATTCACACACTGGCACACACCTGCACACAAACACACATGTACACACACATATTTTGACATGTGCATAATTCCAGAGTTACTACTGCTCCAGAAACACCAGATGGGGACATGATTTACAACATTCCTCTCTGACTAGACCAGTGTGAAAAAAAACTGCATATATTTATTCATGCACAAGGTGATCAGATTCTTCCACCCATATGGTAATGACCACTTTCTGTATCGTTTCTATTTAGAGAACTAATACACAGGTATATAGAAGAATGTGTAGGAAGACAAAGGGTGGAGTGAGTACAATCTTCATGGTATGAATTTCAGCTAAAACCATGGGATTGCATGTGGGACAGTTGTCCATCTTGACAATCCACTGTGGGCACTATAGGTTCCATGAGCATGTCTCTCCGTTGATGTTGGATGAATGTCAGACTGTGCCTGCAGTCCAATGCCTTACACATCAGCCCTTTCCAACCAGCAGAGCCTGGGTCCATACACGTGCACCACCACCACCACCACCACTTCACTGCAAATAACATAGAGCTATAGCCAGCTGTTTCAGGAATGTTCTTAGAACTATACTTGCTACATTTTCAAAACATGTTCTCATCTAGGATAAGAGACTCCTCGACCTCCCATTTGAAACCCCCTTCCTAAGCTTTTCTTTATCTGCAGTCTTTCAACTAATGAGAACATTTTACCCATTTAATATACATGTACAGTTAGAGGTTTGAAAGGATTATCATTCCCCAGTGCAGCGGTGGAATAATACACTGTATGTAGATTTGTGATAATGTTAGGGCACTATACCCCTAGCTACAGGGTTTCTGCAGACTCCACAGTCCTCTCTTCATCTCTCTTATTCTCCTGCACAGTAAGTCCCCATCACGACACTCCTATAAATCAACTCCACACAATGTTGTCATTTCCGTTCTATCAATGGATCCACGTGCCTCCTTTCAAAGGACACCACCAAGGCCAATTAAAAGTATTCAGGGGTTCTGTCTCATTTGATTCCCTCAGTGGATGCTTATATCATGGGACATGGTGCTGCAACAGAGACTGTTTCTATCTATAATATTACAGCCCAAGGCTCGCTTACAGGGAGACTTAGCTCAGGCCTTTTTTTGTTGCTTTTAAACAAACAAACAGTCAAATAATTCTAACAAAACATATTTTAATTTCATTCACTCAAGTATACAGGAAAAGTATTTGGTAGAGAAAAAGACATTTTCTACAATCACTAATAGACTTTTAAGGGTTGTTTTTGTGTGTGTTTCTTGCCAATGTTTCAAATATTTTGCACAGACAAGAATCTTTGTTGATATAGTTGTGATTCGATGTCATGATAAATGGGCAAAGGTCATTAAATGCATTACCCCATGATGCACTTTACTACTGTATTTCAATGTATCTACTGTATGTCCTACTGTATTCAATCTGATGGATGTCCTATTGTCATTGTTGGTCCCTCACATGTTGTTACACTTCTTTTGATGTTTATTTGTGCTTTCCTTTCTGCCTGTGATGAAGTCACAGGACCTTCCTACTGGGTAAGAGAATTACATTTCTTTTCAACTAACTTTTAACCTAAATCCAATGACATGGTGACTTTTTTTATTGATTTCATGTAAATTCATGTTCGTTGATAACTAAACCAAATGTAACACAAAACTAGACAATGAAATGATGTCTGTGCCCAGTGGGTTAGCTGACACACAGTAGTGTCAGGTTCAGACTGACAGTGAATCAAATCATAACAATCAGATTATTATTGAAAGCACTTCTGCTCTACCCATGTTATCTGCAACATGACACACGAAAAGGCCTCTGAGATATCCGGGTATGCACAGGAGGTATGCACAGGAGGTATGCACAGGAGTTAGCTAGCATTATCCATCTCTATTTATCAGTGGAGGCTGCTGAGAGGAGGACCATGTGTTTGATGTATTTGATACCATTCCACTAATTCCGCTCCAGCCATTACAACGAGCCCGTCCTCACCAATTAAGGTGCCAACAACCTCCTGTGCTATATATGCAAACTATGTAAAAAATAAATCTATGTTTGTACACTTAGGCCTACAGGTTATTGTTCCTTGTTTAAAATTCTGAGCAATAAATATTAAAGCAATTGTTTTCTTCATAGTGTCTTACACTACTTGTTATATAGCTACAGTATTAATTTTTATCTGCTTCTTGGTGGTGGAACCACTGCCTGTTTTAACCTGAAAAGATCTGCATTGGCACAATATATGAAGCAACATGTATGTATTTACAGTACCAGTCAAAAGTTTGGACTCATTCAAGGTTTTTAAAAAAAAAGTTAAACTATTTTCTAAATTGTAGAATAATAGTGAAGACATCAACATTATGAAATAACACATATGGAATCATGTACTAACGAAAAAAGTGTTAAACAAATCAAAATATATTTTATTATTGAGATTCTTCAAAGTAGCCACTCTTTGTCTTGATGACAGCTTTGCACACTCTTGGTATTCTCTCAACCAGCTTCACCTGGAATGCTTTCCCAACAGTCCTGAAGGAGTTCCCACATATGCTGAGCACTTGGTGGCTGATTGTCCTTCACTTCATGCGTTCCAACTCATCCCAAACCATCTCAATTGGGTTGAGGTCAGGTGATTGTGGAGGCCAGGTCACCTGATGCAGCACTCCATCACTCTCTTTCTTGGTTAAATAGCCCTTACACAGCCTGGAGGTGTGTTGGGTCATTGTCCTGTTGAAAAACAAATGATAGTCCCACTAAGCCCAAACCAGATGGGATGGCATATCGCTGTAGAATGCTGTGGTAGCCATGCTGGTAAAGTGGGCCTTGAATTATAAATAAATCACTGACAGTGTCACCAGCAAAGCACCCCCACACCATCACACCTCCTCCTCCATGCTTCACGATGGGAATCACACATGCGGAGATCATCCGTTCACTTACTCTGCGTCTCACAAAGACACAACGGTTGGAACCAAAAATCTAAAATTTGGACTCATTAGACCAAAGGACAGATGTCCACCAGTCTAATGTCCATTTCTTGTGTTTCTTGGCCCAAGCAAGTCTTTTCTTCGTATTGGTGTCCTTTACTAGTGGTTTCTTTGCAGCATTTCGACCATGAATGCCTGATTCACGCAGTCTCCTCTGAACAGTTGATATTGAGATGTGTCTGTTAGTTGAACACTGTGAAGCATTTATTTGGGCTGCAATTTCTGAGGCTGGTAACTCTGATTAATTTATCCTCTGCAACAGAGTTAACTCTTGGTCTTCCTTTCCTGTGGCAGTCCTCATGAGAGACAGTTTTATCATAGAACTTGATGGTTTTTGAGACTGCACTTGAAGAAACTTTCAAAGGTCTTGACATTTTCCGGATTGAGTGAGCTTCAAATCTTAAGGTAATGATGGACTGTCATTTCTCTTTGCTTATTTGATCTGTTCTTGCCATAATATGGACTTTGTTGTTTACCAAATAGGGCTATCTTCTGTATACCACCCTTACCTTGTCACAACACAAATTATTGTCTGAAACGTATTAAGAAGCAAATAAATTCCACAAATGACCTTTTAACAAGGCACAACTGTTAATTTAAATGCATTCCAGGTGACTACCTCATTAAGCTAGTTGAGAGAATGCCAAGAGTGTGCAAATCTGCCATCAAGGCAAAGGGTGCCTACTTTGAAGAATTGAAAATATAAAATATATTTAGATTTGTTTAACACTTTTTTGCTTACTACATGATTTTATATGTGTTATTTCATAGTTTTGATGTCTTCAATATTATTCTACAATGTAGAAAATAATAAAAATAAATAAAAACCCTGGAAAGAGTAGGTGTGTACAAACTTTTGACAGGTACTGCATGTACTGTATGTATGGAAGAATATGTGTATGGAACAATGTATGGAACCAAATACGAACAACTATATTGAAAAAAATGTGCTGTCTATTGAAATCTGTCCCTCAAACAGGATAACAATACAATAATGTTTAATATTGGCACAGCACTGATAGCCATCCATGATGTACATTCTCTGTAACACTTTATGAAAGTTCGACCCATTGGAGACATTTCCAGATTTGATGTTTCATGAGTTGCTTCATGAAACCAAACTTGTGGCACCCTAATGGGGTCACAATTGCAGAGCTTAAATTTAACTGGAGCTGTTAGTCACTGAAGGAAAACCCTGCTTATGCTCCTCAATGGGAGGAAGCTGTATCACTGTCTGTTTGGGCTGCAGCGGGAACATGAGGATGCAGAAACATGTCAACAAAGTTTTAGTTAAAAGCTTTGTATCAGCATTAGTTATTCTGGATTCCAGGAGAATGTAACAGTCTGCATGTAGCCAATGTATCTCTTGTGGGGTCTTTGGAGACAAAGGTTGACTTTATCTATTGTAGAAAAGTTTGGTAGTTTCCCTGATCAAAGACATGCTTGTTTTCCTTAGCCCATACGGTAATACCTGAGCTTCCCTGCAGTATGGGCTTATGTATAGACCTGAAATAGATGTGAAGAACCAACTTTGAAGCGTTGAAGGGACTTACAGGCATATCCCTGGAAACAATGGGGAGACGATAGGTAACCAACAGGGGCCTAGGGAACTGTAGCCTAGACGTGGATAGATAGGTGAAGGACAGGAAAGCCTACCTGTTCGGGGCCCTGGAAGCAGATTCGGCACTGCGGCGAGCGCATGCCACTGTCCAAGCTGCTTGTGAGCGATACAGTGTCCAGGCTCGCTTGGAGCTTCGCATTCTTCTCCTCGAATGCCAGGCTCCGCGGCCGGGGATTGGTGCCATAGTACTCTTCTTCGTCGTCCCGGGTAGAGCAGTCGAAGGGTGGCCACCCGCAGCCTCCTACCCCGAGCCCTCGCATGCTGCTTGTTCGCCTGTCTGGGTTTGTGCCAGAATCGGTCCCCCGTCTTAAGCCAGACCGCATCAAAACCAGCACTTTCAGTTCATTGAAAAACATACGGATCCGGTACTTTAACATCGTGAACTAGGCCACATAGGCAAAATGCGGCTGTAGGGTGAAATAGAAGGTATCAATAAATTGAGTTGTATAAATCAGGCATTGCTTATGCACGATTTGAGAGCCAAAATGAGCTTTGTAAGTAGCCTATTTTTATTACAAAGTGCAAACCTATTTGGTTCAAATCACCTTCTCTAGCTATGGGCTATACTATCAAAACAAAAATATCAGAGGTTTCTATAAAAAGCATGACTGCCGACCAAAAATATTGGTCAACGGAAATCAAAATATTACAATGTAAATAGATTGTATCACTCCTTGTTACATTTTCTCTGTTACCATGTGTAGCCGATAGACAATGCGGAAGTTTTTCATGGATGGGCAGTTTCTTTTGGGATTCAACGGATGCCAATACAACAATTCCCGATAGCTTTCAGTGTGAGCGATGAGCATAACCAAACAGCAATAGGATCAAACTGAATCCCCTCATGTACATTTTCGATCCAGTCATTTATGGCACAATGGCAAAGCTTGCGTTTAACGGGAGCTGTCCAAGGAAAGAAAATTCTATCGCAAGCTGAGAGGGAGCAAGATAGAGTGGAGCGGGTAGCGTTGAAGGCTCAGGGATAATATACAATGTTATTAAAAAACAGATGTCGCTATGTCATCGGTAATTCCACCGAGTCATTTTTGGGTGTTGCTTTCATCTGTTTAGTCCGTACAAAAAAGGACAGTTGACAACCATCTCTTTTGTTTGTCCCTCAATGGCATGCTAGACTTCAGAACACCGTATTTTTCTCTTCCCCCGTTTCCTCACTGTTTTTTTCTGGCTGATAGATAGAGAATATGTCCCACACGGTTCCCTCTCCACATAAGTCCGAGAGCCACTTCACTATCCAACGTGTTTGCATTTTAAACAGGATAGGACGAGACACCAAAAACCTGTAGAAGAACACACATCCCTTTGCCATTGAAATTCCATGCTGTTTTTGTTCTTCCTGCAGCGACTCCTGCAGAACACACACCAGGAAGAACAGAGATGCCAGGGAATAACCCCCCAGAGTATGGGAACGAAGCAAACCGATTACATCGCCATGCCAGATCAACTTTGCCACCAAATAACGGTTTCGTTTACTACCAATAACTAATTACGTCCATTCAACAACAATAAAACGCTATTTTACGTGGCATTGTATAAATACTTGCTTCTGTCAGCAGTGCCTCCATCGAAATTGATTTGGTGGACGGACAAACAGAGGATCCTGCCATAAAAATGCATGCTAGCCTAATTGAAACACATATGTGTTTTTTTGTATCGTTGTTGTCACCTCGTTTTCCTAGGATTAGTCCTTCCTCAGTCTATCCGCGAAGGAAAAAAATATCTGCCGTATGGCTGCGCATTGGCAGAAGCCGCTATCCGAGGTTCTGATTTTCATGTGACGTTGCGGCCACGTGCTAGTCAGTGTATCCCGGGAAATCTAAACGGTGTATGCAATGTCAATGGACAGGGACTGATATTAGTAGTCTGCCACTTCCATGGGGTGAACCTTCTCTCAAATGTCTCTCTCTTGTTACATATGCCTATGCATAGTTTATTCAACGTTATCTCAAACAAGTCTAGGCCTATCATCTAAACAGTTACTAGGCTCTTGGCTTACATGAATGTTGTACTAATACACATTGCTTCACTGGCTACCCAACCACTGTTGTGTTCTTTCACGAAGTTCAGCCATGTGTTATTTAATGCCACAAAGAAAATGATGAACGAATTTCAAAGAACTTGGCCAAGCAGCATCCAACGACTGAATAGATTAACCATGCCATAACTAGATTAGAGTTGAATCACAGCCATATGAAAACATTAGTCACAGAGATATGAAAGCAAGGATGTGAGGAGGGTAAAGCCTCTGTGTATTGTGAGCGCTGTCTGTCGGGGCCGGACCCCCGCCGAGAGTCACCCCGGATCGAACTCTCAAGGGGGCGGATGCTCTCTGTCGGCTTCACATGCAGCAGCCTATATGGAGCCGAACCCACATGTACACAGATTTAAACTCAATAAATTAGCGGAAAAATAAAGCAGTTTAGTGATTCCTCTGTAAGGCACAAAACTACCAAACTCGCCTACGGAAACAGGGGAAAAAAAAAACAAGTATTTAAGCACATTATTTTATTTTAAGAACATTAAAATAATAATTCATAGAAAATATGCAAGCATTTCCATGGTCACGTGACAAGAAAAACTATTTTGCTTAGCAAAAGATATGTTTAGGGAATCAAACAATTATCCATCAGAGATTTTTGTTAGGACATTTTGTGTATTTCCTCTTCCATTTATTCACCCAGTGCTTTCAGAAGCTCCTCGTCCACCTGGGGGCATCCGGTTAACGGACGCTGTCCTTGGTTCTGAAATGAAGACCATTAAATTCTAACATGCTACATTCCGTAGCAAGGTCCCTCCTGGGCCTGAGGGACCAAAGTTGACAAAACTGTATAAAAAACTAAACAAAACATGTAATACTAAAACCAATTGGATAGAGGAGTAGGCTACCCCTGTGTCCTGACCCAATGTCTTACCTGGCCTCTGATACTGGTTTTGATTGCTATCAAATCAACCTGCTGGCAGTTTTAAACTACGTCATTTTGAATCCTCATCTTCCCACTGCAACAGTCGACAGGTCGTCATTGTTGTAAAACAGAATGGGTTCTTAATCAAACTCATGATAAAGGGCAAACTGTGTGGAGGCCAACATTAAAATGGATCTCTCCAGTATATGGATGCACCCAGCTTCAAAACATTGTGTGTCATGATCACTAATGTGCCTACTTTTTAAACTTCAATAACTCAGCTTTATACTCAGCGTTACAATATAACACAAACTTTTCAGTGACTTCAAGTATTTTCACACTCTCCCATCCACTAAATGTATTAATCAATTAAACAGATGAAACAAGAGTGTTAAAGATAATTGTAACCAGTACAATTCATTATATGCTGACATATTAGTGCTGAAATTAGATCATTTGTGTGGAGGACAAGAGCCAAGAGAGGACAGGGAGACCCAGAAGTAGAGAGAAAAATAGATTTAGGTTTAGAGTCTACAATGGAAAATTGACAACCACTGTCTGTATGAGTGTTAAAAAAATCAACAACCGGTAGGTAGGCCTACATCACATTTCATACTATCTATTTAAGAACATGAAGTTTAAATAAGCTCAGTCAGTTGACATCAACAGGCTAACTGTTGACTATAACATCAATGCACTGACTCTGGATAAAAGTGTCTGCTAAATATAAATGTCAAATGTAATGTCCTTTGAAAAGGCCAGTGGATTGTCCAGGCAGGCTAACTCTGAGATTCTGTCAGTGGGAGAGACACCACTACAGCACACAATGTTAGCTAGGTAATTGGGAGATAACTACCGTGGGAGAAAGCAGAAACAACAAAAGGAAGAAAGATAATAGTGTAAAATTCAAAGGAAGAGATTAACAAAGATAGTGTAAAATTTAAAGGAACAGATGGACAAAGAGAGAGGGTGAAAGAGGGTGGTGGTTATGTCATAGAGACATTAGTAATATTGGCTATTGGTCAAGAACAAAGCAACGCCATTATGTCTCATAGGTTATCTGCAAGGGCTGAGCAGCTTTGTGACCATCAGTCTGAATAATAACACACACCAGCACACTAGAAGACTACAGACACTCACAAAAAAACAGTGACAAAATACAGACACAGGTACACAAAACAGACACTTAGACACTCAAACCACAAACACACACACACACACACACACACACACACACACACACACACACACACACACACACACACACACACACACACACACACACACACACACACACACACACACACACACACACACACACACACACACCGCCCTGGCTGGGTACAGTCTGTCTACACTCAGCCACGTCACCCACACGAAATGCACACAGATTGTACTGGCAAGGCAGCGTGTTCAAAGTACAAAGAAAACTCTCTCAGTTCAGCTGTCTAGCTTGTTTACCAGAAATACTACATTCACCAAGACTTATCTTCCCTGGCCCTGAACTTCTCACCTAATTATCCTCTTCCCATTATTGTGGGTCCTTACAAATCAATGATCAGCCTGACTACTCTTTGTCATTTGCTGCGGTTTTGATATATTACCATCGGAAACAAACAAATAGAGTGGAATAATAAACTCTAAAAGTGAAAATGATACAAAATAGGATACAGAATGTTGTGGGTGCTCTTAATACGTTCCCCCCTCCCCACAACCCTGACTTATAAGAGTACTTAAAAGTAGGCATTACTGGATAATCTTGGTCCCTCAAACAAACTGACTGGAGATTGTTCTACTCTCTGGTCTAGTAGTTGACAGGCTGCAGGCTGCCCAGGCCCTGTTAGCTCTCTGGTGGACAGATGGTCATCTCAACTCAGTGGTGCTACCGCAACCGTTATTGCAGCCAGCCACTCTGAGTGAAATATACCCTGGCATATGGGCCAGCATGGCGGGGAGGGTCCTGGCAGAGGGCCCACTGGAGGCCCAGCAGACAGAATAGGGCCCTGTGCTTGTTTGCCTGAGAGCATCCAACTTCACCATGGTGTTGGTAACTTACTAAGACAAGAGCTTCCCTCCTTCAGAATGTTATCGTTATAGGTGTTCAGACCCAACTGGGTCATGATGAAGTATATAATAGGATCATTAAGAAGCCTGGTTAACTTAAGTACAAATAGAACAGCATTGAAGGTATTAGAGAAATGTTTTTGTGCCAAACTAGCACATTTAGTTCATTGGGAGTTGTGGGAACGTAGGCTTTTTGTTTCCCATTGGTTCTGGGAACAAAGCCATATGTTTCCTAAACGTTAAAACTGGACGTTTTTTAAACGTTCTGAGAATGGAAGTGAATATTTTATCTGTTCTGGGAACATACATTTTTAAGTTGCTATGAGGTTCTCAGAATGTTTTACTATGGTTCCCTGAAAGTTTTCCTAGGGTTTTAATAATGTTTGAGAGTGGAAATTCTAGTTTATTTGAAGATAATTTAATAACGTTCTGAGAACATTTTTCAGTAAGACTTTTAACAACACTGCTAGCTTAACTGTTTTGAACTCCAAGCACAGAAAGACATTTATTTCCCTAAGCATTAATCATGCAAACACATTGATTTTTTATTGTGGCATGGCATCAGTGAGAGGTAAACCTATGATCTTCTGTTCTCAATCCATGGAATTAGTCCACTGAGCCACCAGGAAGGATCTAGTATGCCATGTTTTTTAAAAACTCAAACAAAGCTGTTCATTTCAGTCTACTCAAACAGACCCCATTTAAAAGGAAACAAACACTCATTAAGATCAGGTGTAGTTAATTAGTGGCCATGGCCAACATACCTGAACACTCTTAACAAGATAGAGGATAGAGAGAGTTTTGTTGATGCAGAGAACGGAATGTACAGTGTCTTCACAAAGTATTCACACAGTGAATCACACCCCTTGACTTTTTCCAAATGTTGTTGTGTTACAGCGTGAATTTAAAATTGATTAAATTGAGATTTTGTGTCACTGGCCTACACACAATACCACATAATGTGAAAGTTGAATTATGGTTTTGGACATTTTTACAAATTAATAAAAAATGAAAAGCTGAAATGTCTTGAGTTAAGAAGTATTCAACTCCTTTGTAATAGCAGTCTAAATAAATTCAAAGTATACATTTGCTTAACAAGTCACATAATAAGTTGCATGGACTCACTTCGTGTGCAATATTAGGTGTTTAACATTATTTTTGAATGACTTCCTCATCTCTATACCCCACACATACAATTACCTGTAAGGTAATTTCAACACAGATTCAACCACAAAGATTAGGGATGTATTCCAATGCCTCGCAAAGAAGGGCACCTATTGGTAGACGGGCAAAAACAAACAAACAGACATAGAGTATCCCCTTGAGCATGGTGAAGTTATTAATTACAATTTGTATGGTGTATCAATACACCCAGTCACTACAAAGATATATGCGTCCTTCCTAACTCAGTTGCTGAAGAGGAAGGAAACCGCTCAGGGATTTCACCATGAGGCAAATGGTTACTTTAAAACAGTTACAGAGTATAATGACTGTGATAGGAGAACTTTGAGGATGGATCAACAACATTTGACTTACTCCACAATACTAATCTAAATTACATAGTGAAAAAAGGAAGACTGTACAGAATAAAACATTCAAAAACATGCATCCTGTTTGCAATAAGGCACTAAAGTAGAACTGCAAAAAATGTGGCTAAGAAATTAACTGTCCTGACTACAAAGTGTTATGTTTGGGGCAAATCCAACACAACACATCTCTGAGTACCACTCTTAATATTTTCAAGTATGGTGGTGGCTGCATCATGTTATCGGTATGCTTGTCATCGGGAAGGACTAGGGAGTTTTTTAGGATAAAAATTAATGGAATAGAGCTAAGCACAGGTCAAATCCTAGAGGAAAACCTGGTTCAGTCTGCTTTTGAACAGACACTCTGTGTCACGTCCTGACCTTAGTTCCTTTTTTATGTCTCTGTTTTAGTTTGGTCAGGGCGTGAGTTGGGGTGGGCATTCTACGTTGTTTTTCTATGTTTTCCATTTCTGTGTTTGGCCTGGTATGGTTCTCAATCAGAGGCAGCTGTCGATCGTTGTCCCTGATTGAGAATCATACTTAGGTAGCCTGTTTTCACCATTTTGGTTGTCAGTGATTGTTTTCTGTTTTGTGCATATTCCTTACAGAACTGTTTTGTTTTCATTCTCGCTCTTTATTATTTTTGTCATTTCAGTGTTCAGTTAATTTAGTTTATTAAAATGAACACTTACCACGCTGCACCTTGGTCCTCTTCTCCTTCACCAGACGAAAACCGTTACAGAATCACCGACCACAACTGGACCAAGCAGCGTGGTAACCAGGAGCAGAGGGTTCTGGACTCCTGGACATGGGAGGAGATTTTGGACGGTAGGGAACCCTGGGCACAGGCTGGGGAATATTGCCGCCACCGGGAAGAGCTGGAGGCAGCCAAAGCCGAGCGGCGGCATTATGAGGAGCTAGCACGGCAGCGCAACAGGGACGAGAGGTAGCCCCAAAAATGTATTGGGGGGGGGGGGTCACACGGGGAGTGTGGCTAAGTCAGACAGGAGACCTGAGCCAACTCCCCGTGCTTACCGTGGAGAGAGGTGGACCGGGCAGGCACCGTGTTATGCCGTGAGGCCTCGTATCGGCCGGGCTAGAGTGGGCATCGAGCCAGGAGAAATGAGGCCGGCTCAGCGCATCTGGTCTCCAGTGCGTCTCCTCGGCTCGGGGTATATGGTACCAGCCCTATGCACGGTGTCCCTGGTTCGCCAGCACAGCCCAGTGCGGTCTGTTCCACCCCGCCGCACTTGCCGGGCTATGGGGAGTATCCAGCCAGGACAGGTTGTGCAGGCTCGGTGCTTGAGACCTCCAGTGCGCCTCCACGGTCCGGTCCATCCCGTGCCTCCTCCACGCACCAGGCCTCCGGTGGCAGTCCCACGCACCAGGCTGTCTCTCCGTCTCTCTGAGAATCATACTTAGGTAGCCTGTTTTCCCCATTGTGGGTGATTGTTTTCTGTTTTGTGCGTATTCCTTACAGAACTGTTTCGTTTTCATTCTCACTCTTTATTATTTTTTTCATTTCAGTGTTCAGTTTATTTTGTTTATTAAAATGCACCTTGGTCCTCTTCTCCTTCACCAGACACTCTGAGACAAAATCACCTTTCAGCAGGACAATAACCTAAAACACAAGGCTGGATATACACTGGAGTTGTTTACCAATATAACAGTGAATGTTCCTGAGTGGCCTAGTTACAGTTTTGACTTAAATCGTCTTGAAAATCTATGTCAAGACTTGAAAATGGCTGTCTAGCTATGATCAACAACCAACTTGACAGAGCTTGAAGAATTTAAAAAAATAATAATGTTGAAATATTGTATAATCCAGGTGTGCAAAGCTCTTCGAGACTCACCTAGAAATACTTCCAGCTGTAATCGGTGCCAAAGGTGATTCTAACATGTTTTGGCTCAAGGGTGTGGATCCGGATGTTAATTACATATTTCTGTATTTAATTTTCAATACATTTGCGATAATTTCTAAAAGCATGTTTTCACTTTTTCATTCTGGGGTATTGTGTGTAGATGGGTGAGAGAAAAAATATACAGTGAACAAAAATATAAAACGCAATGTGCAACAATTTCAAAGATTTTACTGAGTTATAGTTCATATAAGGAAATCAGTCAACTGAAATATATTACAGATAGGCATCTGTTGGTCACAGAAACCTTTTAAAAAATGAGGGGCGTCTGGATCAGACAATCAGTCAGTATCTGGTGTGACCACCATTTGCCTCATGCAGTGCGACACATTTCCTTCGCATAGAGTTGATCAGGCTGTTGTTTCTGGCCTGTGGAATGTTGTCCCACTCCTCTTCAATGGCTGTGCGAAGTTGCTGGATATTGGTGAGAACTGAAACACGCTGTCGATTCAGAGCATCCCAAACATGCTCAATGGGTGACATGTCTGGTGAGTATGCAGGCCATGGAAGAACTGGGACATGTTCTGCTTTCAGGAATTGTGTACTGATCCTTGCGACATGGGACCGTGCATTACCATGCTGAAACATGAGGTGATGGCGGCGGGTGAATGGCACGACAATGGGCCTCAGGATCTCGTCACGGTATCTCTGTGCATTCAAATTGCCATCGATAAAATGCAATTGTGTTCATTGTCCGTAGCTTATGTGTGGTCATACCATAACACCACCGCCACTGCACTCTCTTCACAACATTGACAACAGCAAACCGCTCGCCCACACGATGCCATACTAGACTGGCGGTTCTGGGCTGGCGTGGTTACACATGATCTGCGGTTGTGAGGCTGGTTGGACGTACTGCCAAATTCTCTAGAACGACATTGGTAGAGAAATTAACATTGCGTTATCTCGCAACATGTCTGGTGGACATTCCTGCAATCAGCATGCCAATTGTACACTCCCTCAAAACTTGAGACATCTGTGGCATTGTGTTGTGTGACAAAACTGCACATTTTAGAGTGGCATTTTATTGTCCCCAGCACAAGGTGCACCTGTGTAATGATCATGCTGTTTAATCAGCTTCTTGATATGCCACACCTGTCAGATGGAGGGATTATCATGGCAAAGGAGAAATGCTCAGTAACAGGGATGTAAACAAATTTGTGTACAAAATTAGAGAGAAATGAGCTTTTGGTGCGTATGGAACATTTCTGTGATCTTTTATTTCAGCTCATGAAACATATGACTGAACACTTTACATGTAGTGCTTGTACTTTTGTTCAGTATATTTCATCCATTTTTAATTCAGGCTGTAACACAACAAATCTGAAATAAGTCGAGGGGTATGATTACTTTCTGAAAGCACTGTATATGTTTTTAAATAAAATTCGTATAATGTTTTCTGACCGTTACTAAAGTTTTCTTGTGGTTTTTATGGGATATTTTCTTAATGTTCTTGGAACAATGTGAGAACATGACTTTAAATAGAACCATAAGGAAACATTATGCTGAAGTACTGAAATTCTCAAAGAAGAACGTTGTTTCTTAATGTTCTCTGAACAATTTGAGGACATTCACAATTTCAAACCAGTTGGAATGTCACGCCCTGACCATAGAGCGTTTTTTATTCTGTATGTTGGTTAGTTCGGGGTGTGATTAGGGTGGGTCATCTAGGTGATTATATTTCTATGTTGGCCTGGTATGGTTCCCAATCAGAGGCAGCTGTTTATCGTTGTCTCTGATTGGGGATCATATTTAGGCAGCCATTTCCCCTTTGTGCTTTGTGGGATCATGTCTAGGTATAGTTGCTAAAATGTACTTAGGTATCAAAAGTATTTTAAAAAAATGGAGTACTTTTTCCACCACTGGTTACAATCAGTATCAGAATGGTAATAAACTGGTCTTATGTACAGATCTAAAACTAAAAGCATTGTATTTGGTTCAAAACATTCTCTAAGACCTAAACCTCAACTGGAGTTGTGTATAAAGTGTGTGACCATTGAGCAAGTTGAGGAAGATAAACTCCTAGGTATAACATTGGATGATCAATTATCATGGGCAAGTTATATTGACACAGTTGTTGTGAAGATGGAGAGGGGTATGTCTGTCATAAAAATATGTTCTGTGATTTCGACAGAAATCACCTGAACTAGTTGTTCCGGTTCTGGTCTTCTCCCATCTTTAATGGTTAATGCCCTGTAATATGGTCAAGTGCAGCAAAGAAAGACCTAGCAAAGCTGCAGCTGGCTCAGAGCAGAGCAGCATGCCTTGCCCTTAACTGCACATACAGAACTGAAATCAACAACATGCATACCAGTCAGGTCGACGAGAGATTAACTGCTTCTCTTCTAGTTTTTATGAGAAATATTATTGTGATGACAATTCCAGATTGTCTGCATAATCAAATAACATTCAACTCAGACACCCATACATACCCCACAAGACATGCCACCAGGGGTCTCTCTTCACAGTCCCCAAGTCCAAACAAATTCACAGCAACGCACAGTATTATACAGAGCCATAATTGCATGGAACTCCCTTCCATCTCCAATTACTCAAGCAAACAGCAAACACCTCATAGAACAGCAGGATATACAAACACAGGCACACACACTCTAACACACACACACACACACCATTTTTGTTGTTGTATTGTTTGTATTTTTGTTGTTGTTGTTGTATTGTTTGTATTCTTTTTTATTGTTGTATTGTTTGTATATCGTATTTTACATTTAAATGACTGTTCTTGTCTATCCGTGTTCTGTTACTTGTCATGTTTTGTGTTTTTTTGTGGACTCTAGGAAGAGTAGCTGATGCTTCTGCAAAAGCTAATGGTTATCCAAATAAAATAAAATAAACAGATAGGGTTAGGGTATGGACATCCCAAGATCATGGAGAGCACTAACCAAATGAATATACAGAATCATTTCAGTTGAATAACTCATTCTGAATACTTCCTTTGGAATGCATGGGGGTTTGGTCTCTCACAGCAAACCAGAGTAGTAGATGAGCCTAGCAACAGCAGTTATCCGCCAATAGCAGCGCGATGAAGAGCTGGGAGGGGTTTGGTGCGCGGTCCTCATTCATCACTCACGGAGCTCTGCGCGCGCCGGGGCAGACCTGAGTCACAAACTCTTCTTCAATGTTTCTAGTGTAAATTGTCTATGACGGAAATAAACCAGGTAATGTTTTACATGAGAAAAAAAAGTTCAATAATTAGTATGTCATAGAATTATTTATTTATTTATTAAAGATTCACTCACTCATAACGTTTATAAACACTTGAACATGTAGGCTAATTGGCAGATGTATCATACAACAGAACTACTTAGTGGGTGGCTAAGTTATATGTTGCAAAGCTGTCATGATTATTTTGGGGGGGTAAATAGATGTTTGGCTCCGCCTTGTAAGGCGACAGGAAGCGCCTCCACTACCAAGTGATTTGCCAGTTTTAAGAAAAGTGAAGTAAGGCCGAAGTTAAATTGAAGGATTTGATCGAAGACATCCGCAAGTTTAGTGTGAAATCTATGTGCGACCTACCTCGAATGTGGTTTGATACTAAAGAACCAAGTGAAAAACATGTTTTCGTTCATGCACTAAATGTAGCAGTATAGCCAGTTAACGTTAACGAAAACATCAAGAAACGTGGTAAGTAGCTTATTAGATCCAATTTAGTTAAAACACTGTTCACATAATCTTGTAAATATGTTTAAAAACCAGATGTCGCTAGCTGCGAAGTATTCCAGCTAGTTTGGGGGCACTAATGTCAGATCATAGGCCTGACCACACAAGTTCTGCACAACTTGGTGCATGGGATTTCCTATTGCCTCTACAAATGTTTGCCATGCCAAAGCGAAGTGTGGAACCATGATTTAACATTAAATATTTTTTGGCACGTCTTAAACTGCGTTTAAGAGTTATTGTGGTATATCGATTCTGTGTTTACTGATTTAATTAACAAAAAAAGAGTTCTGGAGGAATCACACGTTTCGGGGGGGGGGCTTTCGTTTTCCTGCCTTATGCCACAAGTTCGTTCTGTCCAATATTTTGCTAGCGTTACCTAATTTTGCTTTCTTAGCAGTTTATTGTGGTGATAAAATACTAGGACAACTACATATTACATGATGGTTATTACCATTTTATATGGACATAGGTAAATTAACAATGAAAGTTGTCCAACTTTTTGTTTTCTTGGGTAGAATATAGAGCCACATTAGGAAATATTTCAGATGTATTTGATGTACCATTGTTTGGACCATTTTAAATATAGAAAAAATACCAATTTGTTATATGTCCCTTCCTGGCCTGGTTTTCAACCAGGAGACTACCCATTGTATACTTGCTGGCTCTAGGAGTAGCTAAGGATGGCAACTTGGTAAAAACATTAAGGACTGGTTTCCCAGATTAAGCCTAGACATTATATATGGTGAATCTCTATTGAAATAGTGTTTTAGATTTCAGTTTCCATTTAACCCATCTAAACAGTAGGCTACAGTTCCTTTGACATGCCATAGGCCTATTTCAAGTCCCATCTTGTGACTGTCGAATTTGTATAGCGCCTCACAATCATCAAACATAACATAGCCAGCCAGCACTGCTATCATCCTCTTTTAAAACTTCACCAAATAGTTTCTAAACATGACTTTTCTGGCACTCCCTTTTCTTTATTTTCAACTCTCCTTTTGCAGCTTTTGTCTCATTGAGTTAAACTTCGAAAATTACCTTTTTGCCTCTGTGGAATTATATTAACTTTTTCTGCCCGTTCCCAAAAGCATTATTTGGTGTAGGCAATTTGGTGTGCTTACAATTAAGCCATAACATTTAGGCTTATGCACTAATACCAGATAGCCTAAAATAATGACAGAAAAACCTCAATGTAGCCTATATGAATTGCACAAGAATTATACATTTGTTTCTCTTTATACAGACACCACCCACCCGCCCTTCAGCCACACAGTAGTGACCCTAAACCGTCCACGAGTTATGAGTCAACCCGCGCATCACTAACACATACACAATCTTTCTGACAGCCTCTTCCACTCTGGAATGCAGAGGTTACCCCAGCTAATGAGGTCCAGTGCTCTAGAAGGTGAAAGGTTGTTGGAGGGGTAATGAGCTGGACCTAAGACAGGTGGACCTCTATTTTGGAAAGCACGTGGCAGGGAGGGGACAGTGTCTTACTGTAGAAGGACATTGTAGTCATACCGTACCTATTTTTCTCTTTCTGTCTGCCAGCCAGGCCATGGCCCAGGGCAGTGAGGTCCAGTACGAGCCGGTGGCAGAGATCGGAGGCGGTGCATACGGGACGGTGTACAAAGCTCGGGACCTGGAGAGCGGCCAGTTTGTAGCTCTGAAGAGCGTTCGCGTCCAGACGGACCAAGATGGCCTCCCTATCTCCACAGTCAGAGAGGTGGCCCTGCTGAAGAGACTGGAGCAGTTTGACCATCCCAATGTGGTCAAGTTAGAACACATTCATTCATTGAACCTTTATTTAAAGTGATAGTTCACACCAAAATCAAAGATTGTCAAATGTTTTCAGGCCAGGAAAGAGGTCTAGTTTTCAGATGAGTTCACGTTCCATGCAACTTTTATGTAGATCTAGGTATAAGCCTCAACCCCATTTGGAATGTAAAGAGACTTCTTTCGAGGTCTGAAAACCAACACACCTACACACTAATAGGCCTTTAATGACCGATAAACACACATACTGGTTACATACTCTTGCTTTCAAATGTCAGTAGATTCATGTACATTTTGGGGTAGGTGCAACATAAGAAAGAACAATTCAAGGGTTTGAGGGAAAAAGGTCTAACTGGTGTCTCCAAGTGGCCACACCTCTCCAAACTGTGCACAGTCCCTAAGTAATTTCAATGCACTTTTATGACTCAAGGAAAGAGCCTTCAACTATGAGGTGTTTTTTTTTTAGCTCTCCTAGCTCTGCCATGAAGGAACTGAGGCAAGCACACTTTTTGTTTGGAACACAGT
Source organism: Oncorhynchus tshawytscha (assembly GCF_018296145.1). NCBI lineage: Eukaryota > Metazoa > Chordata > Actinopteri > Salmoniformes > Salmonidae > Oncorhynchus > Oncorhynchus tshawytscha. The sequence goes on along the minus strand of NC_056435.1, from coordinate 48,878,841 downwards.
CCTGCGTCCCCACCATCACACAATTACTGTTTACGCAATCCAAAATCGTTTTATTATCATTTGCAATCTGGGTCAGCTGGGCATCATTTGAAAACTTCTTGCCAAAATGACTAGCTAAGTAATAAAATACAATCCTAGTGTTTCACAAGGCACTTCAGACAAACAAATTGTAATTTTGGTGCGTAAGGAATGGAGTCATGAGTGCATTCAAGTGTGGGTTCCCGAGGCAAATTTTCTTCACAATACGACAAACAGGTTAATTCATGTCAGAACGACCCAGGGTTTGACAAGTCATTCTTGGAAATGTTGATACTGTAAAGCAGTCATAAACGTTGATGCTGTAAATTACATGAGTTTTCAGATATGGAAATGTGAAGTGCACATTTGGACTGTGTGGTTTGCTTGTATGACCGGCCAGGATGTCCTTGTCCCATCACGCTCCAGTGACTCGTGGGGGGCCGGGCGCATGCATGCTGACACGGTTGCAAGCGTTACCGTGTTTCCTCCAACACATTGGTGCTTCTGGGTTAAGCGAGCAGTGTGTCAAGTAGCAGTGTTGCTTGGCAGGGTCATTTTCCGGAGGACGCATGGCTCTCAACCTTTGCCTCTCCAGAGTCTGTACGGGAGTTGCAGCCATGGGACAATACTGTAACTACTAATTGGATATCATGAAAAAGAGAAAGAAAAAAAAAGCATTTTAAAAGGGAATGAATGCCATAAAGTAATCAACACACCCATACACGTAAATTGTTCCTCTCCACCAATAGCGCCTTTAAACTGCATAAACATGCACAAACACATCAACACAGTCACAAACGCTCTCAATCACACAGTCGTTGTTGGTTTTGTTGTAGCCTGAGACTTCAGTTTTGACCTGATCACCTGTATCTCTACAACCCTCCGCCCACATAGCCTCAGAACTGTGTAATGTGTAAAGACTGACTGGTATGTTTTGATAAGTAGGTTCTATAAAGGTTATTAGATAGCGACAGACTCACCATGGCATGCCTCATTCAGATTTTGATGAATGACCATAAACTTGTCTGTTTGACTGTGTATTAAGAGCGATCCCACACATGGTATGTGTGCTGCTGTCAGGTGCTTGGATTTTAACCTGCACCACAATAATGACTAATCTCTGAGAAGGCATGGCAGCTGAAATGTTACCTGAACTGTAGTGCAGGTTAAATTAAATCCCTTGAGAGCAGCACACACAATGGGCTTGCTCTCTATCTCGTGTTGTGGATGGCCCAGCACTAGTGTGAAAGTTAGGGATGTGTGCATATCACTCACACACTCTGTATGTGTACATCAGGCTCATGGATGTGTGTGTTCTGTGTTTGTGTGTACGTCAGGCTCATGGGCGTGTGTGTTCTGTGTTTGTGTGTACGTCAGGCTCATGGGCGTGTGTGTTCTGTGTTTGTGTGTACGTCAGGCTCATGGGCGTGTGTGTTCTGTGTTTGTGTGTACATCAGGCCCATGGGCGTGTGTGTTCTGTGTTTGTGTGTACGTCAGGCTCATGGGCGTGTGTGTTCTGTGTTTGTGTGTACATCAGGCCCATGGGCGTGTGTGTTCTGTGTTTGTGTGTACGTCAGGCTCATCGGCGTGTGTGTTCTGTGTTTGTGTGTACGTCAGGCTCATCGGCGTGTGTGTTCTGTGTTTGTGTGTACGTCAGGCTCATCGGCGTGTGTGTTCTGTGTTTGTGTGTACGTCAGGCTCATCGGCGTGTGTTCTGTGTTTGTGTGTACGTCAGGCTCATGGACGTGTGTGCCACCCTGAGGACGGATCAGGAGACTAAAGTCACCCTGGTGTTTGAGCACGTGGACCAGGACCTTAAGACCTACCTAGAGAAGGCCCCCGCCCCAGGACTGCCCCCCAGCCGCATCCAAGTAAGAAGCCCCCCAGTTCCCCGTTAGCCATGTAAACTATAACATATTAGGTCCCCGTTAGCCCTGTAAAATATAACATATTAGGTCCCCGTAAACCATGTAAAATATAACCTATTAGGTCCCCGTAAACCATGTAAAATATAACCTATTAGGTCCCCGTAAACCATGTTAAATATAACCTATTAGGTCCCCGTAAACCATGTAAAATATAACCTATTAGGTCCCCGTAAACCATGTTAAATATAACCTATTAGGTCCCCGTAAACCATGTAAAATATAACCTATTAGGTCCCCGTAAACCATGTTAAATATAACCTATTAGGTCCCCGTAAACCATGTAAAATATAACCTATTAGGTCCCCGTAAACCATGTAAAATATAACCTATTAGGTCCCCGTAAACCATGTAAAATATAACCTATTAGGTCCCCGTAAACCATGTAAAATATAACCTATTAGGTCCCCGTAAACCATGTTAAATATAACCTATTAGGTCCCCGTAAACCATGTAAAATATAACCTATTAGGTCCCCGTAAACCATGTTAAATATAACCTATTAGGTCCCCGTAAAACCATGTTAAATACACTACATGACCAAAAGGAAAGGGCCTTCCCCAAACTAGAAAGTTGGAATCACAGAATCGTCTAGAATGTCATTGTATGCTGTAGCGTTAAGATTTACCTTTACTGGAAGGAACTAAGGGGCCCGACCCATGTAAAACAGCCCCAGACCATTATCCCTCCTCCAACAAACTTTACATTTGGCACTATGCATTCGGGCAGGTAGCGTTCTCCTGGCATCCGCCAAACCCAGATTTGTCCGTCGGACTGCCAGATGGTTAAGCGTGATTCATCACTCCAGAGAACGCGTTTCAACTGCTCCAGAGTCCAATGGCGGCGAGCTTTACACCAGTCCAGCCAACGCTTGGCATTGCGCATGGTGATCTTAGACTTGTGTGCGGCTGCTTGGCCATGGAAAGACATTTCATGCAGCTCTAGAAGAACATTTATTGTACTGACGTTGCTTCCAGAGGCAGTTTGGATTGGAACTCGGTAGGAAGTGTTGCAACCAAGGATATGTTTTTTTTTAACGCGCTACGCACTTAATCACTCACCGGTCCCGTTCGGTGAGCTTGTGTGGTCTTCCACTTTGCGGCTGAGCCGTTGTTGCTCCTAAACGTTTCCACTTTACAATAACAGCACTTACAGTTGACCTGGGCAGAAATTTGACGAACTGACTTGTTGGAAAGGTGGCATTCTATGATGATGCCAAGTTGAAAGTCACTGAGCTTTTCAGTAAGGCCATTGTACTGTCAATGTTTGTATATGGAGATTGCATGGCTGTGTGCTCGATTTTATATACCTGTTTGCAACGGGTGTGGCTGAAATAGTGGAATCCACTATTTTGAAGGGGTGTCCACATACTTTTGTATATATAGTGTTTAACATATTAGGTCATGTTTTTATTTTTTATTTCACCATTATTTAACCAGGTAGGCAAGTTGAGAACAAGTTCTCATTTACAACTGCGACCTGGCCAAGATAAAGCATAGCAGTGTGAACTGACAACAACAGAGTTACACATGGAGTAAACAATAAACAAGTCAATAACACAGTAGCAAAAAAGAAAAAAAAAGAGTCTGTATACATTGTGTGCAAAAGGCATGAGGAGGTAGGCAAATAATTACAATTTAGCAGATTAACACTGGAGTGATACATTGTCAGATGGTCATGTGCAGGTAGAGATACTGGTGTGCAAAAGAGCAGAAAAGTAAATCAATAAAAAAAGTATGGGGATGAGGTAGGTAAATTGGGTGGGCTATTTACCGATGGACTATGTACAGCTGCAGCGATCGGTTAGCTGCTCAGATAGCAGATGTTTAAATTTGATGAGGGAGATAAAAGTCTCCAACTTCAGCGATTTTTGCAATTCGTTCCAGTCACAGGCAGCAGAGAACTGGAAGGAAAGGCGGCCAAATGAGGTGTTGGCTTTAGGGATGATCAGTGAGATACACCTGCTGGAGCGCGTGCTACGGGTGGGTGTTGCAATCGTGACCAGTGAACTGAGATGAGGCGGGGCTTTACCTAGCATGGACTTGTAGATGACCTGGAGCCAGTGGGTCTGGCGACGAATATGTATTGAGGACCAGCCGACTAGAGCATACAGGTCGCAGTGGTGGGTGGTATAAGGTGCTTTAGTAAAAAAACGGATGGCACTGTGATAAACTGCATCCAGTTTGCTGAGTAGAGTATTGGAAGCTATTTTGTAGATGACATCGCCGAAGTCGAGGATCGGTAGGATAGTCAGTTTTACTAGGGTAAGTTTGGCGGCGTGAGTGAAGGAGGCTTTGTTGCGGAATAGAAAGCCGACTCTAGATTAGATTTTAGATTGGAGATGTTTGATATGAGTCTAGAAGGAGAGTTTACAGTCTAGCCAGACACCTAGGTACTTATAGATGTCCACATATTCTAGGTTGGAACCATCCAGGGTGGTGATGCTAGTCGGGCGTGCGGGTGCAGGCAGTGAACTGTTGAAAAGCATGCATTTGGTTTTACTAGCGTTTAAGAGCAGTTGGAGGCCACGGAAGGAGTGTTGTATGGTATTGAAGCTCGTTTGGAGGTTAGATAGCACAGTGTCCAAGCAAGGGCCAGTAGTATACTGAATGGTGTCGTCTGCATGTAAACCATGTTAGAGGTAGTCCACCCAACACTATACACTTGCATGATCTTCCACCTACTTTGGCTGTTGTCAGTTGACCAAGACTGTCCCTGCTCTTTGCCTCCACTCACCTGCATTGTTTGGTAATCAGAAGCGTTTGGATAGCAGTACTAGACCTCCAATAGTTGAAGTAGAACTTCTGCCACATTGCTAATGAAGCGGTAAGGTCTAGGGGCCAGAGACTGAAACGGAACCCGGCCTAGGGTTGTTACAGTGACCATTTTACCGACAGTCACGAGTCATGACCGCAGACAAATTCCACGTGACCGTTTAGTCACGTTAACTAGGCTTCTCCAAGCTCTAATGCTGCTGATGGTCATTAGTAGCCTACCAAACTTGCTAACTGCCTGGTACTCAGCACTCTATTGTCCCTCTAATCACTCTGACATCAATGTAATCAAAAATCTAATCAAACACTTTGAGAGCCCATGAGCTCATATTGCGCAACGTTTCTATAGGCTATGGAAATGCGTGCGGAACGAGTTTTGATGGCCTTAATTAAAATTAGGAGGATCCCATCAGCTCTCTATAGGCTAGGCCTGCTATATTTATTTCTCAACTTTCCTAATATTAAGCACATTGCTTTGCTTTACAACAGGAGTATAGCCTACCTGGCTGGCATGAAAATTAACCACAGGAAAAGCGTCCTCCATTCACTATTTAAGGGTATAGATTACATGTTTTTTTTTTTTTTGCCCCTGTTCCGAGACAGGTGCATGATAATGGTCCATTCTAAATCAAAACAAATTTCACACATATATTATTTAGTATTTGTAAAGACAATATTTAATCAACAATAGTCTGTTGAGTGACAATATTAGCCTATAACTTGTGAATGATGCCCAGCTTGTGTGCAGTAAGGCAGAAAATGTGGCATGCCTTTTTTTTGCGACTTTTTCAAATCATAGTCCCACACTTCATGAAGCCTAGCCCATCGGCCTGTATGTTTTAATAAGGTTTGTATCACAACTCATATAGCCTAGCCCATTGGCCTGTATGTTTTGATAAGGTTTGTATCACAACTGTATCACAATTTGATTTGATTTTGATTTGATTTGACAACTAAAGTGGCCAAATAATTACTTAAAATTAAGCACATTAATCCACTGATGAATAGAATAGGTCAACTTTTGTACTATGGGGTTAGTAGATTGACATAGGCTAGTGGTTTTGTTGTTCGTTAGGCCGACTCATCTTGTTGGCTGACGACAAGGGAAATGTGGACAGTTCTTCTAACATCTCAGAATTTGATAAGAAGGAAGCGTGCACTTGCAACCCAGATGTATGTCTTCACTTGCCTACTTCGGAGCTGAGATAGATGCCTGTGAGAAGAACCCGATTACGTGACGGGCATTGGCTAATTAGAATTGCGATATCTGAGAGAGTCATTTATTTGAGTGAGAGGTGCTTCGGAACACTCAGCCGGGAGAAGGGAATACAAATTATTATATTCAGCCCAAGGGCACAACAGCCACTGGTCGCAAAAAGCATGGATTTTTTTAGGGGTCATTACGGCCATACTAGGGGGATGCCGCCAGGAAATTCGAGGCATTGTCAAGTGCTTTTCAAATTGTGAATGAGAGACTGATGAAGTGTGCACAGCCTGTGCAGGAAACAAAGCAGGGCTCATGCCTTTCGTGAAACTTTTTTCAAATCATCATTAGTCGCATCATGCAGCCAACAAAAGTTGCATAAATAACTCTAAATGAAGCATATAGGGGGACCTGTTTCTTAACTGCTCAACACAGAATAGTTTCATGTGGCACTCCCTCAGAAATCTTTTAGAGAAAACATCCTTTCTATCTTATTCAGCAATATTCAAATGTATTATTCATACTATAAAATAATGCCACGAAATTCCAATCAAATCTTGTCTGCTAAATGAACTAGTGTAGCCCACAGCCATAGGGCTCCTGAGTGGCGCAGAGGTCTAAGGCACTGCATATCAGTGCTAGAGGCATCACTATAGACACCCTGGTTCAAAACCAGGCTGCATCACAACCGGCCATGATTGGGAGTATAGGGTGGCGCACAATTGGCCCAGCGTCTTCTGAATTTGTTCTTAACTGACTTGCCTAGTTAAAAAAAAAAAAAAATTGGCATAGCCAGATCAGGGCCTAACATAAGGACAACTCAGAGTATGCTATTCTGTTCTTCTGAAGTTCATTACATTTTCTTCATATCATGTTTCTTTAGACCCGTCTAAAATATGTAATGGATTTATTGTGATAGTGTAGGTTATATTACATGGATTTATTAGACTTTTAAAAATGTAGATGTTCCAAAGGTCTGCATCAATGAGGTCTGCATCAATGGCTGGTACGCTATGCGTGGAAGCTAGGAGTTGCTAAATGTGTTTGTTATTTAACTGTCAGTTACCGTGAGACCGGCAGTTGACAATCACCGGCTGACAGAATTTCATGACCGCCACAGCCCTATCCAGGCCTGTTTGCACACAGGACCAGCTGTACAGTCAGTATAGGTTTCCCTTTCATTCTACCTGGCTGGTTGTGATGGAAGACTGTTGAGTGGGTCGAGCATGGTACGTAGGTTAAATGTGTCCCCCTGTGTGTGTTAGGACCTAATGCGTCAGTTGCTGTGTGGCCTGGCATTCCTCCACTCGAACCGCGTGGTGCACCGGGACCTGAAGCCAGAGAACATCCTGGTCACCAGCCGTGGTCAGGTGAAGCTGGCCGACTTTGGACTGGCAAGGATCTACAGCTACCACATGGCCCTCACTCCTGTGGTAGGAAGACACATACTATGGTTGAGCATTGAAGGGGTCTCTGTGCATTCACCATAATGCTTACTTATGCTTTACACTTGGGGGGGGGGTCTTGGAGGGCTGGCGTTTGGGAGCTTGGGTTGAGGGATCGCTGGTTCGGGTCCCTGTTTTTGACCTTGTGGGAGGTCTGTCGATGTGCTCTTGAGCAGGACGTTGACCCTGGTTGCATCACTAATGTGATGTAGTTGTTGAGCGGCTTCACTGCAAGTATATTGTATGTTTTAAATATTCAATTAAAAAAATATATTTCTCATGTGCCGAATACAACAGGGTAGACTTTATGGTGAAATGCTTACTTATGAGCCCTTTCCCAACAATGCAGAGTTAGACAGTATTTTTGTGTGTGCAAAAAATAAAAGGATATAGTAGCACAAAAAAATTACGAGGCTATATACAAAGAGTATAAGTACTGATTCAATGTGCAGGGGAGGTAGTTGTGGTAATCTGTACATGTAGGTAGGGGTAAAAGTGACTAGGCAATCAGGATAGACAAACAGGATGAATCCCTGAACAAATTCCAGTCTTTGCTAGAGAAACAGTCCTGTAGCTTAGCATCCGTTTCATCGCACCACTTCCGTATTGAGCTCGTCAAAGGTACTTCCTGTTTGAGTTTTTGCTTTTAAGCATGAATCAGGAGGATAGACTTCTGGTCAGATTTGCCAAATGGATGATGTGGGAGCGCTTTGTATGCGTCTCTGTGTGGAGTAAAGGTGATCTAGAGTTTTTTTTGCGTCTAATTGCACAGGTGACATGCTGGTATAAATTCGGTATGGCAGATTTCAGTTTTCATGCATTAAAATTAATATGCATTCATAATACTACCAACTCTCTCCTCCATGACTCTCAGGTGGTGACTCTGTGGTACAGGCCTCCTGAGGTCCTGCTCCAGTCCACCTACGCCACGCCTGTGGACATCTGGAGTACGGGCTGCATCTTTGCTGAGATGTTCCGACGCAAGTGAGTGGTCAGGGCTTGTGAAGGCTTATTTGATGTACTGGGAAATACCTGTATTTATCTTTTGATACTTGTAATGTACAATGAGTGTTCAAAACATTAAGAACACCTTCCTAATATTGAGTTCCACCCCCCTGACCTCAGAACAGCCTCAATTGGTCAGAGCATGGAGCGTGTCGAAAGCGTTCCACAGGGATACTGGCCCATGTTGACTCCAATGCGTCCCAATTATATCAAATTGGCTGGATGTCCAACAATGCTTGGTTAAGTAAAAAATAGAAAATACAAGTAACATAATTAAACAGCAGCAGTAAAATAACAAGCGAGGCTATATAAAGAGGGTACCGATACAGAGTCAATGTACGGTTACTGGCCCAACGCTCTAACCACTGGGGTACCCACCACCCCCTTCCTGCCGCCCTTTTGTCCAGGTGGGAAAGGACAGTGTTGAGTTCAATAGGGATAACATCATCTGTGGATCTGTTTGGCGGTATACAAATTGGAGTGGGTCTAGAGTTTCTGGGATAATGGTGTTGATGTGAGCATGACCAGTCTTTCAAAGCACTTCATGGCTACAGATGTGAGTGCTACGGGTCTGTAGTCATTTAGGCAGGTAGCCTTCGCTTTCTTGGGCACGAGAACTAGAGCCGGTGTAGTACGATTTGATCTTAGTCCTGTATTGGCGCTTTGCCTGTTTTGTGTTGTTCGTCGGAGGTCATAGCGGGATTTCTTATAGGCTTCCGGGTTAGAGTCCCGCTCATTGAAAGCGGCAGCTCTAGCCTTTAGCTCAGTGCGGATGTTGCCTGTAATCCATGGCTTCTGGTTGGGGTATGAACTTAGGGTCACTGTGAGGACGACGTCAGATGCACTTATTGATGAAGCCAGTGACTGTTGTGGTGTACTCCTCAATGCCATCAGAAGAATTCCGGAACATATTCCAGTCGGTGCTAGCAAAACATTCCTGTAGTTTAGAATCTGCTTCATCTGACCACTTTCTTATTGACCGAGTCACTGGTGCTTCCTGCTTTAGTTTTTGCTTGACAGCAGAAATCAGGAGGATAGAATTATGGTCAGATTTGCCAAATGGAGGGAGAACTTTGTACACGTCTCTGTGTGGAATAAAGGTGGTCTAGTGCTGCGATGTAGTGCCTTTGACCACTTCGCCACTCGGGAGGCCCTTAATCTGACATTCTAACATGATTCCCATTGGATTTATCGATAATATTACACATGGCAAAGTTAACACTCATGGCCAGATTACCGAACAGGCACCCAGGGTACATGCCCCGGGGCCCCCAGATAGCATATGATAGCAGAAATGTGTAGAATTGCAGGAAATTGGACCAATTCTACACATTTTTGCTATCATATGCTATCTGGGGGCCCGCTGGAGGTCGGGGGCCCTGGATGCTATGCCATGGTTGCCCTTAGTTTGAAGATGTAATCCAGAAACAGGGGTTTTCTCCATCTCTTTAGCTATCATACTCTAATTCCCATGATTTCAAAACTCTATCCACCAGAAAGTGTATATCAACACTTATGCAGCTCCACTACATGATACATTTAAAAAAAAAAGGAAAAAAAGCTGTAATCGACAGGATTACCAACAGACTTATCAGCTCAATTAGACAGAAGCCTTCTGTATGGCAGACCAATCTGAACTCCTCTCGGCATGTCCAGCCCACTCATTATCCCAGCCAATCATGGTTAGTGAGAAGGTTGTTCGCTTTTTTTGTGGCTTAACCAAATAAGCTCGTAATTTAACAATTGTATTCGTATTTACAGATGGCATACACATTTGTTATTAAGGCACATGAAAGTTCACGTGTTTCAGAAGGCATTTCTGCCAAAAAACACATTTTGATTAAAAAAAAAAAATTGGGTTCAAATGGCTCTCCTGTGAAGTAGTGACCCGTGACATATGCCTAGTTTCCTGAAACGAGTCACATATGGAGCAAGACAAACCCAATTTGTTTCTGGCTGTAGTGTGACCGAGCACTCATTTCTGTGATTATGCTGCCACCATGTAGTCAAATGGCAGTATAGCAGACTACTGCTGTGGCACTCAGGGATTCTTATCTTATCATTATGGTCCCACACTAACGACCAGGCCACACCAGTCTACACAGAATGGTCTGCCAGGCCCCTGTAATCTCCCACAGACATGGCCATAGGTCAGTACAATAAAATGGGGACATTTGGGGGCATATAGACAGACGCTACTGCTTGTTTCACAGCTGGGGAAATTGGCCAACAGCACTTTAACCCAAATCCAAACTCTCTCATGTAGACCATTGTTCTGTGGAGACTCTGAAGTGGACCAACTGGGAAAGATATTCAAGTGAGTATGGGCTGGAATCTCTGTTTGTATCCCAAATGGCACCCTATATAGTGCACTTCTTTTGACAAGTGCCATTACCGTCTTGCCACTTTGGATCAGTCTTCTGTCAATTCTTTCTGAAACGCTTGTCTGACTGGCTGGCTTGAACCTTCCTGCCTGCCATTCCACAGTGTGATTGGCCTGCCACCTGAGGAGGAGTGGCCTGCTGATGTCACCCTCTCACGACACAACTTCAGTCCTATCAGCCCCCGCCCAATCACCGACTACGCTCCAGAGATCAATAAACAGGGGACAGAGTTGCTGCTGGTGAGACTTCTTGGTTTTCTAACCAGCTGTGGAGGGTATTCGGTTTGAAAATAAACTTTTTGGTAGCGTTGAAATGCAAAATGGTAGAATTGTATAAACCTTTCCAGGATCCACTTGGGTTAGTGTGAATCCTGGCCAAAAGTGTATTATTTTATTATCCAGACCAATGCTTGTAAAAGCTATGATTGACAAAATAAAGTTATGGCGTTATACAAGATAGGACAAACCCTACTTGTAATTGTCTTACTTGATTCACATTTGTAAACTCAAGTGTTCTGTTTTTCCCACAGAAAATGCTAACTTTTGACCCTCTAAGAAGAATCTCTGCCCTGAATGCTCTAGAACATCCTTACTTCCAGGAGAATGAGGAGGAAGTGACCAATGGTTGAAATGCAGTTAATGACATGGAAGGACAGTACCATGAGGAATGGTAACCCTGACTCCATTTGTGTAATTGTCATTCAGTGCATTTCAGGCCAGGTTCCTGTTGTGTAGTAAGATATTATTTTTGTTAAAGGACCCATAAGCTAGTCAGCTAGCCTGGAGAATGTAAGGCGAGAAGTGGGGTTTTAGGACCATATGGATATGAACCTGAAGAGGGATTGACTCGTTCATTCCCCAAGTGAAATGTGCACCCATACATACAACACGGAACGGAATAACTGTCCTGAGTCATTATTATTATAGCTTAATGTATTTTTGTAAATTCACACACGAACACAGTAGCTAAGAGGCATTTGTTGAACAGGTTTACAGGCCAAATGTATTTTTCTGTACCAAGCATCCCTCCCAATGTATCAGTGTTGCAAAGACTAATAAAGCTGCTCCAATCAACTAACAGGCATTTAACTGTACATTTTATATCCCTTTTCAATTTCTAGGTTAATTCAAAGTGTGTTAATGTCTTGTTTGCTTCTTTAATCTGAAATGACTTCAGATTCACAAATCAAGAAGTGAATGAAATGACTGAACAAGCCAGGCTCCTGAATCATGACATTTAATAGGAAAAACATGTTGCACAAAAAAGAAACCTTAAGGTTAAGCAGGCAATCAAGTCCACAGTAGGAACATTTGAGTCCCAAATGGCATCCTGTTCCGTATATAGTGCACTACTTGAAAGCAGTCCACTATATAGGGAATAGGGTGCCATTTGGGTGAAAAGCAACAGGAAGCTGAGTCATTGTCATAATCTAGAACAGGAAGTTAACACTGAGGGTGAGCATGAGTCATTCTGTCAATCATGGACAAACTTTAAGGGAACTAAAACCTTTCAAATGTTTAGGGTCAAAACCTTGAGTCAGGACGTATAGTGGCAGTCTCACAGCCTTTGGAAGTGCCACATCACTAATTTAAGTGACAGGGGACTAAAATACTAACTCTGACAACCCATTGCTGTGCAGAGGCACTGTGCAACCAAAGGCTTTTAGCAGGGTTACCATTAAGGGCAATACTTAAAACTCATTCTTCAACTCTGCTAATTGACAATTGTTGTGAACAGTCACTGGTATGCTAAGTATTTAGGCAGGTGGTTAAAAGCTACAGGCACATCTCTAGTTTTAAACTTCCTCCAAGATCGCAACAATTAGGCCATAGAAAATTATTTCCCCCAATGACAGGCAAATAAATAAAATCAGGCTGCACCTGTTTAGGTGCCACTAGGAAAACACTTTCAGGTTAATTACAAAATAGATCAAGTGGAAACAAATATGCACAGAAAAGGATCAGATGGTTGAAATGTCAATATATGAAGACAGGTAGTGGAACACCACTTAAGCTAGATCATCCAAAAACTGTGCTGCCCATTGCTTTGTGCTGTAGTTCTACATGTTCCCTTCATTGTATATTCCTAATCAAAGTGTTACAATCTCCAGACTACAGTTTGTCTCAACTTTTGAAACTGGCTGCACTTATTTTATGAAGGAGTGTGTGACAACGATCAACACTGGCAAACATGTTTTGTTCATTCATTAAATATGTTAAAATGTCCTAGCTCTGTCTAGAGACAATTGAGGTGATGGTGGTGCATATCAGGACAGGCCAAGGAGAGATGTGAGAAAAACATGTTGCATTTCCCATAGCATCTCCACAATTAACTCTCTGGTGGTCCAGATGAATTGTTTAATGACAACTTTTACTCAGTGTCAAAAGCCCTCTAGTGTCCATAGTACCACAAACAAAACAAATGTAATATTATACAGGAGCAAATGCATGTGTTGAATAAAGTGCTATGTGAATGGATGGGGGGGTTAACTGAATTACACCCACATTTGTCTGAACTGTCTCATCATTCTTAACTCCATTAAAGTGTTGTTTTAGCTCTAAAGGAAGAGAAATGTCGCTATAGACTATCCAATTCAGTATCCCCTCTTAATCAATAGTTTGGCACAAAATCTAATTCCCACCCGAGGCACTAACATGACATGATCTATATGGCACTGCTTTCTTTGTCAATAAATATTGATGGCCACACCGCACACAATGACATCTTGTTAAAAATGAACAGAAACCTACTATGTAAAATTGTCACAATTGCAACATTTTGTGGCATAGACAAAACCCTTAAATTATAAATGATTTTTCTTGGTTAAAATAAGATCAATTCTGTGTATGCCATCACACACAGTGCTATGCTGGTAGTTGGTGCACAGGGTGCTGCGTCTGTGTAGTCTAACCACATCATGGACAGACAGGGAGAGGGGTCTCTGAATGGGGTCGTTCTCAACTGGTTTGGTCCCAGGGACTAGTGAGCACAGGCTCATATTCATTAGAGCACACCGTAGCAAAACGTAGAAAGGAAAATAAAAACTTATTGGAAAAGTGCAGGTCCCTCGTTTCTGTACATGTTCTTCTGTTTGGTGCCTAATGAACATGAACCAGATATACCTCTGGAGAACTGTGTTGTTTAAAACTTCTAATTAAGAACAAAGTAAATAAGTATTAGCATCTGAGGGAGTGGTCCCCATTATCCCAAAGAGCAGTGCAGGTCCACAGACCAGAGGTTGAGAAACACTGACATACAGAAGTTATACAAAAAAAAGCTGTTGAACAATCCTATCATACATGAGAAGAAACTGTACAGACCAACATGGCCTTTTCTTCCCCAGTGCGTGTGTATGCACATGTGAGAACCAGAAGGTACTTAGTGGGTTGTCAATTGGCATCAGGCTGCGAGTGTGTGTTGTTCTTTTCATATTGGCACATCGGTGTATTTCCAATGTTGTATTTTGTGTGTGTGTATGTTTGGTACCCTGGTGTATGTCTATATCATGGTGCGTAACTTGTGGACCTCTTCACGCTCTGCTCTTATAGGAACGCACTGGGGTTGGCTCTTGGATCCTTCTGGTTCCTGTAACGTGCAGCCAGCCACACACCCCAGATCTGAAACAGAACAACATTCATGAGAAGTGTGCATGTGTCTGTATATGGTGATAATGTTCACCTGTACTGTATGGGCCCCGATTCAGACCAAGGAAATGTACGCCTTTCTTACACACTTCTCCGTAGTTTGTATTCAGATGTACCTTATGCAGCTGTGTAATGGGCTTTACAGGCGTGGGCCCTTGCGCCTGCTGAATATATTTAATTAAACCGCTGAAAACCCTCCCACTTGCTAGCCAACAGATTTCCCCGTGGAGTTTTCAGTACATTTATCGAAAGTCATCCCTTTAAATATGGATTACCTATGATTAGAATTTGACAGATTCACTAAAATAAATGGAGAGAACAATTCAGAATATTAGGGCTCAATGAAAGAAAGCCATGTAAATATACACGCGTCTCCTTTTCAGCACCAATTGGTAAAAAAAAAAAGCAGCTCTGATCTTGTATACAATTTAGCGTTAGGATAGTATTTATGAATAATAAAAAGCTGGTTAGAGAGCCTTTACGCACAAAATACATTTGTGAATCAAATAGTGGTTTGATTCATCCTGAAAGTTTACATATTCAATCGTTCGATCCATGAAATATTGGAAGGTGAAAAAAAGTGTACAATAGGGGTTGAACAGTAGTCCTATAAATCTACCCTAATAATCATGCAACTGTGGTGACAAAATCCAGTCACTGTGAACAGTGTGCCAGGCTCCAGGTTTAACCTGCTACGTGTGGTCTGAGTTCCATAATGACTCAAATAGACTACATGTCCCAAATTATTGCACAACTTGTAATACGGTAGCCTAATATGGCCCACTAATGCTAGTGATCCTCATGAACAAACTAACAATGTAATGGAATTATGTAAGGAATCCAACACTAAAGTCAGTGACAATTATAAAATGTGGGTATAACTGATGGTGGCTACCGAAAGCGGCTAACACGATACAAAAAAAAGATATATTATAATAATAATAATAATAACAACATAAAAAAATAATTCTGAAAAGTCTGGCCTTATAATTAAAACATTGTAGAAATCATAAATCAACTCTATAGGTTTGGCGCTATACTGTCATTTGCACATGGCTACAGAAGCCTTTTGCTTGAGCCTCCAAATTTCATCCCAAGTTACTGTATAAAACCAACATTTCATAACTTCACTGTGGAAAAGGTAATATGTTGATATGATTCAGTTTGCTGCCATATATCTGGTTTCACATTTGTCTCCCGTGATCATAAGATAAAATAGATCTCAAACAATTGTAATTTATATTTACAATCCCCTTATCCAAATGGCTTACTCATTTACCTAGCTTTTATCGATCTCTTGTCAATTTGTAAATTACCGTGCATGGAGAATGGTGTTAGTTCTTCCGGGAAAAAATAAAGATGTTGTTGCTCAACCTTATTAATCGCGTGTAAAGGTGGTGGAATTATGAGGGGAATTAAGTCAAGGTCAGAATTCGGTGTTACATCGTCATTTCTTAAATCTCCACCCAAACGAATAGCCGGTGAATAGAATGCTATTCTCGTGCTTAAGTTCAAGGTCAGAATACGCAATGACAGAAAAGTGCATAAAAAAGATAATTACAATCCATTTACATGTGCTTAACTCTGGTCGGAATTCCCCCCTTTGTGCATTTAGGGAGGAGTGTGAGTGTTATGATGTGTGTATTTTAGCACTTATAGGTATAGTCAGGAGCGGTTTCCTGACCTCTGTGAAGCTGAAGAAGAGTCCTACTGCACCCAGGATTTTCAGAGCCTCTGCAGCGTGCTGCAGCATCAAGTCCCCACAGGTGAAACACAACCTGTTATGTTTACAGGGCTACACAGAGAGGGAGCGAGAAAGCCTTCAATGAGACAACAATCACATAGAGAGAGGAAGTCCAAACATACGACTGCATCTGCATAAAGAGTAAAAGGCCAACCATAAGATTACAGTCTACTGCGATCCTGTTTTTTTTTCTTTCTACCTATAATAGGCAGTCCAGTGCTGGTTTTGTTTTTGATCTGTAATGGTTAAGACAGGTTGGGAAAGCTGTTGAGGGCAGAGAGTAACCAGAGTGGCTTAAACCACATGCAGAGAACCACATCCAGAGAGAAAGGCCTTAAAGGCTGAACGCAGAGAGCAAACTGGTGTGTCTCCCTCACCGCATTGCAGAGTTTTCCGTCCTCGTTGAACTGCTCTTTGCTCTGGGTGTTGTTCAGCAGCCCACAGCAGTTCAACTTGTTCTCCACGCCCAGCCGTGTGTCGTTGCTCATCAATGTCCAGGTAGCACTCAACAGCTTCACCTGGGTTGGAGACCAAACACACACAGGTGAGGACAGCGACAGGAGTGCTGGCAATGACTTGTAACATACACACGGTTAGCAGATGTTAATGCAAGTGTATTGAAACGCTTGTGCTTCTAGTTCCGACCATGCAGTAATATCTAACAAGTAATATAACCTAACAATTTCACAAACAAGTGTAAAGGAATGAATACGAATATGCACATAAAAATATAAAATTAGTGATGGCCGAACGGCATAGGCAAGATGCAGTAGATGGTATAGAGTACAGTATATACATATGAGATGAGTAATGTAGAGTATGAAAACATTATATGAAGTGGCATTGTTTAAAGTGGCTAGTGATACATTACATCAAGGTGGCAAGATGCAGTAGATGGTATAGCGTACAGTATATACATATGAGATGAGTAATGAGGGGTATGTAAACATTATATAAAGTGGCTAGTGATAAATTGATTACATACATTTTTCCATTATTAAAGTGGCTGGAGTTGAGTCAGTATGTTGGCAGCAGCCACTCAATGTTAGTGATGGCTGTTTAACAGTCTGTTGGCCTTGAGATAGAAGCTGTTTTTCAGTCTCTCGGTCCCCGCTTTGATACACCTGTAGAGACCTCGCCTTCTGGATGATAGCAGGGTAAACAGGCAGTGGCTCGGGTGGTTGTTGCCCTTGATGATCTTTTTGGCCTTCCTGTGACATCGGGTGGTGTAGGTGTCCTGGAGGGCAGGTAGTTTGCTCCCGGTGATGCATTGTGCAGACCTCACTACCCTCTGGAGAGCCTTACGGTTGTGGGCGGAGCAGCTGCTGTACCAGGCAGTGATACAGCCCGACAGGATGCTCTCGATTGTGCATCTGTAAAAGTTTGTGAGTGTTTTTGGTGACAAGCCGAATTTCTTCAGCCTCCTGAGGTTGAAGAGGCGCTGCTGCGCCTTCTTCACCACGCTGTCTGTGTGGGTGGACCATTTCAGTTTGTCCATAATGTGTACGCCGAGGAACTTAAAACTCTCCAGCCTCTCCACTACTGTCCCATCAATGTAGATAGGGGGCTGCCCCCCTTGCTGTTTCCTGAAGTCCACGATCATCTCCTTTGTTTTGTTGACATTGAGTGGGAGGTTATTTTCCTGACACCACACTCCGAGGGCCCTCACCTCCTCCCTGTAGGCCATCTCGTCGTTGTTTGTAATCAAGCCTACCACTGTAGTGTCGTCTGCAACCTTGATGATTGAGTAGGAGACGTGCATGGCCACGCAGTCGTGGGTGAACAGGGAGTACAGGAGAGGGCTGAGAACGCACCATTGTGGGGACCCAGTGTTGAGGATCAGCGGGGTGGAGATGTTACCTATCCTCACCATCTGGGGGCAGCCCGTCAGGAAGTCCAGGACCCAGTTGCACAGGGCGGGGTCGAGATCCAGGGTCTCAAGCTAAATGACGACTTTGGAGGGTACTATGGTGTTAAATGCTGAGCTGTAATCGATGAACAGCATTCTTACATAGGTATTCCTCTTGTCCAGATGGGTTAGGGCATTGTGCAGTGTGATGGCGATTGCGTCATCTGTGGACCTATTGGGGCGGTAAGCAAATTGGAGTGGGTCTAGGGTGTCAGGTAGGGTGGGGGTGATATGGTCCTTGACTAGTCTCTCAAAGCACTTTAATGATGACGAAAGTGAGTGCTACAGGGCGGTAGTCATTTAGCTCAGTTACTTTAACTTTGAAGCATGTGGGGACAGCAGACTGGGATAAGGATTGATTGAATATGTCTGTAAACACACCAGCCAGCTCTTCTGCTCATGCTCTGCGGACACGGCCGGGGATGCCGTCTGGGCCTGCAGCCTTGTGAGGGTTAACACGTTTAAATGTTTTGGTAGCGGGCCGTGTCAGGGGCACTGTGTTGTCCTCAAAGCGAGAAAAAAGGTTGTTTAGTCTGTCTGGGAGCAAGGCATCGTGATCCGCGACGGGGCTGGTTTTTCTTTTGTAGTCCGTGATTGTCGACCCTGCCACATACCTCTAGTGTCTGAGCCGTTGAATTGCGACTCCACTTTGTCTCTGTACTGACGCTTAGCTTGTTTGATTGCCCTGCGGAGGGAATAGCTACACTGTTTGTATTCGGTCATGATTCCGGTCACCTTGCCCCGATTAAAAGCAGTGGTTCGCACGTTCAGTTCAATCCACGGTTTCTAGTTTGGGAATGTTTTAATAGACGCTGTGGGTACAACATCACTGATGCACTTGTTAATAAACTCGAACACCGAATCAGCGTATTCGTCAATGTTGTTGTTCGCCGCAATGCAGAACATATCCCAGTCCACGTGATCGAAGCAACCTTGAAGCATGGAATCCGATTGGTCGGACCAGCGTTGAACAGACCTGAGCGCGGGTGCTTCCTGTTTTAGTTTCTCTCTATAGGCTGGGAGCAACAAAATGGAGTCGTGGTCGTGGTCAGCTTTTCCAATGGGAGGGCGGGGTAGGGCCTTAT